>NC_084827.1:32468214-32781785 GCF_033115175.1 Lepus europaeus
TCCTTGGACCCCTGCACCTACATGTGAGACCCAGAAGAAGCTTTTGGCTCCTGGCTTCGGATCGGCGCAGTTCAGTTCTGTCCGTTGTGGCCAACTGGGGAGGGAACCATCAGATAGAAGACCTCTCTCTCTCTCTCTGCCTCTCCTCTGTGTAACTCTTTCAAATAAATAAATCTTTAAAAAAAAAACTCAGGGAGCTTTTGTTGCTTACTGTAAATAAACTCGCTTTTGCTTTTGTACTTTCTTTCTTTTTATTTCTATATTGAGCAACAAGTCCACAGACCAGGGGAAGCAGCTCCCCAACCAGGATGTGAGAACACTTGTTTTCTGGCTCAGGCCCTTTTCCCAGCTTGGCTAAGAGAATGTGAGAGATTATAGGAGGGGCCCCTTTGTTTTCTATCTTTTAACCATTCCTGCCCTAACTAACTCCTTTCATTCCTCCATCTGCACTCCCAGACTGCTGTTTGGGAACTGGGACATGGTCCATTCTGGCTACTTCCTGTTTCACAGGGTCCTTGTAAGGAGTCAGCAGCCAGGCACTCTCTGTTGGTGGGGGTCATCTAAGGGCCCGCAGTAGTAGGGTTTGAATGTGTCAGATTCCTTTTGTAGCCACCATCTATAGTAGGGCAAGTGTTTTAATGTAGTCCAGGGGAGCCTTCCCAGCCCGGGGAACCAAGATGTTCCAGCTGCTGGAGGAGGGGTTTGATTTCCCGCCAATGCACTAACATGTGACAGCTCATTTGAACCCAGAGAACTTGTTCTATCATCTCCAGCTTCCGAGGTGCCCAGGCATCCTTTTGAGGAATCACTTTGTTACCAGACAAATAATCAGGCCCTTGCTGCGTACCACTTGAATAGCCAATTCACCAGAGATGAGGGTTGATCAGAGGACAGGGTTTATTTCCAGAAGCTAGCAGTCTTGGGGAGCGAGTGATCTTTTGATTCAAAATGTGCTCTTTCCCTCCAAGAGCTTATTATTGATAGAAGAAACAAATAGTAAACAAATAATCCTCCAAGTAACTATATAATTACAATTGTAATATATGCAATAAAAATACAGGGTGATTTGAGTGTATAGATACATAATTCTCAGTGGGTCTTTCACTTGTCTGCATGTCTTACTAGCATAGTGACTATTTTTTGTTCTGCACTTGAGATCGGAATTGGTCCCTTAAAATATGATATTGGAATATGGCCCCCTTAAAGTTTCCTAAAAGTCCCATCTAGGGTGCCATACGATATCGCCGTGTGCTTATTAATAAATTCCCAGTATTAAGAAGCCTGTGTGGGTTCTTGCCTCATATTCAGAGCATTCTGAATACCGGCATAACTGAACGAGGCAGCAGGATACATTTTCAAGCTTTTATTCAGTGAGAGAAATGCATAGGAGAGTGAGGGTTTATCTAAAAGAGAGGGATAAATCTGGATTCATACCGAGTACCTGGAGTCAGCCAGGTGGAGGAAAATCTAGGCCAGGAAGCATGGGGCAGGTGGCCCGAAGGCCATGCGCCCTCTAGGCACAGCGCTGCAGCAAGCCCCACACTGGCAAAAAGCCAAGGAAAGGAGAGGGCAGGCACACCCTGTCACAGACTTTTAATCCGCTTCCAAATGGGAGTGGTTAATTAACCTGATTGGCCGGCGGGTGCACAGGTAGGAGCATAAGGTCACACACAGGGGAAATGCATAGCAGGGTCTTCCAGCTCACAGACCTGATCGATTTTATTCTATATGCCTGCCTACAACACACTTCTTTTTTAAAAGATGACTGTCTAAAAGACAGCATCTCTCTCCAGAACAGAGAACAAGCCTATTTACTTCTCATTATAAAATATTCAGTTTCTGCCGGCGCCGCGGCTCAGTAGGCTAATCCTCCGCCTTGTGGCACCGGCACACCGGGTTCTAGTTCCGGTCGGGGCGCCGGATTCTGTCCCGGTTGCCCCTCTTCCAGGCCAGCTCTCTGCTATGGCCAGGAAGTGCAGTGGAGGATGGCCCAAGTGCTTGGGCCCTGCACCCCATGGGAGACCAGGGGAAGCACCTGGCTCCTGCCTTCGGATCAGGGCGGTGCGCTGGCCGCAGCGCGCCGGCCGCGGTGGCCATTGGAGGGTGAACCAACGGCAAAAAGGAAGACCTTTCTCTCTGTCTCTCTCTCTCTCACTGTCCACTCTGCCTGTCAAAAAAAAAAAAAATTTCAGTTTATTTAAGCTCAAGGTGCCTCATCTATTATGCACTCCACTAGGTGTTCAGGCTTTCATCTCAATCCATCTGCGCTACTCCATGAGACATGAAAAGAGAGAAACTAATGCAAATATGCTAACACGCTTGTTGTGGGATGTCTCATGTGTAATAATATCTATTATACCTAAATCAAGGACCTAATGCTTTCTGCTGGTACCCATGAAGTTGTCAAAGATTAACTTGTTAGCTTGAAAGAAGGGCAGAATCATAGACCCAATATAAAAAGGGATCTATTTTAGGAAGTGACTCTGGCCCAGCCTCCCTCCAGTTCATCTCTAAAGTGACTATTGTTTTACTATAGAATGCTTCAAATATACAGACAGGAATAGAGATTAATATGAGTATAATAAACACTTAAGTATTCACAGCCCAGTTATGTCAAATGCTAGTTTTTCATTGTACCCTGTTTGCTTTGGAGCTGATGCTAAAAGAAAAAAGCCTTGCATATACAGTACATTTGAGGTTTCCTGTTTTTTTAACCTGTTGTCATTCTCCTCTGCCTGTCCCATCCTCCCTAAAGGTAAACACTGTCACAATTTCAGTGTGTGCCATTCTGTGTTTTTTTCCTCAAACATTTTATTATTTATCAATACCAATTTACGTAGAAGTGGAGGTCCCAGGTGATTAGAACCTTGTGCAATCAAGCACACTGCCCTGTGCTAGGGAGAGGACCATGTTGTCGGTGGTAAATGAAGGTGTCCAGAAGTAGGCAAACAAACGATCTCTGGGACATTATCTGGCTTCAGCTTTGTCGAGAATCTGCAAGTGCTCGGTTGGGAAATGTCAGAGGGTGAGGCCACTGGTGGTTCTGGGAAAACACCAGACTACAGTAAGTACTGGAACACGGGCCATGTTTGATCCATCTGACAGAAACAAATTAAAGGAGGAAGAGGCTGAGTTTTGCTACCTAAAGGGGTAGGTTTGCTGCCCAACCATTATATACAAACCAGTCAATGTCATCAATTTTTATTTGCGGGGAAGGAGTTGGGGAGAAAGGCCTTATTTGCATGGCTAGCCAGCATGCAGACTGGGTAAAACCCCAATCTGCCTCCCCAATCCAGGAATCCAGGGTCTAAAAAAAGCTTTAGTTAGGTCTAAAGAAAGCTTTAGAGGCCTGGAGAGAGAAGTTCATCCACAGGGCAGTTTCTGATTGGTGGGGCTCATGGCAGGGCCCTGTAGGGGTCCATGTGCAGAAGAGTTTAGTCAGCAGATGTTGTAATCTGTGAGTTCCCTTGCTTTCGAAAGCTGTTGGACTCTTGTGTTTCTACTCATGGTCCAATTAGTGGTTCCATGGGGTGCTATGGGAGGGCACAACTTCAGTTCTGGGAGTCATCTGTAGGTCATCCTCCCCATTCCGTGCACGTGTGGCTCAGATGAGGGACCTTCACTAGTTGAGGCTGATTAGGGCAGCTTGCTGGTGAGTGCGAAAACAACCCAAGAAACAGTAATTTAGTAATCTGCCTTTTAACATGGGAACCAGTTCTTTCTTTTTTTTTTTTTTTTTGACAGGCAGAGTTAGACAGTGAGAGAGAGAGAGAGACGGAGAGAAAGCTCTTCCTTTTTCCGTTGGTTCACCCCCCAAGTGGCCGCTATGGCCGGGGCGTTGCACCAATCTGAAGCCAGGAGCCAGGTGCTTCCTCCAGGTCTCCCATGCGGATGCAGGGCCCAAGCACTTGGGTCATCCTGCACTGCCTTCCTGGGCCACAGCAGAGAGCTGGACTGGAAGAGGAGCAACTGAGAAGAATCCAGCACCCAAACCAGGACTAGAACCCTGTGTGCCGGCGCCACAGGCAGAGGATTAGCCAAGTGAGCCGCAGCGCCAGCTGGGAACCCGTTCTTAAATAACACATGGCAGACTTTTGGCATAAGATAAAACACCCATTGGGGCACCCACATCCTATATCAGAACAGGTTCCTGAGTTTGAGTCCTGGCTCTGCTGCTGATTCCAGCTTCCTGCTAATGTACTTCCTACGAGGCAGCAGGTGATGGCTCAAGTAGTTGGATCTTTGCCATTCTGACTGGGAGACCCAGGTTGGTTCCTGGCTCTTGGCTTTGATCTGACCCAGCCCCAGCTATTGCATGCATTTGGGGTGTGATGCAGTGAATGGGAGACCCTGTCTCATTTTCTCTTGTTCTCTTGCTGTCTCTCTGCCTATCAAATAAGTAAAATAAATAAATTTTTAAAATAATAGGAAAGGGCCAGCACTATGGTGTAGCAAGTTAAGCGCCACCACTTGTGATGCTGGCATCCCATAATAGACTGCTGATTTGAGTCCTTACTGCTCCCATTCTGATCCAACTTCCTACTAATGTGCCTGGGAAGGCAGCAGAATGATGCCCAAGTGCCTGGGCCTCTGACACAAACATGGGAGACCAAGATGGAGTTCTTAGCTTCTGGATTTGACCTGGCCCAGTCCTCGCTGTTGTCAGCACTTGGAGAGTGAACCAGCAGATGGAAGATCTCTTTCTCTCTCGTTTCTTCCACTCTCTCTGTCACTTTGCCTTTCAAATAAATAAATAAACCTTAAAAAATAATGATGAAAGAGAAATGCCAAGAAACAAAGGGAAAGACGGAAGGAAGCGTGGGAGGGGTTTCCTTGAAGGAACAGGGCAGCACAGCATGACCAACCCCCCTCTCTCAATATCAGGATGAAGCCTGTACTTCTGTAGGGTGAGGTGAGTGTCCTTGACAGCCCAAGCAGTTGTTCCTTGCCCTAGCCATACAGGGAGAGCTGGAACTTCACCTGTACATGCTAAAAGCAGGAGGAGTACAGGGAAAGATCTGAGCTGGCCTGCCTCACACTTAGCCCTCATATTACAAATATTGCTTGATGGTAACATGGATCTTCCTCGGCCTCAATATGTCCTATTTCTCCAGACACACTGGGCTCCCATCTGGACACCTCTCCCTCTTTGGTCGTTCCAGAGGGTCATCCTGGTGTGCCTTTCTCATTTTCTTGGAGATTCCTTTACCTTGTGTTTCTGCTTGCAACTTCCTGTTCTGTATTGATTCTTATTTTTTGTATCCAGTAACTCTTGTTTACACTTCTACTTATTCATTTGTTTTTATTTTTTAAGTTTAAAAATGTATTTATTATTTCATTCATTTGAAAGGAAAGAGAGATCTCCCATCTGCTAGTTCACTTCCCAAATGCCCACAAATGCTCTAAGGCTGGGCCACGTCAAAGGTAGAAGCCCAAGACTCAGTCCTGATCTCCCTCATGCAGGACCCAAGTTCTTAAGCTTCACTGCTTCCTCCAGCTTGCTGGAGCCCAGGCACTTCGGTATTGGATGTGGGATCTCAGGTGGCATTTTAATTGCTACACTAGATGCCGTCCCTGGGGAGGCTTATATACATTTCACTTTGGGGTTATTAGTTTGGTCCTTTCAGTAACAGAGATTTAAGACTTATCCACATTATAATTAAGTAGTATAGTGTCATTAATGGATTAGATGGTAGATCTCTTAACTGTCAACCGTGAAAGTAAACATTCAGGCTTAAGCCACTGCCTGGGACAACTTCATCCCATATTAGATGATTAGAGTCCCAGCTACTCCAATTCCAATACAGCTTCCTGCTAATCCACTTGGGAAAGCAGCAGAATATGGCTCGCATTCCTGGGCCCCTGCCACCCATATAGGAGACACAGAGTTCCAGGCTCCTGGTTTCAGCCTGGCCCAGCCCCAGTCATTGCAGCCATTTGAGGAGTAAAACAACAGATGGAAGATCAATCTCTCTCTTTCTTCCTTTTGAATAAATAAAATAAATAACTTTTAAAAAGTAAACATTAATTTTGTATTAAAAATCTGAATCACCTCAACAAGATAAAGCCATTGAATTGTAGGTTAAATCACATTGGACTATTAGTTTCATAATTCTGTCGTATGGTCATATGACATAATCCTAAATTATATGAGAGGGGCTGGCACTATGGCATAGTAGGTTAAGCTTTCACCTGTGGCGCTCGCAACCCATATGGGCACTGGTTCAAGTCCCGGATGCTCCTCTTCCAATCCAGCTCCATACTGATGGCCTGGGAAAGCAGTGGCAGATGGCCCAAGTACTTGGGTTTCTGCACCTGTGTGGGAGACCCAACTGAAGCTCCTGGCTCCGGACTTCGGATTGGCTCAGTTCTGGCTGTTGCAGCCAATTGGGGGGTGAACTGGTGGATGGAAGACCTTTCTCTGTGTCTCTCTCTCTGTCTGTAACTTTGCCTCTTAAAGAAATAAATAAATCTTTAAAAAATTGTATGAGAACATTAATTAATCAGATGATTAGCCTTGAAAATAATTGACACACATACATACACACACACACACACACCATTATCACATACCTGTTAGCCCAAGTGACAAACTTGAAACAAGATACATAAAAATTGGTTCTATTACCAGTTATCTCTAAACAGTCTGAATTTCTATCCAAATGAACTTTTTTTTTAAAAAAGATTTTATTTATTTATTCAAAAGTCAGAGTTACACAGAGAGAGGAGAGGCAGAGAGAGAGAGAGGTCTTCCATCCGATGGTTCACTCCCCAATTGGCTGCAACGGCTGGAGCTGCGCTGATCCAAAGCCAGGAGCCAGGAGCCTGGAGCCTCTTCCGGGTCTCCCACGTGGGTGCAGGGGCCCAAGGACTTTGGCCATCTATTGCTTTCCCAGTCCATAGCAGAGAGCTGGATTGGAAGAGGGGCAACCAGGACTAGAACCGTAGCCCATATGGGATGCCAGTGCTTCAGGCCAGGGTGTTAACCCGCTGCACCACAGTCCCGGCCCCCCAAATGAACTTTTTAAAATTCTTTCATTTTTTTAATTTTTGAAAGAGACAGGCAGAGTGGACAGTGAGAGAGAGAGACAGAGAGAAAGGTCTTCCTTTGCCATTGGTTCACCCTCCAATGGCCGCCGCGGTAGGCGCGCTGCAGCCGGCGCACCGTGCTGATCCGATGGCAGGAGCCAGGTGCTTCTCCTGGTCTCTCATGGGGTGCAGGGCCCAAGCACTTGGGCCATCCTCCACTGCACTCCCTGGCCACAGCAGAGAGCTGGCCTGGAAGAGGGGCAACCGGGACAGGATCGGTGCCCCGACCGGGACTAGAATCCGGTGTGCCGGCGCCGCAAGGCGGAGGATTAGCCTAGTGAGCCGCGGCGCCGGCCCCCAAATGAACTTTTAAACAAAATATTTATTTATTTGAAAGTATATGAGACCACTTGGAATGAGATCTTTGGCCTGCAAAGATGACAGATCTTAACATTGCCGGTCAGTCCTTTCTCATTGTCAGTGTGGGCTAGAGACACAGCAAGCAGAGAGAGAGAGAGAGAGAGAGAGAGAGAGAATCTTCCATCCTCTGGTTCATGCCTAAATGGCTTCAAACGCCACAGCTGGGCTAGGTCCAAGCCAAGAGCCTGGAACTCCATCCTGGTCTCACTTGTGGGTGGCAGGGACCCAAGCACTTGAACCAGGAAACTGGATTGGAAGCAGAGCAGCCAGGGCTTGACATTCCAGGTGGCAGCTTAACCTGCTGCTCTACAACGCTGGCCTTGCAAATGAACTTTCAAAGAGAACTAAGCATGATGTCTATAAATTATAAAATTGCTTTTTACTTTCTTTTTTGTAATTTTTTAATTTTTGACAAGCAGAGTTAGACAGTAAGAGAGAGAGAGACAGAGAGGGAGGTCTTCCTTTTTTCCGTTGGTTCACCCCCTAGATGGCCACCACAGCTGGCTGGCGTGCAGCGCTGATCCGAAGCCAGGAGCCAGGTGCCTCCTCCTGGTCTCCCATGTGGGTGCAGGGCCCAAGGACCTGGGCCATCCTCCACTGCTTTCCCGGGCCACAGCAGAGAGCTGGACTGGAAGAGGAGCAACCAGGACCAGTACCCGGCACCCTGACTGGGACTAGAACCCAGGGTGCCGGCGCTGCAGGTGGAAGATTAGCCTAGTGAGCCGCGGCACCAGCCGCTTTCTACTTTCCCTTCCAATAGCATTGAAACTGGTTTTGTGCACTACAAACTGTTGGAACTTTAAGGGGTCATCCTCTAGGAAGAGAAAGTACTACAAGGGTCTCTCTTGTGTGTAGGTAATATGTCCCTGTGAAAAAGAGCACACTAACTGCACTGGTAATTAGAACAGAAGGCAGCTTTTCCTGTTTTCACATTCATGTATTACCTAAATCAGAATGCCTTTCTTTAAAAACTTCATTAAAAGTGCTGAATAGTAATCTGACCTCTGGGTGTACCACAGTTTATTTATCCATTTACCTACTAAGTGACATCTTGGTTGCTTCCAAAATTTAGCACTTTTAAATAAAGCTACTATAAACATCTTGGTGCAGGTTTTTGTGTGAACTTAAGTTTTCAACTCTTTGGGTAAATTCCAAGGAGTGTGATTGCTGGATTGTATGGTAAGAGTATGTTTTGTCTTGTAAGTAGCTGGTAAGTTGTTATTCCATTTTACAATTCCACCAGTAATGAAAGAGTTTCTGTTGCTCCACATTCTCACCAGCACTAAGTGCTATCAGTGTTCTGGATTTGGGCCATTCTGGTATGAGTGTAGTGGCATCTCATTCTTTTTTTTTTTTTTTTTTTTTTTTTTACAGGCAGAGTGGACAGTGAGAGAGAGAGAAGAGAGAAAGGTCTTCCTTTGCCGTTGGTTCACCCTCCAATGGCCGCCGCGGTAGCGCGCTGCGGCCGGCGCACCGCGCTGATCCGATGGCAGGAGCCAGGCGCTTATCCTGGTCTCCCATGGGGTGCAGGGCCCAAGCACTTGGGCCATCCTCCACTGCACTCCCTGGCCATAGCAGAGAGCTGGCCTGGAAGAGGGGCAACCGGGACAGAATCCGGTGCCCCGACCAGGACTAGAACTTGGTGTGCCGGCGCCGCTAGGCAGAGGATTAGCCTATTGAGCTGCGGCACCAGCTGGCATCTCATTTTAATATAGCTATAGTGACATCTCATTTTAATTTGCATTTCAGATGACTTGTGATATGGAATATGTTTTCATATCTCCTATGGTGATGTCTCTTTCAAGGTGTTTGGCCACTTTTTAAGTAAGATCTTTTGTGATTTTTTTTCAAAGTTTAAATTTATTTATTTGAGAGGCAGAGAGAGCTAATGAGCTCCATATGCTGATTTACTCTTCAAATGTACACAGTGGCTGAAGCTGGGAGCCAGGAACTCAACCCAAGTCTCCTACATGAGTGGCAGGAACCCAATTACTTAAGCCATGATTGCTGCCCCCCCTGGTCTGGATTGACAGGAAGGTGAAGTTAGGAGCTGGAATTAGGAGGAGAACCCAAGCGCTCTGATACAGGTTGCAAACATCTTAACCCAAATCTTAAGTGCTAAGCTAAAAGCTTACCCTATTTGTGTTTTCATTGTTGAGTTAGAGGCTCCTTTTCCAAAGCATAAGCCTAGCTAATTCTTTTACTCTGTGGTACAATGCTATGAAGGTAGTCCATAGGACAATGAGCCTCCTTAATAAATCCAGTGCTCATGAGAGGGAAGGGAAGTCCGGAGAAATGTAACAAATTTCAAAGGCACATTTTTGTCAAGTTTAATTTTTTTCTTGCCCCTAGGCATTCGTTTCCTGGAGCTAAACAGATTTCTTGGGTTTTACTTTTATTTCTTTTGAAGAGGTGGTAATAAGTGAAAGAAAGGAGAATGCTTTAATCTTCTACTTATCTCCCATCTGCTGGTTTATGCGCCCAAATGCCCGCATTAGCCAGGACAGGGCCAGGTTGGAGTCAGCAGCTGGGAACTCAATCCTAGTCTTCCCTGTGGGTGGCAGGGACCCAATTACTTGAGCCATAACCTGCTGCCTCCTAGGGTGCACGTTAAGAGGAAGCTGGAATCTGGAGTGGAGCCAGGACTCAAACTGAGGCACTTTGATTTGGGGTACTAGTGTCCTGGGTGGTGTCCTAATTACTGCACCAAATGCCTGCCCCTATTTTTTTCTAATTTCAGTGAGAAAACATGAGATTAAAAAGTTATGAAAGCCAAATTGATGCCAAATTAAACCTTGTAAATCGAGATAACAGCTCTGATGCGGTGAAGTATCTTGCAGTTTGGGAGTAATGGGGATAGATTTGGTAACCAAAGAGGGTTAGTCTGGAAGGGCTTATGAGATTTTATTGTAACTCAAATTTGCGTGAAAATCAAGCAGGCGACTCTGGCAGATCTGAGAATGGGACAAAACACCATTTCTACCGTTACAAGTCAAAAAGGAGGTTACAGCTCATGAAGCTGGCCTTATTTTCGCTTGTAAGATCCTAAAAGGTAAAAGGGAAGTCTTGAGGAAGCTGAGCTTCAATGCAGTCAGAATTTACATACTTTTTTGCTTTAACTGCAAATTCAGAATTGTTTTCATGGTGTGCAGTCTTCTGGGAGATGAGAACGGCCCTCTGAAGCTTTCTGTGACTGCCCTGGAGGAGGCTGGGAGCCTGGGGGTGTGGCCACAGGGGGAGTAGAGGGGAAAGAAGAGCAAACAGAAAGAGGAAAAGGCATGAGTTTCCCCCTCTTTCTGTGGCTCACAGAAAAGGGAAACTGCAGGGGAACCGGAGCCTTAGGGTTCAGGGGCTGGAGCAAGACTTGACACCAGAGCAGGCAGAAGTGCCAGCAGCCTGCCTTTAACCCCAGGTTGACACAAATCCTAGAAACCTGCCAAACAGGGACCAAGTCTTGGGGAGGTGGTTATCTGTACCCAACTCCAAGGTGCAGAGTGAAGGGTGGTGGTGCAACTTTGCAATGGGGACAGCGACTCAGGCACAGAGAGGAGTCCCCACTTACATTCTGGAGTTTATCTTTAAAAAGGTTTGTTGTAAAAGTGCAATAATGGAAATGAGCAGAGAATGAGGTAGTAACTAGGGAAGTGGCCATGCAAGGTCTCTCTGAGGGACAGCATCTGAATGGAGGCCTGATGGCTGAAGTGAGCCAGCCAAGTGATGGGGCTGGGGGCAGAGAGAAGGAAGGAAACACAAGAGGAAGAAATGGGGCATGTTCTCCATCACACCTGGTGGTCATAAATCACTTTTCCTTAAAGCTTGCTGTTTCCACCTAAGTGGAAAGATGGAGCATTTTAGGAGACTTACATGCATTTTGGAAGTGGAAAGAATTCAGTAACACAGCTCACACATGCAGTAATGTCACTTGTTACCTCATTTTCATCAATTTTCAGTGATTTTAGGGAGCTTCAGAAAGCACCTGGTAAACCCACATTATCTTTTCATGCCATTTTCCATGAACTTTTTGAAACCCCTTGCATTTTCTTCCTTTTTAAAAATCCCTTATCTTATTTATTTTGATTGTATTTGAAAGGCAGAGAGATAGAGGGAGACAAGGGGGAGGAGAGAAAGAGAGAGAGATCTCTCATCCACTGGTTAACTCCCCAAATGCCCACAACAGCTGGGACTGGGCCAGGCCAAGCCAAAATTGGTTAATTCAATCCAGGTCTCCATCATGGGTGGCTGGATGCTTCTCAGGGTGTACATTAGCAAGAAGCTAGAACTGGAAGCAGAGTGGGGACTGGAAGCACTCCAGTATGGGGCATGGGGATCCCTAGTGGTACCTTACTTGCTTTACCAAATCCTTACCCTGTTGTATTCTCTTGTGCCTTCTACTGAACTTCTACCAAATACATTCTGACAGTGTTCCTTTCTTCCAAGTATTCCTTTCCCACTCTGTTTTCTCTTACATGGAGTCCTAGAAATGACCAGGCCAGCTGTTTCCAACCCTAACTGCAATTCAGAATTACGTGTGTGGGGAGGGGAGGGGCAGGGCCTTGTTAAATACAGAGTAGTCCAGTCTTGGGTGGGGTGCAGGTGGCTGCATTTTCCAGTGCTCCATGTGACTCTAATGCAGAAGGTTTCATACCCTAATCTTGGGGAGTGATTTTCAAATTATTCAGCAAAACACTGCTTCCAGGAGACGCTATCAGTGCTCTTAGAATAAGTCTGAGAAACTCAGGTTCTCCCCTTGGCTTTCCATAGAAAACTCTGGAATATTAACGGCTCGGAGAGGTACGTACTCCAGTGAAAAAGAATCTACACTTTGTCTAACACCAAAAGAAATAGGATCATTTGTGAAAGGAAAATACTCTTTTTTAACTTCACTCAGGATAGTTTTCCCTAAACAATAGTACAGAAATTGTCATACCTTACACATACACATACACAAACTCACACACCCACACACTATATATATGCAGTCTTACTTTACACACACACAATCTACATCTATCTATATATGCTTTCTTTCTCTCTCTCTCTCTCTCTCTCACACACACACACACACAAATTCTAATGAATTAGGTATAATTAATGCTGGGTAAGCTGGTCTTTCATTTAAGAAAGTCACTTCAGGGGTCATTATTGTGGCATAGTGGATTAAGCTGTTGCTTCTGCTGCCAGAGGGTCGATTCCAGTCCCTGCAGCTCAGCTTCTGATCTAGCTCTCTGCTAATGTATCTAGGAAGGCAGTGGAAGATGGCCCGAGTGCTTAGACTCCTGCCACTCACGTCAGAGACCAAGATGAAGTTCCTGGCTCTTGCCTTTGGCCTGGTCCAGACCTGGCTAAGGCAGCTCTCTCTCTCTCTCTCTCTCTCTCTCTCTCTCTCTCTCACACACACACACACACACACCCGCCCCTCTCTGTCTGTCTAATAAATAAGTCTTTTTTAAAAAGTCACCTCAGGGCCGGCGCTGCGGCTCACTAGGCTAATCCTCCGCCTTGCGGCGCTGGCACACTGGTTCTAGTCCCAGTCGGAGCACCGATCCTGTCCCGGTTGCCCCTCTTCCAGGCCAGCTCTCTGCTGTGGCCAGGGAGTGCAGTGGAGGATGGCCCAAGTGCTTGGGCCCTGCACCCCATGAGAGACCAGGAGAAGCACCTGGCTCCTGCCATTGGATCAGCGCAGTGCGCCGTCCGCAGTGCGCCTACCGCGGCGGCCATTGGAGGGTGAACCAACGGCAAAAGGAAGACCTTTCTCTCTGTCTCTCTCTCTCACTGTCCACTCTGCCTGTCAAAAATAAAAAAATAAAAAAATTAAAAAAAAAAAGTCACCTCAGAGAAGTCATCTAATCCCAGTGGCAAATAAGTCTGTGACCAACTTCACTGCTGACCCTGAACACCTTCCCCACACTGCTGTTTGCTTCTGTGCTTGTCCTTCTTTGTGGCTCTGTCTGAAGCCTCTAAGTTGTGTCTCAAATTTACATCTCCAGAATCAGCCTGTCATGTATTTCTAGCTGCTTCTAAAACATCCCCTACTGTGGTGTAGTTGGGTAAGCTGCCACTGCCTGCAGCATTCCATACGGGCTCTGGTTCAAGTCCCAACTGTTCTACTTCTGATCCAGCTCCCTGCTCATGTGCCTGGGAAGGGAGAAGAACATGGCCCAAGTGCTTGGGCCCCTGCCATCCATGTGGGAGACCCAGATGAAGTTCCTGGCTCCTGGTTTTAGATTGGCCCAGCTCTGGCCGTTGCAGCCATTTGGGGAGTGAACCATCAGATTCAAGACCTCTTTCTCTGTCTCTCTCTCTCTCTCTGTAACTCTACCTTTTCAATAAATGAAATAAATCTTTAAGCAGAATTTTAAAAAATCTCCACCTGGACGTCCTAGGTGTACTTTGCAATGCAGAAAACAAAATCTGTGTTCTCTTCCAGTTTCTCAGTGTGGATTCCCTTCTTGACTTCCCCATTTGTGACTGTTATGGTCCTCGTGATGCAAATTTCAAAACCTTGCAGGAATCTCTGCTCCCTCTCTGTTGGAAATTCAAATTCTGTGGTCAATCATTGTGGAATCCCTCAGAGTCATTCCTTCTTTCCTACTTTTACCACGAGTACTAATGACCATACTTTCAAACTTCTTGCTTTATAATAGATGATTTCAGTGGTCTTCTTTTATAATTTTCATGGCAGAGTGCTTTCCCCTCTCCACACATTTTATCTGGCTCCTTTGATAAGATGCTTAAATATCTACATGGTTTCCTTATGATCAGTGAGGGAGAAAATATTTTTAATAAGTTTATCTAGTAACTAGTCCCGTTAGCTAAGCAACTTTATCCATCACTCTAAACCACACTCCCTGTTCCTGTTGCACTTGACGTGCTTTGTGATCTTGCTAAGCTTCCCTTCTTGTCTCCAAAAACCTTCTCAGTCTTAAATGAAACCCATTTAGACCAGTCATTCTCAAATTTTAGGGTACACTAGAGTCATCTGGAATGCTTGTTAAAACACATTCTGCTGGGCTGCACCCCAGAGCTTCTGATTCAGTAGAGGGCCAGTGATTTGTGCATCTAAGTTCTCATGTGATACTGATGTGCCAGTCAGAAACTGCTCTTTTTTTTTTTTAACTTTTATTTAATGAATATAAATTTCCAGTGTACAGCTTATGGATTACAATGGCTTCCCCCTCCCATAACTTCCCTCCCACCCGCAACCCTCCCCTCTCCCGCTCCCTCTCCCCTTCCATTTGCATCAAGATTCATTTTCAATTCTCTTTATATACAGAAGATCAATTTAGTATAAAGATTTCAACAGTTTGCACCCACATAGCAACACAAAGCGAAACATACTGTTTGAGTACTAGTTATAGCATTAAATCACAATGTACAGCACAAACTGCTCTTTGAAAATTGACAACTTAGTTCCATAGTTCTGAGCCCTGAGTTCCACATTAGAGTCAACTGGTGTAGTGGATGCTGCAACAGCGCTGTCCATATCACCCTTCGAGGACTAAGACATTCATTTCCCCAGCTACAGAGTATGTTGGTTGCTGATGGCTCCTAACTGAATACCTCTCTGAGCATAATCCTTCTGTATACCCTGTGTTCCATAGATGTTGCACTCCAGGCACAGTAAAAAGCAAGATTCCTCTTATTTCTTCTTCCCTACCTGCTGTACACATTAGTAAGAAGATGCCAGGGTTCTCTTTTATCCTGTTATTGTATGGAGTTAATCTCTGAAGTTTAATTAGCCAACTAAACTGCTTGCACTGCATTTGGTTGGGCGGTTATACTCATGCCAATGCCTAGGTTCAGGATGCCAAGGGATGATGAGACCATAGCTCAATATTAGAAGTAAAATGACAAAACTGAATTAATTGCTAGCCAAAGTAAGGGAGGCACAGTCTGAGCAGACTGTTGATTTATATAGGGTTTCAAGGAAGCATGAAGTTCAGGAATTGGCAGTACTGAAGAAGTGTAAGGGCTTGGACATCATCTGTACAAGTGTAGGTGCAGATGAGGCTGGCTGTTTAAATATTTATTTATTTGAAAGGCAGAGAGAGAGAGAGAGAGAGAGAGAGAGAGAGAACCCTGGAACATCATCATGCTAAGAAGCCAAGTGTTCAGAGTTAGAGAACAGGCAGAAAGTCTTAGGAAAACTTTCCCCAAGCCTGAGGGAAAATGCAACATTAACTGGGTAACACCTCCAGGAGGGTTCCCTTGCATTCCGTCCCTGACTCCTTCCTGGCTCCCCTGCTTTCCCCAATACTCTTCTTCACCTGTTCTATCTTCTTTTTGAGGAAATCTCCATTTTCTCTCTGTAGCTCTAGGCTGTCGGTATCTGCATCACTGATTTAGTCCTGTGTCTCACAGATCTCACTGTGCATGGGAATCACTTGGGATCTCAAAGAAATTCAGCTTCTGATTCAGCAGGTCTTAGGTGGGGCTTGAGATTTTGCAGTTCTGCCAAGTCTCCAGGTGATGCCCAGCCTGTTGATTTGCCACCATGGTTTGAAAAGGAAAGTTCTAGGGCCCTCATTGTAGTGCATTGGATTAAGATGCAGCTACTGATGCCAGCATCCCACATTAGAGTGCCCATTTGGGTCCTGGCTGCTCTACTTGTGATCCAGCTCCCTGCTAACACACCTGGGAAGGCTATGAATGATGGCCCAAGTACTTGAGTCCCTGCCACCTTTATAGGAGACCCGGATGGAATTCCTGTTTCTTGTTTGCAGCCTGGAATAGCCCTGGCTGTCGCGGACATTTTGGGGAGTAAACTGGTGGATGGAAGATTTCTGTCTCTGTCTCAGCCTCTCTGCCTTTCATATAAACAAACATACAGATCTTAAAAAAAGAAAAAATAAAAAAAGGAAAGATTCTCCTAAAATTCTTAGGCTACAGCTTCATCAGGACACACAAGGATAGCTGCTGGCAAGATTAAGTCCACAACACAATTCAGGGATTGGGTGCTGTAAACCACATCTAGGCTGGCCTTTGGGTCTGCCTGTCAGGTCCCCTTTGTGACTTTTCATAGCTATGCATTGCAGGCATCAGGGCTGCATTATGAAATGAGGGGGCTATCAGCACATTTGCCTTCCTGAATCCCTTCCTCCATAAACAACTACTAAAAATTATATTTTACAAAATTGGTACAAAGATGAATATAACCCAGGTGCAATGCATTCTAACATGTGTATCTGTACACACACTCACACACACATGCCTATATATACATAGATATATTTTTGATTTTAATAGAATTAGAATATTTTTCTGATCTCCTGAAAGTACCATGAGTCCTAAGAACGAAGCCTAATGGATAGGTCAGTGTAGTGGGCCAGCCAGTCACATCTAATGCACACAGGTGCCACGAGAGAAGCACTTCTCAGACAGTGGTGTCTGAACTCTTTCTTTTTTAAATTTTTATTTATTTGACTGAGAGAGAGAGAGACAGAGAGAAAGGTCTTCCCTCCATTGGTTCACCCCCCAAAATGGCCGCTACGGCTGGAGCTACACCGATCCAAAGCCAGGAGCCAGGTGCCTCCTCCTGGTCTCCCATGCGGATGCAGGGCCCAAGCACTTGGGCCATCCTCCACTGCCCTCCCAGGCCACAGCAGAGAGCTGGACTGGAAGAGGAGCAACTGGGACAGAACCCGGTGCCCATATGAGATGCCGGTGTCGCAGGCAGAGGATTAACCAAGTGAGCCATGGTGCTGGCCCCGTCTAAACTCCTAAGAAGGGTAAAAATACATTCGAAAGTGACTTATATTTGCAAAGCATCTCCCTTTTTGTAGCACCCCATTACTATCTACCACAGGAATTAATTTGCTTTGTTCATTCTCATTCCTACTGCTTTTCAAATCGTGCTCATTTGGATTTGTCATGAATAAAAGTGTACCATATTATAATGGCCAGGCCCTTAATTACAAAAAGAGGAGCTTTGAGACTCTTCTTCAGGAAGAACTCGATTATATGTTGGTCAATGGCCTGTATTACTGCTTTATTTCCATCTACAGGTGTTTAGTTTTTGCAGTTATAATAATACATACAATAGATGCAAGTGGAGCCTGTTTGGTTGAAGTGGGGCCTGGGACCCCACTTGCCTGGCTTCCTCTCAAAGACACCCCTGAGGAATGAATAGCAGGGCTCTTAAGAACCCACAACCCCCACCACTCTTGATACTGTCTCCTGTTTTTTGAATCATGATGTCTGATGTGTTTCCAGAGACACTTGTCCATTAGATTAGATCCTTGCCTTCCTGCCAGACAGAATGGTGACTCACTTTGTTTCTCTGAATGATCTTGATCCCAGAACCACACCCTGATTTCCTGGAGATAAAAATAGAATGACCAGAATGGAACCATCAAGGCCAACAATGTCCTGCTACTCAGGAAGAAATAATAATAGAACATAGAGACTTAAACCCTCTCAGGTCAGGTGCAATTCTAAACCCTGGGCATAGGAAGTGGATGCCATCTTGTCCTTGCTTAAGGCACAGAGTTTCTGTAACTTGTCCAGGCTCCCTGACTATTCAGTTGTGGAGTTAGCCAATGGACCCAGCCAGTCTGCCTCCAGGGTCTGGTGCTGAGCTACTGCTGGGGCTAGCCTGAAAGTTCCCATCCCAATATTGGCATGGTCTGCTTTAGAAAAGAGAGCTTTTCCCTTTCTTTTATTTTTCTTTAAAGATTTATTTATTTATTTGAAAGGCAGAGTTACAGAGAGTAAGAGAGAAAAAGAAAAAGAGAGAGAGAGAGAGAATCTCCAATCTGCTGTATCCCCAAATGCCCTCAACAGCCTGAAGTCAGAAGCCAGGCCAATCCAGGTCTCCCACATGGGTGGCAGGGGCTGCAGTACTTGGGCCATCATCTGCTGCTTTCCTAGGTTCATTAGTAGGAGCTAGAATGGAAATGGAGCATCTGGGACTTGAAACGGTGCTCGGATATGGGATACCAGCATTGTCAAAGGCAGTGGCTTAACCTGCTGTGCCACAATGCTCCCCTTCCCATTCTTTCTCACTTAGCTTCTGCTGCCTCTCCAAGGAACCACATCCCCCTTATCCAGGGATACTGCTCACCCTTCTCTCAACATCTACATGCACTTTAGACTTCAGGTTCTGATCCTAGTTGCCCCCTTCTTTTATATTCATCAGCAGTGAATTGTGTGTAGAACATGGTCTTGAGGGCTCAGAGAACTGAGGGCAGCTATGGAGTGCAGGGTTGAAGCCAGGTTAAGGCTGTCTCTGGTCCTCAGAGCCCTTGCTGACTGTCACCCCGCTGCCTTCCCCACCCAGTCCACCCTTTGTGCTTGAACGCTAAGTCTGTATCTCAGCACTGAGCCCTCTCAATTTGGCACAAAAGTCAAGCTGGATCCATGGCCAGAGAGCTGTGTGGTACGCAGAGCTCCTGGCACCACCGGGCTGGATGCTCCCCTATTTCTGGAGGGAGTCACTGTTCCAACAGAATACTGTCTCTACTGTCTTTTGGGCAGCCTGCTTCAGTTCAGTGCTGGTCTACTTTGAGACATTAAGTGATTTGATCACCTGTGCCTCCCTTTTCTTATCAGTAAGGTAGAAAATAATTACAGTACCTGCATCACTTACATGCAATTTTATATGTAAAGCACTTAGATCAATGCCTGGTACATAGTGAATAATTAACAGTAGCTTTTATTGTTTTGAGATGGCTGGTGTTTTAAGACCAGCACTATCTTTTTTTAAAAATTTTTATTTACTTATCTGAAAGGCAGAGAGAGAGAGAGAGAGAGAGAGAGAGAGAGAGAGATCTTCTATCCACTGGTTCACTCCCCAAGTGGCTGCAATGGCTGAGGGTGGGCCAGGCTGAAGCCAGGAGCCTGGAACTCCATCTGGGTCTCCCACATGGGTGCCAGGGGCCCAAGCACATGGGGATATCTTCTAGTGCTTTCCAGGCACGTTAGCAGGGAGCTGGATTGGAAGTGGAGAAGCTGGGACTTGAATCTGTACTCTGATATGATGCCAGTGTCACAGGCAGTGGCTTGACTCACTGTGCCACAATGCTAGCCCCCAAACTAGCATTCTTGAAGTGTCTGTCCTCTCTCCCACTGGAGTATCAAAGAAACAGATCTCTCAGAGAGAGGGTAGAAGTCCTTACCCACATGTGCCCCTTTACAGTTGGGTGGAGACAAAGCAAAGGCTTGGTTGTCAATGAGAGTTTCCTGGGAGTTGTCAGATCAATTCACCCTGTAAATCCGCCTCCATTTTGCCTGTTAGTCACAACATGGATAACACGATCACGCCCTGTCTGATTCACTGGCTTCACCTCCACCAGCTGAAAAGCCGTGTGTCACACGGTGGACAGACACTCCCCACCCGGGGCTCAGTTGTCCTCATCAGTGTCCAGCGACGATATTTGTGACTTTCTCCTGTGCCTCTCCTAAATGCTGCTTCACAACTTTGCCCTTCCTGCCTTACCTATTTTCTTTTTTTTTTTTCAGATATTTGTTTCATTGTGGAAAAAATAGCAGAAAAGCTTGTGGGAAAATGAAATTAAAAACCAAGTTTATTTTGATGCAAAAAGCATTTGAAATCCATGCACAGTTTTTTCCCACAGTATGCTTTTTCCATGAACTTTTTGAAGACCCCATGTACATAACTTGGTGTTGGGGTAGATGCTGATGTACAACTTAATTCTTTTAGAGATCAAGGACTTTGTCCCAGCTGCTGGAAGCGCTGCCAGCCAAAAAGCCTTGGTTGTTAGCCCCTTGAGTGGGGGACCAAGGTCAAAACCTTCCCCCAAGTGACCTGCACGCAGTGACTGCTCAAGACCTGTTCCCCATCTCTGAATCAGGACAGCACTGAGGGGCCATCCCAGTGGCAGATTACTCTGTGTGATTGCTTGAGCTCGCCATTGAGACTACACTGTTGTTCCACTTCTTCCCCTACCTGGTTCTGCTTCCTTCAATTCTTTCCCCCAGTTGTTGAACCCAGGAACACTCCCCAGGAACCACCTTACAGTACAGGCTAATCTGTGTCTCAGAGGTGCCTTCCCAGGGATCCCAACTTGCAACAGTGTATAAGGACTCTATGGCATTTAAGGAATAATAAAAACATTCAGGTATTTTCCACCTTGCTGTAAGATGTTGACTATGTCACCAGTCCTTGGAGGTCCACTATGTGCCCCCTCCCCCCATGGCATCCTTTTCCTGCCTGCACTCTCACTACCGTCATGAATTTTCTGTTAATCATTATTTTATTTTTCTTCATATTTTTATGAACAAATAAAGATGCTTTTACACAATCTATGTTTTCCTATTTTGAACTTTAGAAAATCCTCCTTACAGCATTTTTGTTCCTGTACTCAGTCTTTTCATTCCATGTTATTTTTTTTTTTTTAAGATTTTTATTTTATTTATTTGAGAGGTAGAGTTACAGAGAGAGGGAGAGAGAGAGAGAAAGGTCTTCTATCCACTGGTTCACTCTCCAGATGACCACAATGGCTGGAGCTAGGCCCATCCGAAGCTAGGAGCCAGGAGCCAGGAGCTTCTTCCAGGACTCCCATTTTGGTGCAGGGCCCAAGGACTTGGGCCATCTTCTACTGCTTTCCCAGGCCATAGCAGAGAGCTGGATCAGAAGACCAGCAGCTGGAACTAGAACAGGTGCCCACATGGGATGCCAGCGCTGCAGGTGGAGGCTTAGCTCACTAAGTCACAGTGCTGGATGCCCCTCCCCCTCCCGCCCCCCTTAATGTTTTTGAGATTAGCATGGAAGCCAGCACAAAGGATGCTCTATAAATATTCATTTGCATTTTTCTTTTGCTCCTGGCAGAGTTTGCTCTCACAGCCCTCAGAGGGAACCAGCCCTGCAGATGCTTTGATCTCAGATCTCTGGCCTCCAAAACTGTAAGGCAATGTGGCTCTGCTGGGGAAGCCACCCCATTTGTGGAGCTTTGTTGCAGCAGCTCTGGTAAACGAACACACTGTCCTGTATTCTTTGTCCCTCTTCTTTGAGTATATTCTGTGCCAAGCAGTCATTTCAGCGTGAATATGCTTTGACAAGGTGTGTTTGTGTCATCAGGAGCACTCTAAAAATGCGCAACTATTTTTTAAAATAAATCCACATTCTAGTTGGGAAAATCAAGTGCTTATTCAGTTTTTCAGTTTCTGGGGGAAAAAATCAAGAAAGCAGAAGGAACTAAAAACAGAAAAGTCCTGATGCCAGGGCTGGGCTGGATGAGTTGTAAATGGACAGGTGCCACGGGTGCATAGGAACCCAAATAGATGGGAACAGGAAGTTTGGCTGTTTGGTGGGCAACGGGAGATGATGGTTGAAAAGGGCTAATTCTTTGGGTGGTGTTGTGGCAAAGCAGCTTAAGTTGTCACTTGCAACATTGGCAACCCATTATAAGCTCTGGTTAAAGTCCCGGCTGCTCCACTTTTGATCCAGCTCCCTTCTAATGTGCCTAGGAAGGCAGCAGAAGGTGGCCCAAGTGCTTGGGCACCTCATCCATGTGGGAGACCCAGAAGAAGCACCAGCCTCCTGGCTTTGGCCTGGCCTAGCCATGGACCTGGAACTGATCTGATAGATTGTCTTCTCTAAGCCCTCCTCTTCTGATCTGTGTGAAGGCCTTATGTTAACCATACCAGCATTTACAAACTCTTGCAAAACAGTGACATGTGTATATCAACAAGACTTTATTGGTCCATGGTAGAACTTCTCAAACCTCAGAATCAGAAAGATTCTGAATGGCAAAAGAAGCCTGAACATGTATATTACTTTGATATTTGTATTCTGAGATGTATTTTTTTAAACTGCTGGTATATTGCCACCAGCCCTAATGGTTATATATTATATGCCCTGGGTGGGACACAGATGTGGAACAGGAAAGTCCTTACTGTTATGCAAGACCTGGGGTAATCAGGTAGGGAAAATAGTATATAAAGTGAAATTAGGCTTGCACGTTACTTTTCCCAGGTTACATGTATTTTCCAATTGTATTTCATAAAGGACTTTGAGTGATATAGTGGTCACGTCAGGTCAGCCAGGGAAAAATACAGAGGTAGATATATTTTTTTAAAATAAAGTTTTAATTTTAGAACACTTTTAGACTTACATCAAAATTGTAAAGATGGTAAAGTGTATCTACATACATGATATCCAATTTCTCATTTTATTATTATTATTTACCTGTTAAGCCACAATGCTGGTCCTTCTCTTATTATTTTTTAAATACTTATTTATTTATTTATTTGAAAGGCAGAGAGAGAGAGAGAGAGAGAGAGGTCTTCCATTTGCTGGTTCCTCCCTACATGGCTGTAACGGCTGGAGCTATGCCGATCCAAAGGCAGGAGACAAGAGCTTCTTCTGGGTCTCCCACGCAGGTGCAGGGGCCCAAGGACTTAACCCATCATCTTTTACTGTTTTCCCAGGCCATAGCAGAGAGCTGGATCAGAAGTGGAGCAGTTGGGATTCGAACCGGCGCCCATATGGGATGCTGGTACTGCAGACCAGGGCTTTAACTCGCTGCTCGACAGCACCAACCCCTGGCTAGGTATTTTGTGGACTGTTTCTCAACTGCAATTTGTCTGATATCTTCCCCATGATTAGACTGGGATTATAGGTTTTTGGGAGAAAAAGAATCATGGTGATAAATTGCTTTTTTACATTGTCAAATTAATAAGGGTGGGGAAACCTATTTTTCTGCCAAGGGCTGTTTGGATATTGATAACATTTTATTCACCAACCATACAAAATTATCAACTTAAAAATTAGCCTGCTATAGATTTATTAACTTTCAAGTCCTGTCTGTGATTGCCTAGGCAAGGTGAAACTAAATGATTTCTTGGGCTTTATGTGGCCCCACCCCTTTTAAGGGGACATACTATCACTATTTACCACTGTTGATGTTAACCTTGGCTACCTGAGTTGATCAGGTTTTTCTTGTAAAGCCCTCATTCTTTCCCTCTTGCCATACTGCACTCTTTGGAAGGAAGTCACCATACTCAGATCCTACTTAGGGAGTGGGGGATTATGTTCCACTGCTATGAAGGTGAAGCAGTTACATGAAATTTTTTGAAATTCCTCTGGATGGCAGATTTGTCACATCTCCTCTATTTATATATTTATTTATCCAATCATTTATATTAGTATTGGTTTGTATATATTCATTTTATAGTTTGGGTTATAATCTGATGTAACAGTATTTGCTGCTTAAATTGTTCCAGTTTGGCCACTAGGAACTCTTCCTGTAGAGTATTGTGCCTTCCAATATTGTACTGTACCTGCGTGTGTTTTAATATCTTCTGGAACTCTAAGATCCTCCAGGCTCACCTTGTTTGGTGGGTATTTTCAAGAACCATCCAAAGTACATCAAGGGACCAGCATTGTGGTGTAACGGGTAAAGCTGCCGCCTGCAGTGCCAGCATCCCATATGGGCATTGGTTCGAGTTCCAGCTGCTTCACTTCCTATTCAGCTCTCTGCTATGGCCTGGGAAAGCACCAGAAGATGGCCCAAGTCCTTGGGCCCCTGCACTCCCATGGGAGACCCAGAAGAAGCTCCCAGCTCCTGGCTTTGGATTGGCACAGCTCTGGATGTTGTGGCCATCTGGGAGTTGAACCAGTGAATGGAAGACTTTTCTTTCTCTCTGCTTCTGATTCTCTGTAACTCTGCCTTTCAAATAAATAGATAAATCTTTAAAAATATATTATATAAAAGCATATCAAATGGGGTCTGCATTGTGGCACAGCAGAGTAAGCTACTGCCTGCAATGCTGGCATCACATATGAGCACCAGTTCCAGTCCTGGCTGCTCCATTTCCAGTCTAGCTCCCTGATAATGCATCTGGGAAAGCAATGGAGGATGGTTCAAACACTTGGGCCCCTGTCACCCATGAGGGAGACCTGGCTGGAGGTCCAGATTCTTGGCTTGGCTTTGCCCATTGCCAGCCATTGAGGCCATTTGAGGAATGAACCAGTGGATGGAAGATCTCTTTCTCTCTCTATCTCTTCCTCTCTCTCTATAACACAGGGCCAGCACTGTGACTTACTAGGCTAAGCCTCTGCCTGCAGTGTCGGCATCCTATATGGGCATTGGTTCATGTCCTAGCTGCTCCTCTTCTAATACAGCTCTCTGCTATGGCCTGGGAAAGCAGTAAAAGATGGCCCAAGTGCTTGGGGAGACCTGGAAGAAGCTTCTAGCTCTTGGCTTCAGATAGGCTCAGCTCTGACTGTTATGGTGACATGGGGAGTGAACCAGTGGATGGAAGACCTTTCTGTCTGTCTGTCTCTCTCCCTGTGTGTGTCTGTAACTCTATCTCAAATAAATAAGATAAAATAAGATCTTTTTAAAAAAAGATTTTATTTATTTGAAAGAGTTACAGAGAGAGGTAGAGACAGAGAGAGAAAGGTCTTCCATCTGCTGGTCCACTCCCCAGATGCTGCAACGGCCGGAGTTGTGCCGATCTGAAGCCAGGAACCAGAAGCTTCCTCCGGGTCTCCCACGTGGGTGCAGGGGCCCAAGGACTTGGGCCATCTTCTACTACTTTCACAGGCCACAGCAGAGAGCTGGACTGAAAGAGGAGCAGCCGGGACTTGAACCAGTGCCCATGATGGGATGCCAGCACTTCAGGCCAGGGTGTTAACCCACAGCACCACAGCCCCGGCCCCTAAAATAAAATCTTCAAACAAAAAATTTAAAAAGTCAAGTGTCTCTCTTTCTTTTGGCATCTGCTTAGTTGCTCTGACTTTCCAAAGACATCCTGTTTATTTCCTGTCCCAGCCCTAGATACATTAGCTAATGACCTACAAAAACCTATAGTAACACAATATTCTTCTTGTGAAAAGAAATAAATAACATGAACACAGAACTGCCTGCACATACTACCTCAGAGCAGAACACATGGCCACCAACAGATGCCAGAAAGAACAGTGTGAAATCAGTGGGGAATACTGAAAGTTCTAGATGGTAGGTACACTGGAATTGCTGCTGAAAACTGATGACTCCTGAGGTGGGAACCAGCGACAGTGTAGGGCGCAGGAAAAGGACACATTAAAAGACCAGCAAAAGTCACTACAGTCAACAGAGTTCTCTTTGCCAGATGTAGGATAGATTCTAATATCATTATCAAGGTCGTCAATCGTTTACTGAAGATTTCATTTTCTAAGGGGCATTGTAGATCCCCCTGCCTCCAGCCAGTTCTGTCATTTTAGGAGTTCTTGGTTTTCTCAGATTTTCTCACTTTCGTTAGAAATGCAAATGTAAGGTGGCCTCAGCCAGGTCTCAGATAAGGCAACTGAGGTCCACACCAAGCTGGCAATGCTGTATATTAGTTCCATTTTCCAGTTCTTTTTGAGGATCATTACTCTGAGGTTCTCACTTTGTCGCTGTCAGGTAAGAACAAAGCAAAGACTGCTTCTCTTAGGAGACTGGGAATCATCTTGGACCCCAGAGACTCTTCCTGCTGGATCCCAGTCTAACCAGCATTTCTTTAAGATGGTTCTGTTGCTTCATATGTAATCTGTATTCGCCACGTCTTTCTGTAAGAGTCAAGGCCTGCCTTAGACAAAAGTAGACATAATTTTGCCTCCAGACCTATCCTTCAGCTCTAACTTTTTGTTTCTTTTATTATTGTTATTGTTATTATTCAAATTATGTATTTATTTCAGGGTGTGAGAGAAAGAAAGAACTGCCATCCAGTGATCCACTGATTCATATCTGCAATTGCTTCAATGGCTAGAGCTGGGCCAGGGCGGAAGTCAGGAGCTGAGAACCCACTCCAGGTCTCCCCTATGCCTGGTAGGAACCCAATTACTTGAAACATCACCACTGCCTCCCAGTGTTTGCATTAGCAGGACCCTGGACTCAGGAACCTGAGTAAGAAATTGAATGTATGCATTCTGATGTGGGATGGAGGCATCTGCACCACTAGGCCGAATGCCCATTGCAATTTCCTGTTTCTTATCCTTATCTTTTGGGTCCTGGTCTTGCCTCGAAAATCAAAGTAGCGCAGCCTACAGAGTAATGAGAATTAATTTTTGCATGAGAAAAACTTTCCTGGGTACTTTTGTCCCCACAAAAAAAGATCCTATATTAAACCACAAAGAAATCATCAGCAAGTTCAGTGAAGTGGAAAAACAACAGACAATATTCTCCGAGAACAATGTAATGAGAAATTATTAACAAAGACAGAGGCATAAAGTCCTTCTGGATGGAAATTTAATTAGGTGAAAGCAAGCTAAAATTATGAAATTTCTAAAAACAATGGTAAAAGGCTATATATCAGAACCTATGTAATACATTTAAAGTAGTGATAATAGGAAAATTATAGTACTAAACACTTTTTTTCTCAAGCTATTATTAATATAAATGTATGTAAATATTATGTAAAGTTATAATTAATTTTCTCTTCCTTATTTTAAAGATTTATTTTTTAATTTGATAGGCAGAGTTACAGAGAGGGAGGCAGAGACAGAGAAAGAGATCTTTCAACCACAGGGTCATTCCTCAAATGGCTGCAACAGTTGGAGCTGGGCCAGGTCGAAGCCAGGAGTCAGATCGAAGCCAGGAGCCAGGAACTCCATCCGGGTCTCCCATGTGGGTGCAGGGGTCCAAGCACTTGGACCATCTGCTACTGCTTTCCCAGGCACATTAGCAGGGAGCTGAATTGATAACAAGCAGCCACGACTCAAACTGGCACTCCAATATGGGACCTGGCATAGCCAGCCCCAGTTTTCTCTTTTAAAATATATTTTTAATTAGTGCATAGTAACTGCACATACTTATGGGGTATAATATGTGTATCAGGTACAGTATGTGTATCTGATGTATAATGATCAGATCAGGGTAATGGGTATATCTATTACTTCAGACATTTATCATTTCTTCGTGTTGAGAACATTCAAGATTCTCTCTACTAGCTATTTTTAAATATTCAAGTAATTGTTGTCGACCATAGTTGTCCTACTGTGCTATAGAACATTAGAAATTATTCCTCCTACCCAACTGTATCCCTGTGCTCATTAACCAGTCTGTCTTCATCCCTCCATATCTCACTCCCCCTTTTCAAGGCTATGAAAATCACTATTTCTATTCTATTCTTTCAAATCAACTATTTAGTACCTACATGTGATATTTGTCTTTTTTTTTTTTTTGACAGGCAGAGTAGACAGTGAGAGAGAGAGAGAGAGAGAAAGGTCTTCCTTTTTGCCGTTGGTTCACCCTCCAATGGCCGCCGTGGTAGGCGCGCTGCGGCCAGCGCACCGCGCTGTTCCGATGGCAGGAGCCAGGGGCTTATCCTGGTCTCCCATGGGGTGCAGGACCCAAGCACTTGGGCCATCCTCCACTGCACTCCCGGGCCACAGCAGAGAGCTGGCCTGGAAGAGGGGCAACCGGGACAGGATCGGTGCCCCGACCAGGATTAGAACCCGGTATGCCGGCGCCACAAGGCGGAGGATTAGCCTAGTGAGCCGCGGCGCCGGCCGATATTTGTCTTTCAATGCCTGACTTATTTCGCTTTGCATTATGTCCTCCAGTTCTACCCATGTTGTGGCAAATGACAGACTTTTGTATTTTATTTTTTATAGCTGAATAATGTCCACTATGAATATCATGACATTTTCCTTATCCATTCATTTGTTGATGGATACCTGGGTTAATTCCATATATTGGCATATTCACAATAGAGACAATCTGCAATAAATATGGGACTGCAGATGTCTCTTCAGCATACTGGTTTCAGTTTTTTCAGATGTATACCCCAAAGTGGGATTACTGGATCATATGGTAGTTTTTTTTTTTTTTTAAGTTTATTTTTATTTATTTGGAAGACAGTTACAGAGAGAGGTAGAGACAGAGAGAGAGAGGTCTTCCATCCGCTGATTCACTCCCCAGATGGCTGCAATGGTCAGAGTTGAGCCAATCCGAAGCCAGGACCCAGGAGCTTCTTCCAGGTCTCCCACGTGAGTGCTATCCCAATTTATAGCAGAGAGCTGGGTCAGAAGCGGAGCAGCCGGGACTAGAACTGGCACCCACATGGGATGCCGGTGCTTCAGGCCAGGGTGTTAACCCACTGTGCCACCGTGCCAGCCCACATATGGTAGTTTGAGTTCTAGTTTTCTGAGGAACCCTCACACTGTTTTCCATATTGGCTCCACTAATTTACATTCTCATCCAACAGTATATGAGAGGTTCCCTTTTCTCCACATACCTACAACTATTGTTATCTTTTGTCTTTCTTTTTTCACTTTTATTTAATAAATATAAATTTCCAAAGTACAGCTTATGGATTACAATGGCTTTTTCCCCCCATAACTTCCCTCCCACCCGCAACCCTCCCCTTTCCCGCTCCCTCTCCCATTCCATTCACATCAAGATTCATTTTCAATTCTCTTTATATACAGGAGATCAATTTAGTATATATTAAGTAATGATTTCAACAGTTTGCACCCACACAGAAACACAAAGTGTAAAATACTGTTTCAGTACTAGTTATAGCATTAAATCACAAGGTACAACACATTAAGGACAGAGATCCTACATGAGGAGTAAGTGCACAGCGACTCCTGTTGTTGACTTAACAAATTAAACACTCTTGTTTATGGCGTCAGTAATCTCCCTAGGCTCTTGTCATGAGTTACCAAGGCTATGGAAGCCTCTTGAGTTCGCCAACTCTGATCTTATTTAGATAAGGTCATAGTCAAAGTGAAAGTTCTCTCCTCCCTTCAGAGAAAGGTACCTCCTTCTTTGATGGCCCATTCTTTCCACTGGGATCTCACTAACAAAGATCTTTCATTTAGTTTTTTTTTTTTTTCCAGAGTGGCTTGGTTTTCCATGCCTAAAATACTCTCATGGGCTCTTCAGCCAGATCCGAATGCCTTCAGGGCTGATTCTGAGGCCAGAGTGTTGTTTGTGACATCTGCCATTCTATGAGTCTGCTGTGTATCCGCTTCCTATGTTGGATCGTTCTCTCCTTTTTAATTCTATCAGTTAGTATTAGCAGCACTAGTCTTGTTTATCTGATCCCTTTGACTCTCAGACCTATCATTATGATCAATTGTGAACTGAAATTGATCACTTGGACAGTGAGATGGCATTGGTACATGCCACCTTGATGGGATTGAATTGGAATTCCCTGACACATTTCTAGCTCTACCATTGGAGGTAAGTCCGAGTGAGCGTGTGCAAAACTTTGACATACATTTCTGATGGTCAGTGATGATGAGTGTTTTTTTCAAGTACTTGTTGACCACTTGTATATCATTTTTGCAGAAGTGTTATTCAGGTCATTGACTCATTAAAGTTGACTTATTTTTTTCTGTTCACTTGAGCTCCTCTTGTTGGATGAATAATTTGTATTTTTCCCATTCTGTAGGTTGTTTGCTTCACTGCTTTCTGTTACCTTTGCTCCATAGAAGCTTTTTAGTTCATATAATTTCATTCGTCAATTTCTGCTTTTGGTGCCTGTGCTTTTGAGATCATATCCAAAAAATCTTCCCATTACTTCACACAATATCCTCAGGCTTTCCCCCTAGGTGCTTTTTAATGGGATTTTTAATAAAGATAATAAGCTAACATTAATAACAGAAGTAGGGAAGCAAAGGATCCAAGATGACTAAACAGTAAGAGGCACACTGATCTCAGCCACAGAAAGACACCAAAAAAACAAATGAAGGACCACATTCCCGGGGAACTGATTGAGAGAAATTTTCAGTGGAGAATGGACAGAGCAGAAAGCAGAGTGGAACGAGGACAGACATGCTGCTGCCCTTGCTACCAGACATTCCTGGTTGTACATGGTTTGCTCCTGGCTGGAAAGCAGCATCTTGCCAAGGTGAGGAGGCTGCTGTGGCCCCTGCCACTGGAGGCTTTGACTAAGGGAGCATTCCACAGTCTCCAGGGGCTTTGAGTCCAGCCTGGGGAGTTAGTGGAGAATTGCGCAGGCACTTTGCTCTATGAAGAGAGGCCATGTTGCCCCCCCCAACTCTCCCTCCACCAAAGCACCAGACCCAGTTTGCTGTGGTAGAGTCACAGCTGACTTCTGTTCAGACTTGGAGAAAAGCAGGTAATCCTGCTCCTGCCAGAGGCTACTGGTGCTGGGGATAGGGCAGCTTGCAGGGTGGAGAGCACTCTCCCTGTACCCAGAGACTGTGGGAGTTCTGGGCTTGGACCATGGAGCTGAGAGGGCTGTTGGTTGTAGTTAGGTTCTTATGGAACCACCTAGTCTGAGTGTTGAGACTCAGAGTTCCCTGCATGCTGGGGATGGATCTCATGGAGGGATTGGAGGACACACTGTGAAGTGGGTCGGTGCTCTGGACAGTGTGCACACCTGGGTGAGTGAGGTGTACTGGCACTGTGAACTAGCTTTAGGCTCTGAATCATCTGGTTCACTCTGACACAGAGAAGGGTTGGGACTGTGAACATGCTAGCCAGCTCCAATATCCCCTCCCCGCACTGACTGTAATAGAGGTGCTTTACCACACCCATCTTGGGTGTCACTCTGTACTCTTGCCTCAATCTTAAATGGTGGCTAATGCTTCCTGGTCCCATCCAGGACACACCATTGGAGCTCAAGTGTAAGCCACAGGCATTCCACTAAGCCCCAGAGACACATTGCTGGAATAAAGCCTTCAATGGGGAAAAAAATCCTCTGGCGGAGACAGTAACAAGAGATCCCCTGGATATGCAAAAATTAACATAGAAAGACAAGAAACATGAACCAGGAAGACTACATGACTCCCAAAAAAGAACCTAATAGTATGTTAATATTGAATGGTTAAGAAGTGTGGAACAGCCAGCACCGCAGCTCAATAGGCTAATCATCTGCTTTGTGGCTCCGGCACACCAGGTTCTAGTCCCAGTTGGGGTGCCGGATTCTGTCCTGGTTGCCCCTCTTCCAGGCCAGCTCTCTGCTATGGCCTGGGAGTGCAGTGGAGGATGGCCCAAGTGCTTGGGCCCTGCACTCGCAGGGGAGACCAGGAGAAGCACCTGGCTCCTGGCTTCAGATCAGCGAGATGCACTGGCCGCAGCGGCCATTGGAGGGTGAACCAACGGCAAAGGAAGACCTTTCTCTCTGTCTCTCTCTCTCTCACTGTCCACTCTGCCTGTCAAAAAAAAAAAAAAAAGAAGTGTGGATTGACTCTTTACATGGAGTTAATCATGTATGTATAAATTTAATTGAAAATAAATCTTAGTAAAAAATAAGAGTGGAAATAGGAGAGGGAGGAGGAAGAGGGGTGGGAGAATGGATGGAAGGGCAGGTACAGCGGGAAGAATCACCATGTTCTTAAAGTTGTAATTATGAAATGTATGAGGTTTATATTCCTTAAATAAAAGGTTTTTGGAGGAGAAAAAGAAAGAAGTGGAGAGGTTGGTGCTATGGTGTAGCGGGTAAAGCCGCTGCCTGCAATGCTGGCATCCCACATGGGCTCCATTTCAAGTCCCGGATGCTCCACTTCCAATCCAGCTCTCTGCTGTGGCCTGGGAAAGCAGTACAAGATGGCCTAAGTCCTTGGGCCCTTGCACCCATGTGGGAGACCTGGAAGAAGCTCCTGGCTCCTGGCTTCAGATCTGCACAGTTCTGGCCATTGCGGCCAACTGGGGAGTGAACCAGTGAATGGAAGACCTCTCTCTCTCTCTGTCTCTTCTTCTCTCTCTATGTAACTCTGACTTTCAAGTAAATAAATAAATCTTAAAAAAAAATAAGTGGGGATTGACCAAATGCCTGAAAAAAAATTCAAAAGAATGATTGTAAGTTTACTCAAAACCTCAGAGAAACAGTTAACTTAAATAAGATGAATATGTAACATGGATGAGAAATTGTGCAGAGACAGAGATACTGAAAAAAGCGAACAGAAATATTCGAGATGAAGTACTCAACAAGTCAAATAGCCAGTGTCGCAGCTCACTAGGCTAATCCTCTGCCTACGATGCCGGCACTCCGGGTTCTAGTCCCGGTTGGGGCACCAGTTCTGTCCCGGTTGCTCCTCTTGCAGTCCAGCTCTCTGCTGTGGCCCGGGAGTGTAGTGGAGGATGGCCCAAGTGCTTGGGCCCTGCACCTGCATGGGAGACCAAGTACCTGGCTCCTGGCTTCAGATAGGCACAGCGCGCCAGCGGTAACGGCCATTTGGGGAGTGAACCAACAGAAGGAAGACCTTTCTCTTTGTCTCTCTCTCTCACTGTCTAACTCTGCCTGTCAAAGAAACAAACAAAAAACAAGTCAAATAAAAAATACAGTAGAAAGCCTTGACAACAGATTTGGTACATCATAAGAAACTATATCTGATCAAGAAAACAGGTTTTTTGAAATATCTCAGACAAAAAAAAAAAAAAAAAAGGAAAGAAAGAAAAATTAGAAAGACCAAAAACTGGGATTGATGGGCTATCTCCAAATAACCAAGTATATCTGTCTTAGGAGTTCCTGAAAGTATAAATCCATTCAGTGATATAATAGCATAAGATTTCCCCAATTTGGAGAAAGAGATGGAAATCCATGTATATGAAGCACATACAACCCAAAATCAACACATCAAACTTTCAAAAGTGGGGCCAGTGCTGTGGCTCACTTGGCTAATCCTCCGCCTACGGTGCCGGCATCCCATATGGGTGCCGGGTTCTAGTCCCGGTTGCTTCTGTTCCAGTCCAGTTCTCTGCTGTGGCCCAGGAGGGCAGTGGAGGATGGCCCAAGTGCTTGGGTGCCTGCACCCACGTAGGAGACCAGGAGGAGGCGCCTGGCTCCTGGCTTCGGATTGGCATAGCTACGGCCATAGTGGCCATTTGAGGGGTGAACCAACAGAAGGAAGACCTTTCTCTCTGTCTCTCCCTCTCACTGTCTGTAACTCTACCTGTCAAATAAATAAATTAAAAAAATCTTTAAAAAAACTTTCAAAAGTAAAACATAAAGAGAATATCATAAAATTTGCAAGAGACACCAGATCACTTTTAAAGGGACTCTTATCAGATTGATAGTCAAAGTCCCACAACACTTTGCCCAGTGAAACTCTCATTCACAAATGAAGGTGATGAAAAGACCTTCTGAGGCAAGCAAAAATCGAAAGAATTTGTCACCACATGGCTAGCATTACAAATGATATTTAAGAAAAACAATCAGCATCATGAAAGAATGTGAAGGCAGAAAATCTAGTAAAAGAACAAAGGAGATTCAAAACAAATGATAGGAATAGTTATGCAAAAATGGCAGGACCAAGTCATTACTGATCAACAATAATCTTGAATGTAAATGCACAAAATTCTCTAGTTAAAAGATACACACTGGCTGAATGGATTTAAAAAAACACACATGACCCATCTACAGGCTGCCTACAAGAAACACACTTCATCAATGAAGATTACACATAGACAGAAAGTGGAAGGATGGAATGATATTCCATGCAAATGGAAATCTAAAGAGAGTAGGAATCACTATATTCATATCAGACAAAATAGCCTTTAAGGCAAAAGCTGTTAACAGAGACAAGAGGGTCATGTAATGATTAAAGGATCAATTCAACAAGAAGATGTGACTATAGTAAATGTATATACATGTAATGCTAGGGCATCAGTTTTATGAAACAAATGTTAATGGACCTAAAAGGAGACATAATCTCAAATATAATAGTAATGGGAGACTCCAAGAGCCCACTTTCATCAATGGATGGATAAACCAGACAAAAAAATCAATAAAGAAACAAAATAATCTACACTATAGACCAAATGGACCTAATAGATATCTACAGAACATTCTACCCCACAGCTGCAAAATGCGCATTTTTTTCTCAGTACATGGAACAATCTCTCAGACCATATACTAGATCATAAAACAAATCTCAACAAATTCTAAAAAATTGAAATCATATCATGTCTTTCCTGGCCACAGTTGAAGAAAGCTAGAAATTAACAACAAAACAAACTCTAGAAAGTATACAAACATATGGAGACTGAACAACATGCTCCTGAATTAATAGTGGGTCATAGAAGAAATCAAAAGAGAAATAAAAGAATTTCTTGGCACGAACGAAAATGCAGTGGGAAGAATCACCATGTTCCTAAAGTTGTGATTATGCAGCCCTCAAGGCATTCAGATCTGGCTGAAGAGCCCATGAGAGTATAGCAGGCATGGAAAGCCAAGATATCATGGAAAAAAAAAAAAAGACCTAAATGAATGATCTCTGTGAGTGAGATCCCAGTGGAAAGAACGGGGCCATCAAAGAAGGAGATACCCTTCTCCGAAGGGAGGAGAGAACCTCCACTTTGACTATGACCCTATCGGAATAAGACCAAAGTCAGCGAACTCTAAAGGCTTCCATAGCCCTGGCAACTCATGACTAGAGCCTAGGGAGATTACTGACGCCATGAACAGGAGTGTCAAATTGTTAAGTCAGCAACAGGAGTCACTGTGTACTTACACCCCATGCGGGATCTGTCCCTAATGTGTCGTCTAAAGCCAAGTGATGCTATGACTGGTACTGAAACAGTATTTTTATACTTTGCGTTTCTGTGTGGGCGCAGACTGATGAGGTCTTTGCTAATTATATACTGAAGTGATCTTCTGTATATAAAGAGAATTGGAAATAAAAAAAAAACAACCTGGTGTTAAAATGGAAATGGCACAGAAAATTAATTATTTTGAAAAAAAAAATTATGTAGGATCTCTGTCTTTAATGTGCTGTACATTGCTATTGAATGCTATAATTAGTAATCCAATGGTAGTTTTTTCACTTGATGTTGCTATATGGGCAAAATGTTGAAATCTTTACCTAATATATACTAAATTGATCTTCTGTATACAAAGAGAATTGAAAATGAATCTTTACATGAATGGAAGGGGAAAGGGAGTGGGAGGGGGGAGGGTTGCGGGCGGGAGGGAAGTTATGGGAGGGGGGAAGCCATTGTAACCCACAAGCTATACTTTGGAAATTTATATTCATTAAATAAAAGTTAAAAAAAAATAAAGTTGTGATTATGAAATGTATGAAGTTTGTATTCCTTAAATAAAAGGTCTCTGGGGGAAAAAAGGAACTATTTTATATGCAAAAATTAAAATAAAGTCATTCATAGAAAAAGAAATGAATGAAAATGAAAACAATATATAAAATTGTACAGGATACACCAAAATCAGTTTTAAGAGGAAAGTTTATAGCAATAGGTGCCTGCATCAAAAGATTTGAAAAGTGTCAGTAGATTATCTAAAAATATTTCTCAAGGACTTAGAAAAAATAAGAAAAAAACAAACCCAAATTATAAGGAAATAAATAATAACAGAGAATAAACAAAACAGAAATGAAGAAAACTACAAAAAATACCAATGAGATGAACAACCATTTTTTTGAAAAATAAAATTGATAAACCACTGGCCAAACTAATCAAAAAAGGGGGGTTGGGGTGGGAGCAGAAGATCCAAGTTAATGAAATCAGAAATTAAAAAGGAGATGTTACAATGGCTACCACAGAAATACAAAGTGGAGAATCTAGAAGAAATGGATAAATTTCTGAACACATATAATCTACCAAAATGGAGGCACAAAGACAGAAAAGCTGAATAAACCAATAACCAACACAGATTGAGTCAATAATGAAGAACCTCCCAACAAAGAAAAGCCCAGTACCAGATGACTTCACAATTTAATTGTACCAAACTCTTTTTGGGAGAACTAGTTCCAATTCTTCTTAAACTACCCAAAACAATTGAAAGGGAGGAATCCCTTCCAAACTCATTCTGTGAGGCCAACATTACCTTAATTTCAAAACCAGAGAAATAAACAACAAAAAACACAATGTAGACCAATATCCCTGATGAACATAGTTGCAAAACTCCTCAACAAACTTCTAGCAAATCAAAAAGATCATCAAATCCAGACCAAGTGAGATTTATTACAGGGAGGCAGAGAAGTTTCAACATATGCAAACCAAAAAATATGATGCATCACATCAACAAAATGAAGAATAAAAGCCATATGATTATCTCAATAGATGCAGAGAGAGCATTTGATAAAATACCCTTTCATTATAAAAAACTTTAAGAAATTATGCTGAGGAATGTTCCTCAACATAATCAAGGTAATATGACACACCCACAGCCAGCATCATATTGAATGGGGAAAAGCTGGAAGCATTTCCACTAAAATATGGAACAAGATGAGGATGTCAGCTCTCATCGCTGTTACTAAGTATAGTTCTGGAAGTTTTAACCAGATCCATTAGGCAGGAAAAAGAAATCAAAGGGATACAAATTGGAAAAGAGAAACTAATATCATTCCTGCTTACAGAAGACGTGAACCTCTATATAGGAGGACCAAAAAACTCCACTAAGGGACTATATCAGAACTCATAAGAGAGTTTGGTGAAGTTGAGGATGTAAAGTCAATACATGAAAATCAATAACATTCTTATACACCTACAATGCTCTGGCTAAGGAAGAACTTATAAGACTAGTCCCATTCACAATAGATAAAAAAATTTTAGGCCGGCCGCGGCGGTGGCTCACTAGGCTAATCCTCTGCCTTGCGGCGCCGGCACACCCGGTTCTAGTCCCGGTCGGGGCACCGGATTCTGTCCCGGTTGCCCCTCTTCCAGGCCAGCTCTCTGCTGTGGCCTGGGAGTGCAGTGGAGGATGGCCCAGGTCCTTGGGTGCTGCACCCCATGGGAGACCAGGATAAGCACCTGGCTCCTGCCATCAGATCAGCGCAGTGCGCCAGCCGTGGCGGCCATTGGAGGGTGAACCAATGGCAAAAAGGAAGACCTTTCTCTCTGTCTTTCTCTCTCACTGTTCACTCTGCCTGTCCAAAAAAAAATTTTTTTTTAAATACCTTGGGATAAATTTAACTAGGATTTGAAAGATCTTTACAATGTAACTTACAAAACATTAAGAAAAGAAATAGAAGAAGACAAAAAATTGGAAAAATCTTTGAGGTTCTTAGATTGGAATCATTAACATCATCAAATTGTCCATGCTACCCAAAGTATTTTGCAGATTCAATGCACTCCTAATCAAATTATCAAGGATATTATTCACAGATCTAGAAAAGATAATCCTAAAATTAATATGGAGACAGAAAAGAGTCTGAATAGCCAAAACAATCTTAACAATAGAATTAAACCCAGAAACATCACAGTACCAGATTTCAAGACATATTACAGGGCTGTTATAATCAAAACAGCCTGATACTGGCAGAAAAATCAATGTATAGACCAATGGAATAGAATAGAAACTTCAGAAATTAATTCATACATCTGCAATGAGCTAATCTTTGACAAACACGCTGAAATCCTTCCCTGAAGAATGGGCAGTTTCTTCAACAAATAGTGTTGGGAAAATTGGATTTCCATACGCAGAAGGTTGAAACAAGACCCCTACCTTATACCCTATATGGAAATTAACTCACAACAGATCAAGAATCTAAACCTAAGACCCCAAACCATCAAGTTACTATAGAAAAACATAGGGGAAATGCTGCAACTTATCCTATTAGGCAAAGACTTCTTGGATAAGACCTCAGAAGCACAGGCAATAAAAGAAAAATAGACAAACGGGATTACACCAAGCTAAGAAGTTTCCATGCAGCTAAGGATACAATTAACAAATTAGAGAGACAACTGACAGAATGGGAGAAAATATTTGCATATTTGCATACTAGGCATCCAATAAAGGATTAATATCCAGAATATATAAGGAGCTCAAGAAACTCAAAAACAATGAAATAAGTGATTCAGTTAAGAAACAGGCAAAGAATGTGAACAGGCATTTTTCAAAGGATGAAATACAAATGGCCAAAAAATACATGAAAAATGCTCACATCACTAGCTATTAGGGAAATGCAAATGGATACCACAATAATGTACCACCTCACCCCAGCTAGAACGGCTATTATCCAAAAATCAAAAAATTACAAATACTGGTGAGGATGTTGAGAAAAAGATACCCTAATACACTGTTGATTGGAATTAAAATTGATACAGCCATTATGAAAGATAATATGGAGATTTCTCATAAAACTGAAAACAGATCTGCCATATGACCCAGTTATCTGTCGTCTGGGAATATGAAATGAAATCAGTATATAAAGGGTTACCTGCAATCCCTTGTTTACAGTAGCTCAGTTCACAATAGTTAAGATATGGAATCAACCTAGATGTTCATCAACTGGTAACTGGATAAAGAAATGTGGTATATAGACGTAGTGGAATATTATTCAGTCATAAAAAATGAAATCCTGACAATCACAGCAAAATGAATGCAACTGGAGATCACTGCTATGCTAAGTGAATAAGCCAGACCCCAAAAGACAGATTTCATATGTTTTCTGTTATATGTGGTAATTAATATGTAGGGAGAGCATAAGAAGTGTGTGGCTGTCATAACATTTGGTTTATAGTTATAAATATTGCCTCACTGAATCATACCATGTAAATGACAATGTACTCTTCCTTCCCACATGAAAAAAATGAAATGGAGAGGAGGAGAATAGTGAGGATTCTTGGGTTACTAGTAGTGCTTTGTTCTTAATTTGGGTATTGTTTATGAGTGTGATCAGAGAACAAAAAAATTCATCTATCTGTACATATATGTGTATTTCTTGATATGTATACCATATTTTAATAAAATAATAAATAAATTCTTAAAGGTTTTTTAAAGATGTCTCTAGGGATCCATTTTTTTTTTCTTGACAGGCAGAGTGGACAGTGAGAGAGAGAGAGACAGAGAGAAAGGTCTTCCTTTTCCGTTGGTTCACCCCACAGTGGCCGCTGTGGCCGGCGCTGGGATCCATGTTTTAACAAATAAAAAAAAAATTAAGAAAAAATAGTAGAGGTAGTTTCATCTGTGTGTTTTGGATAGACAAGGTCTTTGCTATAGTTGAGATATATATCTTGATCTAGACTTTCAGATATTTCTAAGGAATAGAAGTTTCATCCTCCACCCCACAAAAAGAAGCTTACATGTATGGTACACTTCTGCCCTTAAGTCTGATTCTGCTGTATAGTAGCTGTAGTGCCTACACAGGGTCTGGAAAAATGCATATTCTGAAAAAACCAGATGGATTTCAAAACTTTTTGTGCACCAAAATAGCATCTGTTAATGCCATTTTCCACTAACTTCTTGATGTTCCCTCCAAATCGCTGTTCAAAGTATTTTCAGGACCCACCCAAAGATAACCAAGCATCTCCCTTCCCTTTGGCACCTGCCCAGTTGCTTTGTGTTGCCAAGGACTAGCAAAAGAATTGATTTGTGCATGAGGTTCAGGAATTCCAAAATAACCTGGGACTCTCATAGTAAACAGACTGCTGGCTATTTTCTTAATAACAAGGCAATTATAAAGTGCATGAAAAAGAAAGAATTTCCTGGCCATTTTCAAAGTCACAAATGGAGGGAAGAAGTGGGTGGTGACAAGTGGTTCTCAAAGCTGGTATTTCAGTCTTTTTAAGAAAGAATTCCAGAATATATAATTCCTACTTTCCCATCCTTTTTTTTCTGTTAGGCACTGAAAAATAATAGTATAATTCTCATTGGCAATTTTTAGTGATAACGTGGAGACAAAACTTATTTTTTTATAAGGCACATCTGTTGAGTGGCTGAATGCACCTATCTGTGTCTTTGTTTTTCTCTACCAATGAGTGTTTATTAGGCACATAATACTGGAGTCCAGGCAGAATTGTAGAGTTACAAGAACGAAACATAGCTCCTGTTATGAAGGCACTCACAACATGGTATCAAGATAGTAAACAATTGGTTTACAACTAGAAAACTGAAATAACTTTAGTTAAAGTGACAGCACAGAAAAAAAAGAGCCAACATAGAATTTGGTAGATTGAACAAGATTTTGCAGAAGACATCCTGGAGTTGGGGGTTAGAGGAGGAATCTGAGTTTACATTGCAGAGGGGGAGAGTGGGGGCTCATGAAAAGGCATTTCCAGCCAAACAGTCTGAACCAGGGAAAGAGGTGGAACAGGAAGACATTGGAAAATCATTTTGGAATGGCTGGAGCATAGGAGGATATAGGGAAGCTGTGAACCGTGGTGCTCACAAAAGCAAGAGCCCAAACATAGAGGGCTTTTGTCAACCATACTTGGGACTAGATAGAAAAAATGGAAATTCAGAGCAGGTTAGGCCACTGCTTGGGATGTTATTGAAGTGTCTGGTTCAAGGTCTGAAAACGCCACACTTCTGATCCAGTTTCCTGCTAATGCTTCTGGGAGACAGCAGCAGATGGGCCAAGTACTTGAACTCCTCCACCCACATGGGAAACCTGGGTGGAGTTCCTGGCTTCTGGCTTTAGCCTGGCCTAGCAACAGCTGTTGTTGCCAAATAGGGAGTGAACTAGTGGATGGAAGAGACATTTCTCTCTTCCTGTCTCTCCCTTCTCCCTTCTCTCTGTTACTCTATCTTTCAAATAAATAATTAAATAAATGTATGAATCTTTTTTTTTTTTTTAAGTGGAAGCTCTGTAGACTTAACTGAAAATGTATGTATTAGAAAACTTGATATTGGATTTAGGAGTAGTGAAACTGGCAGGAGGGGGATCGGTTAAGAAATCATTTAAGACAGATGAAAGATGGTGAAGACTTGAGGTAAGGCAGTAGACATGGGCAGGAGTTTGAGAGAAGTAAGAGATGTTTAAGAGATGGAATTTTAACAACTGGGTAAACCTTGTGATACGCTGGTATTTAAAATATAGGTAGAAGGGCCAGTGTTGTGGTGTAGCTGGTAAAGCTACCACCTATGACGCCAGTATCCCATATGGGCACTGGTTCCAGACTTCCTGCTAATGGCCTGGGAAAAGCAGCAGAGGATGGCCCAAGTGCTTGGGTCCCTGCCACCTACGTGGGAGACCCATTGCGGCTGTTTGGGGAGTGAACTAGCAGATGGAAGATATTTTTCTCTCTGCAACACTGCTTTTCAAATAAATAAAAATAAATCTTTAAACAAATAAATAAAATGTAGGTAGAAGCAGATAAAGAGAAGAAAAGACAACTGGGTAATATAGAAGGATCTGGCCAAATAGCAATAATTGAACCAGAGGGTGATAGTCCATAATACCTGTATCTCACCTTTGTACATAGGCAGAGAAATCACAACTATTATTTATTAATTGATTCAATTATTCATTTGATAGTATCTTTTCAATTTTAAAAATTTATTTCATTTATTTGAAAGGGAGAGGGAGAGAGAGATAGTGAACGAGCGAGTGCACTCTCATCCATGGGTTCACTACTCAGTTGCTTGCAATGGCTGGGACTTGGTCACACCAAAGTCAGGAACTAGGAACTCCACTGAGGTCTCTAATGTGGGTGGCAGGGACTCAAGTACTTGAGTCATCATCTGCTGCTTCCTAGGCACATTAGTAGGGAGCTGAATTGGACGAGAAGTAGCTGAGATTCACACTTGGGGTTCTAGTCTCGGAGGTGGGCATCCCAAGTGGTGTTTTTAACCGTAGCATCAAAAATATGCTTAGTATATTTTCAATTTTTAAGCATTTATTTTAGTTATTTGAAAGAGAGATACATACACACATATAGATAGAGAGCACCTATCCACTGATCCATTTCCTGAATGTCCCAACAGGAGGGACAGGGTCAGTCCAAAGCCAGGCACCAGGAACTCAATCTGGAATCCCCATGTGTGTTGCAAGGACCCAACTGAGCCATTACTGATGCCTCCCTGGGTGCGCACTAGTCAGAAGCTCGAATCAGGAGCTGAACTGGGACTTGAGCCCAGGTGCTCCTAAATGAGATGCAGGTGTCCCAAGTGGCATCCCAACTACTACACCAAATGCCCACCCTCACACTATTTTTGAATGTCAGTAGTGTGCCATATTCTCTGGGAGCTAAGGATCCAGAGAGGAGTAAGAGAAATCAGTCCTTACACCTGGAGCCAATATTCTAGTGGAAGGCAGACAGATGCTAAAGAAATAATGAAAGATAGAAATTTAACTAACTATAAACAGTTGAAAGAAAATGAAGCAGGGTCCCAAATAGAGCCCAAGGGCACACTTGCTTTAGATGGAGTAGTCAGGGAAGGCCTCTGTGAGTATGATGGGAAGGTGTTAGCCCACGGAAAGATCCAGGACAGAGCTTCAGGCAGAGATGGCTAGAGCAAGATCCTGAAGGGAAGACAAGCTTAGAGAGAGGACAGAAGGCTGGTGAGGAGGGAGGTGATGTGCTAGAGGGTGCAGGTGGAAGGAGTTGTGTTAGAAAGGAAGCTGAAAAAAAAGAAAAAGGTGCTGGCAATGTGGCATAGCGCATTAAGCCTCTGCCTGAGATGCAAGCATCCCACATGGGCACTGGTTCCAGATTTGGCTGCTCCACTTCTGATCCAGCTCCCTGCTAATGCACTTGGGAAAGCAGTAGAATATGGCCCAAGGGCTTGAGCCCCTGAAGCCGCATGAGCGATGCAGAAGAAGCTCCTGGCTCCTGGCTTTGTTCTGGCCCAGCCCTGGCCATTGCAGCCATTTGTGGATTGAACCAGCAGATGGCAGATCTCTATCTCTCTGTCTCTCCTCCACACTGTAACTCTGGCTTTCAAATAAATAAAAAATAAATCTTAAAAAAAAGGAAGCTGAGGCTCAGTCCTGTAAACGTAATGCATCACGGCACATGACTTGGACTTCAATGTCAGTGCAATGGGAAGTCACTGAAAGATTTTAATGTGAAAATGATATGACCTGATTCATGTGTTTCACTCTGGGAGATATGGAACAATATGTTGTAGGAGAAGCTTAGAAACGATCTGTGCAATTGTCCAGGTGAGAACTGATGGTGACCTGGCCTTGGAGTTTGAAAACAGGGATAAGACAGAATGTGGATACATTTCAAAGATTTATTTGTTGTTTGAAAGGCAGAGTGACAGGGAAAGACAAGGAGAGAGATTTTCTATCTGCAGGTTCTCTCCCCCAAATGACTTCAAAAGTTGCAGTGGGGCCAGGCCAATGCTAGGAATCAGAAACTCCATCTGGGTCTCCCATGTGGGTGGCTGGGACTCACATACTTAAGCCATCACCCAATGTTTCCAAGATGAATTGGCAGGGAACTGGATTGGAAGTGGAGTAGCTGGGACTCCAGCTGTCTATGGGATGCTGGCGTCTCAATCAGTGGCTTAACCCATTGCATCATCATGCCCACATCAATGTGATATATTTTAGAAGCAGAATTGATTGCACATGCTGATGCAGAGAATTTTTGTGAAGTCACACTGAATTAATGATGATATTATTTCCTAAGATGATAGAAGTCATTGTGGGGTGGGTGGTGGAAGTCAAGAATTCTGTTTTTGGGGACGGTTCTGTGGCATAGGAGGTTAAGTCTCCTCCTGCAGTGCTGGCATCCTAGTTCAAGTACTGGCTGCTCCACTTCTGATTCAGCTCCCTGCTAATGTGCTAGGAAAGCAGTAGAAGATGGCCCGAGTAGTTGGGCCCTTACATCCAAGTGGGAGACCTGGAAGAAGCTTCTGGCTTCTGTTCTCAGCCTGGCCTAGCACCTGACATTGTGGCCATTTGGGGAGTGAACCAGTGGATGGAAGATCTCTATATCTTGCCTCTCTTTGTATCTCTGCCTTACAAATATAAATAAATGTGTTTAAAAAAGAGTTCTGTTTTTCTCAGATAAACTTGAGATGCTTATCACATGAAGATGCCAAGTAGATAGTTGAATACATGAATCTGGGATTCTATAGGTGTTATTGGAAACTATTGGACTAGATACGGTTGCCATGGAGAGAGTGAGAATGGAAAAAAGATGGGGCTCCAGGACTGAGTCTGAGATATTCCAACATTCAGTGTTTGAGCAGAGGAAAACAATCCAGTAAATGAGACTGAAGTTTCTTCCTGTGACATGTGTGAAAGCTTAGGACAGTATGATGTCGCTAAAGCCAATGGAGGAAAGTTAATCAAGCAGGGAAGAGGGATCACTGTTGAGAAGTAGTGTAAGATTGAGGACAGGTTCACCATTATTGGTAACAGTGACGAGAGCAGATCCAGGGAAATGCAGGGGTGGGAAATCTGATCCACATGAATTGAGGGAAGAATGACGTTTCTAAGTAGAGGTTATGTCTTTTATGACAGTTTGATTTGCAAAATGAGAGAAATTCAGAATTGGTAAGGGCCAATTCGGTCCTCATATCTGATTCTAGGTCCACGTTGCTTTCCACATGGAACATTCACATTTGGCATCAAAATGAAATCATAACCAGTATTGAAGTAGGAGAGCAATGTTATAAGGTCAATGCCAGGCTTAAATTTTCCTGTTGATGAGGGGTGTCTACTTTAGAATTCTACTTTGGATTCATTCTACTCATTTCTGAAAGCGAGTCAAGAAGTGGAAGACTGTAAATGATTTATAGTTTACTGAGACTTTCTATATAAAATGATCTCATTTATTCCCCACAGGGATGCAGGGAAATGGGAAATAGGCAGGATAAGTTTTATTATCCTCGTATCTGAGATAAGTTATCTGACTCTTAGGAAGGAAAAGGCTCAAGGTTACTCATTTATAGAACACTGATTAAACGCATGTGTTCTCAGAGGAACACTACCTTGGGTTTGATTCATGGTTCAACTATTTATTAGTTATATGATCTTGGACAAGTTCAATAATTCTCTGTGCCCCAGTTTCCTCATTTGCAAAATGGTGGTAACAAGGGAATATACCTCATCAGGTTATTGCAGGGTTTCTGACTGTTAATCCGTCTATGGCATTTTTAAAAAAGATTTATTTATTTATTTGAAAGAGTTACACAGAGAGAAGAGAGGCAGAGAGAGAGAGAGAGAGAGAGAGAGAGAGAGAGGTCTTCTATCTGCTGGTTCACTCCCCAGTTGGCCGCAATGGCCGGAGCTATGTTGATCCAAAGCCAGGAGCCAGGAGCTTCTTCCCGGTCTCTCATGTGGGTGCAGGGGCCCAAGGACTTGGGCCATCTTCTACTGCTATCCCAGGCCATACCAGAGAGCTGGATTGGAAGTGGAGCAGCCGGGTCTCAAACCTGCGCCCATATGGTATGCTGGCGCTTCAGGCCAGGGCATTAACCCGCTGCACCACAGCCCCGGCCCCATCTATGGCATTTTGTGTGCTGTTTGGCACATAGTAAGCTCTCAATAAATGCTGGCTACTAAAGAGGGACTGAGCCAGGCCTTGAATCTAGTTCTCCTTAGCTCTGCCTCTAGGGTTCTTCCTATCATTCCTGTTCATCATATACCTAGAAAAGCAAGTTGAAATGAATTTGTTTTGAAATAATCTTTTCAGGAGCATCTGAGACTGAGGATATATTGTTTATATTTTTACTTAACTTCTAAGTGAATTGGAAGGCAAAGATAAAAATTTAATGTTGCTATATCTTATGAAATCACTGTATAGAATGTAATGTTGGCAGAGATCATGGTGAAGCTTATTATATCAACATAAAGGACTGTTCTTTCTCATTTAATTTTTTTCTCTAGAATTTCAGACCTTAGCAACTGTGGCCAAGTGTTTGTCCCTGTAACACATGGTTACATTTCCTGGGGTCAGAGAAGGAAGCTTCTCTTTCAATTTTAGATATTCAACTCGATTTCAGAGCCTGCTTCAATTATTTATTATTACTTTTCTGTCTATTTTTGTTTCTGTACAGAATGCATTGTTCTGAAAACCTGGATTAATTTAATCAATATAAAAAAAATGGGAGTGATACCAGGACCAGCTGCTATTATCCTGAAGCCCAGGAAATTATAAATTACTAGGCTGTGAGTACCTTCCCAAGCACATTTAGATATAACAGATCAACACTATCTGTCCTTCTTAATGGTCTACTTCATTGAGATGAAAGGTTTCATTGAACAGACAATTGTTCCTTCAAATTCTGTTAGGCAAAAATCCTACCTTCTCCGTAGTTCTCAGCTTTTTGGAAGGAAAGAAAGGAGAGTCTTTTCTCATGGGAACTTCTTTGATCACTACTCTAATCTTCCGTATTCTGCAATCTCTACAGGCTTATCTGGACACACATCCTTCTAATGATGTCCTAGAGAACTGTGAAGTTAAGGGGTTCAGTCTCAGTACCAAGGACAGGCCATGACGTTAGCCCTGATTGTTTATTTATTTTTAATTTGAGAGGCAGAGAGAGAGAGAGACAGACAGACAGACAGACAGAGACAGAGTTAAGATATAGAGACAAACACATAGAACTTTCATCTGCTAAGTCACTGTTCAAATTCCCACAACAGCCAGGCCTATACCAGGCTGAAGTGGGGAACTGGAAACTCAATCAAGGTCTCCAATGTGGGTGAAAGAGACCCCATCACTTGAGCCACCACAGCTGCCTCCTAGGATGCACATTAAGAGGAAGGTGGAATTGGAACAGAGCTGGGTGAACCCAGTCACTCCGATATGGAACAAAGGTATCCTAGTAGTGTCCTAATTGCTATGCCAAACACCTGCCCCTGACTATGGTTAATTTTGAGATTTCAGCCACTGCCACCTCTTTATATAATCAGTTATACAATAAAGGAATGAGGATCAATACAGAGGAAGCTATGCCTTTCCCCTATTCCTTCTTCCCAGTTGTCCAGTGACAGTTTTCTTTTCTGAGGTTAGCACTGGACTGGGAGTCAATCTTCAATCTTCATCTTCAACATGTGGCAAAATCTGATCTATATTTTTGTGTCCTTTTTAAAAAAGATTTTAATTATTTATTTGAGAGGTAGAGTTACAGACAGTGAGAGTGAGAGACAGAAAGGTCTTCCTTCTGCTGGTTCACTCCCCAATATATGTTCTATATTTCAAACAATTCTGTAAATGTGCCATAAAATATTTAGGGACCACTTTCTAAAAAATGGGAAAACAAAAGTGATCTTTCACCTTGGGATTTGGTAGGAGTTGTATCATGATAAGATTTGAAAGGGCTATTCTGTCAAGCTAGAAAAACTGGGTTCAAATCCTGATTCTGTTACTAATAAGGGTGAATTTTTATTTATTCTTAGTTTTAGTTCCATCATCTGTAAAGTGAGCATACTGATAACTATGCAGTAATATCTTTTGAGGATTATTTGAAAAGTCTGTATAGAAGGTTCAGTGCCTAATGTGTAGCAGGTACTCAGTAAATCCTTGGCCTTGCTCTCTCATTGTGAAAGTGCCACGAAGGAACTAAGCTTTGTGTCTTAGATGCATCTGGTCTGGCCTGAGCAAGTTTAAAAAATTGGGTTGGGGTCAGTGTGCTGGCTCAGCGGGTTAAAGCCCCAGCCTAGAGCGCCAGTATCCCATACGGGTGCCAGTTCAAGTCCTTCTGATCTGGCTCCCTGCTAATGTGCCTGGGAAAACAGCAGAGGATGGCCCAAGTACTTGGGCCCTTGTACTCATGTGGGAGACCCAGGAAAAGCTCCTGGATCCTGGCTTCAGAATGTCTCAGCTGGGTCTTTGCGGCCATTTGGGGAGTGAACCAGTGAATGGAAGACCTCTCTCTCTCTCTGTGTCTCTACCTCTCTCTCTAAATCTGTCTTTCAAATACATGAATCTTTTAAAAAAAGGTTTAATGTGCATAAAATTGGGAAATTTTATATAAATCTGGTTGGCTGATTTTTCTTAGAGGAAGAAAAGAGATATGACTATAGTTTGGGTATTTGCACCTCCCAAAGTCCTGTTGAAATGTAGTCCCCACAACTCAGAAGCCAGTGGCTTTGGAGGGGGCCCTTTGGGAGGTGATCAGGGCTAGAGGAGATCATGAGGGTGGGGCCCTGGGTTGTGTTAGTAGTTTTGTAAGAGTAGGGAGAGTTAGGTGAGCCAGCTTTCCCTGCCCCACTGTGGGTGCCCTCTGTCATGGGATAATGTAGGAGGAAGGCCCTCACAAGGAGATGAGCATTACTGGCATCACGCCCTTGTGCTTCTCAGCCTCCCCAACTGGGAGGTAAAATAACTGTATTCTTTACAAATTACCAGTCTGTATTATTCAACAATGACGATGGAAAATGGATGGAGCCAATGTGGTAACACAAGAGTCAATCAGGACTGGAGCTTAGTACCAACTTTATTCTTTGGAGCTGATGCACACTCTCCATTTCATCTGTTTTTCTTATTGGTTGGGCATCATTGGTTTGCATTACCTATTGGATTTCTGGGGAAACTTGTTTGATAACTTTGTTTTGGGCACCCCCCTGGAGTGAAGGACCAACCATCATTAGGATATGTACTTGAAATTATTGTTCTTTAATATTGGGGTGGGCATTGTGGCACAGTGGGTTAAGCCAACTGTTGGGATACCTGAATCCCATATCAGAGTGCCTGGGATTGAGTCTCACTTCCATTTCCATTCTAGCTTCTTGCTAGTGTGTTTGGAGGCAGCAAATGATGGCTCAAGTACTTGGGCCCCTGCCACCCAAGTTAGAGACCTGGATGGAGTTCTTGGCACTTGGCTTCAGCCTGGTCCTGCTCAATTTGAGGATTGAACCAGTGGATAGAACTCTTTCTCTGTCTTTCCTTCTTTCTGGTACTCTGCCTTTCAAGTAAATAAAGCTTTAAAAAGATGTTGGTGGGGAGGATTAAGATTGCGGGAGTAGGGAGGGAGCTTGCTGCTCTAGGAGAAGATAGTTTAAAAAAAAAGTGGAGAGTGCAGTCTCAGGGAAGAGCTAGAGAGAAGATAGCAGAGGAAACTATGCAAATTGGAGGGACACAGTAGACCTACATGGAGGGCGAGGACATGCACAACTCAGCAGCCAAAAGCCTCCACACCAGAGTTGGAAAGTGAGGTGAGACCAGACTGCAGCAGCTCAAGCCACTGATGAAGAAGCTGCAGGAAGAGCCTAGAGGGAACCTGGCTTGGAGCCCTGTAGGGGATAGAGCACCTGCCAAACTAAAGGAGGAAAAACAAAGGGGGGAGGGTCACATTTTCTCTCTCCCTAATCACCCTTCAATGGCATCCTGTAACAAACTAATAGAGAGCAGGCGCCATTTTGGGTATATGTAGCAGCTGCACCAGCTTGTGTGTCTGTGCCCAGCAACCAGATAAGTGGAGACTCCTGAGTCTGGTGGGGAGAACAGATAGGGCTGCGTGCTCATGAATGTGGAGGCTTCTGTGCTGGGACTATGAAAACATTGAGGCTGTGTGGGAGGACTCAGGGTGTGGCTGGGACTTTGGGCAGTCACTGTGGGAGGATCCATGCAATCAGGACTCCCTGGTTACCTGGTGAAGGATATTGCTAGGGAATCTGAGCTTACACTGAGGACTGCACAGATCCTTTGTGTGGTCCTTGTGGCAGAGCAGACGAATAATATGCACACTGAATGAACAGTGGGTCATAGAAGAAATCAAAAGAGAAATCAAAAACTTTCTGGAAGCAAATGAAGATGACAATACAACATATCAAAACTTATGGGATACAGCAAAAACACTGTTAAGAGGAAAGTCTATAGCAATTGGTGCCTACATTAAGAAATTGGAAAGGCATCAAATAAATGAGCTATCAACACCTCTCAAGGATCTAGAAAAACAATAGGAAACCAAACCCAAAACTAGTAGGATAAAATAAATAATTAAAATTAAAGAAGTAATCAATAAAACTGAAACAAAAAAAATACAAAAGATCAACAAAACTAAGAGTTGGTTTTTTGAAAAAATAAACAAAATTGACATGTAATTGCCCTAACCAACAAAGAGAGAGAGAGAGAGAGAAGAACCAATTCAATAAAATTAGAGATGAAAAAGGAAATGTAGGGCTGGCGCTGTGGCTTAACAGGCTAATCCTCCGCCTTGCGGCGCCGGCACACCGGGTTCTAGTCCCGGTTGGGGTGCCGGATTCTATCCCGGTGGCCCCTCTTCCAGGCCAGCTCTCTGCTATGGCCCGGGAAGGCAGTGGAGGATGGCCCAAGTCCTTGGGCCCTGCACCTGCATGGGAGACCAGGAGAAGCACCTGGCTCCTGGCTTCAGATCAGCGAGATGCACTGGCCGCAGCGGCCATTGGAGGGTGAACCAACGGCAAAAAGGAAGACCTTTCTCTCTGTCTCTCTCTCTCTCACTATCCACTCTGCCTGTCAAAAAAAAAAAAAAAAAAAAGAAAGAAAAGAAAAAGAAAAAGGAAATGTAACAACAGACACCACAGAAATAAAACGAATCATCAGAAATTTCTACAAAGAGCTGTATGCCAACAAATTGGGATACCTAGAAGAAATGGATAGATTCCTGGACACATACAACCTACCTAAATTGATCCATGAAGACCTAGATATCCCTAACAGACCCAATACCAAGACAGAAATTGAATCAGTAATAAAGACCCTCCCAACAACAACAAAAAAAGCCCAAGACCGGATAGCTTCACTGCTGAATTCTACCAGACATTTAAAGAAGAACTAACTCAAATTTCTCTCAAGTTATTCAAAAAAATTCAAATGGAGGGAATCCTCCCAAATTCTTTCTATGAAACCAGCATCACCTTAATTCCTGAACTCAGAAAAGACACAAGAGAGAAAGAGAGCTAATGAAGAATTTCCCTGATGAACTAGACACAAAAATCTTCAACAATATTCTAGCCAATTGAATCCAACAACACATCAGAAAGATCATTCACTCAGACCTAGTGGGATTTATCCCTGGTATGCACAGATGGATCAACATTCACAAATCAATCAATGTGATACACCACATTAGCAAACTGAAGAACAAGAATCGTATGATTATCTCAATAGATGCAGAGAAAGCATTTGATAAAATACAACATCCTTTCATGATGAAAACTAAGCAAATTGGGTTTAGAAGGAGCATTCCTCAAGACAATCAAGGCAATTCATGACAAACTCACAGCCATTGTTCTATTGAATGGGGAAAAATTGGAAGCATTCTCACTGAGATCTGGAACCAGAAAAGGATGCCCATTCTCACCACTGCTATTCAATATAGTCCTGGAAGTTTTAGCCAGAGACAGTAGGCAATAAAAAAGGCAAATGGATTCAAATTGGGAAAGAGGAAGTCAAACTATCCCTATTTGCAGATGACATGATCTGTATATAGGGGATCCAGAAGACTCCACCAAGAGACTATTGGAGCTCATAGAAGAGCTTGATAAAGTATCAGGATATAAAATCAACACACAAAAAACAACAGCCTTGTATACACAGACAATGCCATAGCTGAGAAAAAACTCAATCCCATTCACAATAGCTAAAAAATAAAATCAAATACCTTGGAATAAATTTAACCAAGGAAGTTAAAGATCTCTATGATGAGAATTATAAAATATTAAAGAGAGAAATAGAAGAAGATACAAAAAAATGGAAAAAACTTCCATGTTCATGGATTGGAAGAATGAATATTATAAAAATGTCCATTCTTCTGAGAGCAATTTACAGATTCAATGCAATACCAATCAAAATACCAAAGACATTCTTCTCAGATCTAGAAAAAATAATGGTGAAATTCATTTGGGAACATAGGAGACCTCGAATAGCTAAAGCAATCTTATACAACAAAAACAAAGCCAGAAGCAGCACAATACCAAATTATAAGACATACTACAAGGCAATTATAATCAAAACAGCCTGGTACTGGTACAAAAACAGATGGATAGACCAATGGAACAGAATAGAAATGCCAGAAATCAGTGCAAGCTTCTACAACCAACTTATATTTGACTAAGGAGCTAAAACCAGTCCCTGGAGCAAGGACAGTCTCTTCAACATAATGTGCTGGGAAAACTGGATTTCCAAATGCAGAGGTATGAAGCAGGACCCCTACCTTGCACCTTACACAAAAATCCATTCAAAGTGGATTAAAGACCTAAATCTACGACCTGATACCATCAAAGTATTAGAAAACATTGGGGAAAGAAACCCTGCAAGACATTGGCATGGGCAAAGAGTTCTTGGAAAAGACCCCAGTGGCACAGGTAATAAAAGCCAAAATTCACAAATGGGATTAAATCAAATTGAAAAGCTTCTGTACTGCACAGAAACAGTCATGAAGGTGAAGAGGCAATTGACAAAATGGGAGAAATTATTTGCATATTATGCAACTGATAAGGATTAGTAAGCAGAATATATAAAGAGATAAAGAAACTCCACAACAAAAGAAACAACTCAGTTTTTTTGTGCCATTTTTTAAAAAATAAATTTCTTGCTTTTACTTTGCTGGCTTATGATTGATTTCTATTTGTCGTTGAAGTCAAGGACCCTCTGAGACTGCAGTCTTCAGCTCTCTAGTAGCAGTGTGATGACAGTTCCTAATAAATGCATTATATACCGTATAAGGACTGGAAAAGAGGGGCTGGGAGGCTCCACACACAAAGACAAGCTCAGCAAACGCAAAGGTTAGTTGTATGCTTTGATTGCTTTACACTGTGTGTATGTGTTGAAATAGTGTACTGTACACCATAAAAATGTACAAGCACTGCATATTAGTCACAAATTTAAAAAATTAAAAGAATAAAAAACCCTAAAATCATTATATATAAATAAGAGAAATGAGGGAATCTTTTGTAACAGAAGTGGTACTGGATGGGATTATAGAGTCTACAAGAATGCTAGCTTTAATAGTATTACATCTTGATGTTTTACACATAAAAACTAATAAAAAATGAAATAAGAAAAATGTTTTTCTTTAGCAGTGGGTAATTTGCTCATTCACTCTTATAAAGTCTCATGTTGTTGAAGAAAGATAATTGACCAGATGCCTGGGGGCACCCAACAGTGAAGCTTCCTGCAGTGTTTAGGGATTAAACCTTTGACCTTGGTCTCAATGGCACATATCCTTGTTTACACATAGTCAGAGCCAACTCGGAATACTGGCAAAGCATCCAAGGATTCACTGATACAGTATCACACACCTCCTTAATCAACTATGATGTAATGTGACGATAGCCTATTAAATAAAAATAAGACACCTGAATTTCAGTGGAGTGTGAGGTTAAAACTATAACGTTCCAGCTTTAGATAGAATAAATGTGATGACCACTTTTCATTGATTAACCTAATGTTCTTTGAAATGTGTGGTTGAAGCCTATTGTCACCACTGCCTGTAAGTTTCAGATTGGTAAGGTCTTTGAAATATGACTCTGTTTGGGAGAAAGGAATCAACAGCACTTGGTGTAAAAAGGATGATAATCTTTGGCCTTCCTGTGGTTAAGATTTACAACTGTGACCTTCGGCTCTGTAGTCACTTTAAGTTACCAGTGATGACTGCTTTGAGTTACTAGGTCAGTGTGTATTGCCTAATATAATGTCAGATTCGTGCTTCTTGCCGGCTGGGCAGTATTAGGGACACCAAGCAAAGTGAATTTTAATGTCTGCAGAAGGTAGTGCTCTGATATATGAGCCACCACAGTAACAATGAATTTTCATGGCAAGAGATTTCAACACTAGTTCCTAACTTCTTCCATGCTATCCCTGCTTTTCATGAATTTGCTTTCAAGTAGGTGAAATAATCTGAAATAATCTAAAATAATCTAGTAACAGATGAAAATAAAGGGTTATAAGGTAGTCAACCTGCTAGAATGTTCAAAAAACAAAACAAAATAAAACAAAACACAAAAGGGCTGTGTATTGTGGTGCAGCAAAGCCGACCACTGGGACTCCTGAATCCCATACCAACGTGTGATGGAGTCCCATTTCTGCTTCCAGTTCAACTTCCTGCTCATGCATCCTGGGAGGCTGCAGGTGATGACTCAAGTTTTTGGGCTCCTGTCATCCATGTGGGAGACCTGAATTGAGTTCCTGCCTCCTGGCTTCAGCCTGGCTCAGCCCAGTCTGTAGTGGGAATTTGTAGAGTGAAACAGCAGGTGGTAGAGTCTCTCTTACTCTTGGTCTGCCTTTCAAATAAATAATTTTTTTTTCAAAAAAGGAGTTATATGAGGGATGAAGCAAAGTTGAAAACAATGCCCTTCAATTTTGTGAACCCATCAGGACTTGGAAGTTGAACAGAACGCTTTCTCCCACAGTACAAAATTGAATATGTTGCTGAAAATTCATATTTGTGTCCAGGTAAAAATAAAGGCAGTTTAAGAGTTGTTTTTTTTTGTTTTGTTTTCTTTTTCTATTCAGTCTTTGCCTGATTTAGACAGGAGGAAGTCAAGCACAATATAGGAAACTTGACCCTTCTTTGAATCAGTGCATTGCATTTCCTTGTGTTGTCAACACTAGATGGCACTCTAGGGTTGCTTTTCTTATATGTCCCTCCAGTTCAAGGTCTTTCAACATTAATTACCTCCTTTAAAAAGAGCAAACAAGCTATTTAAACAAAGGGTCCCTGTAGTTGCTCTGTAGTCCTGTTTTTATATTTATAGTCATGTAATCAATATGTTAGAAGAGTAATTAATTTTTAACCCCAGTCCATGGGGAGATCAAATGTTAGTGGAGTTAATGGATAGAACAGGCTTCATTATTCTAAAGTAACACTAATGATAAGGCACAGAAGGAAGCAGAGGGTTGTAAACAACTGTGCCACCAAAATGCAGTCATAAAGCAGAAGAGCACTGTGATCACAGGATGCTGACTTCTAGCCTCTCCCCCTCGGTTCAGCTATGGTTTCTGTTACAGTCAACTAGCAGCATGATTCGAATAGTCTCAATTGATTTCTTAAGATATTGTCCCTCTGTTTGGAATCCCTTCATAGTTCCCCATGTTAGGAAACCTTCGGGTGAAATCAAAGGCCCTTTGTGAGATGGCCTTCTCTGTACTCCAGGCACATGCATCCTGGCCTCAGGAGTGCACCTGACTCTTCATCTGCAGCAGGTTCCCGGTGCTTACCCTGTGCTTCACGGAACTGGCCAAGGGCCAGGCTGTGTGGTGTGTTCTCTCAAGAGGTGAGGGTTCTGGATGAACTCACTCCCAGGACAGGAGTGGAATGGCAAGACCAGATCTAAGGGGCTGGAAGCCCCTAAGAACAAAGGACTCACTCTTCTTTTATCCCGCTCACGTCCTCCTAACCCCCAACTCCTTCCTGGAACTTCTAAGCCCATCTCCCCAGATTATGAGAAAATAGGACAATCCATAAGCAGAGGAAGCTTGTGGTGGATTGTACACCAAGGCTCATTAATAACAGACATTATTTTTTTTTTCCCAAAGAAAAAATAGTTCATATTCAGATTAGTCTCTCTTGCCCTGTAACTATTCTTGTGCAGTTCTTTCCTGACATGATTCCATCCATGAGCTGTCAGGGATGCTAATTTTTTGGACCAGTCATTAAAATAGGAGGATTCTTAAATGACTTACCCTTTAGAAAATACTGGTTGACACTGGTCTTGCAAACATACATTGAAAGACTATTAGGGGTCTCTCAACACTGTCTCCATATCCCTTAAGAAAATCTTGGTTTTTAGTGGGACAAACTGGGGCCATAAATATACACTTCCTAGATACCCTCTATGACTATATTCTGGTCCAGTTGTAGCAGTGTAAGGGTTCTGAGGTCTTTCAGGGAGTTTCTTGAATTATGGTGACTTGGTCTTTCCTCCATCTTGAAATTCAGGAAGCAATCTGGACCTTAAGGTGACCTTGAGCATAGAAGCTCACTGGGATGGTGGGAGAGAAAGATGGGAGCCCATCGTGGGAATCCAAGATGACACCTTGCAACCTCCATACCAGCCCCTATATCTTGAACTTATCACCTAATATAAGCAGGAGTAAAGGTGTTTAAAGGGAACAGGTTGGGGTGGAGACAGCATTTAGTACTGTGGGTAAGATGATGCTTGGGAAACCCATGTTCCATATCAGAGTGCATGAATTTGAGTCTTGGTTCTGATCCCAATTCCAGCTTCCTGTCCTGGGAAGGAACAGGTGATGGCTCAAGTAGATGGGTTCCTACCACCCATGTGGGAGGTGTGGACTGAGTTTTGAGCTGGCTTCAGCCTGACCTAGCCTTGATTGTTGTGGGCACTTGAGGATTGAACCAGCAGATGGGAAATTTCCATCTCTTTGTCTCTCAATTAAGTAAAATAAATATAAAATTTTTTAAAAATAAAAAAGTATTGGCTTTTAAAAATAAAGGGATATGGTAACCAAAGTATGTACAATTTTCAACTTAAAAGTAGAAAACAATCTTGGATATGATTTGTGTTCATTTTGAATGAAAGGGAAGTCTTTAGAACAGAGGAGGTCTGCCATTGGGGAATACTAGTTGTGATGCTTGATGACTTACTAGTGGATGGCTTTGCTCACTCATTACTTTCAGTTGACGCCTAGATAAATTGAGCTAGAAGAAGTGTTAGTTTTTATTCCTTAGGGTATGCAGTGGCTCAGTTCTTTATTCATTTTTTTTAGAACCAGAGATTAATTATATTTGCATAGTGGGAGTGGGTGAGGAGGGAGAGGATTAAAAAAATTTAAGGAAGATGTAAATTAACATTTATTGAGTATCTTTAACAGGCTAGTAGCAAAGCATACATAATTTTATTTAGTCTTTCCAGTTAGTAATCTTGCATTTTATGATAAGTAACTCCTTCCCAATCTCATCTCCCTTTAAACATTACAGCTTCTATATCTATCATCTATTTACATCTATCATCTATCAATCTGTCATCTATTATTTATCTATATCTATTACCATCATCTATCTGTCTATCAATCACTAATCTTTCTCCCTGCTTGGGAATATGTGCCCTGTGGGGGCAGCAGTCTTAGCTAGTACATTCCTTGCTGTATTTTCCTTCCTTAGAACAGTATTTATAATGTAGAAGGTTTTTAATATTTTTAAATTGAATAAATGAAAAACCATATTTGTCTGTGGGCAAATAGTGAGTAGGTGGCAGAGCTAGGATGAGACCTGGATCTATCTTGCTTTAAATTCTTGTCCTTGCATTCCAAGCCCTCCTTCCCCATGACCCAGGACTCACCGTTCTTCTCTACTGTCAACACAAGGACATTCTGGCAAGGTAAAGGGAAGAAGCTCAGTAATGCTATGGGTGATTTGTGTTTTCTGATTTTACCTGAACTCCACAGCTGCTTTAGTTAACTACACATTCAAAAATCTGAATTATTTAAATAATTGCTTGAACTCTCACTTTTCTTTGTTACCATTTATTATTCTTTCTATGTATGAAGAGCCATTTCCTTTTAAAAATAATGTTGTGCATACCCTTATGAACTAGTTAATTTTCTTTCCAACATTTTCTATGGGGCCGTGCAGATATGATTTAATAGTCACTGCAATAACGCTGTTGTTTCAAAGGGTAGAGTCTTTTTTTTTTTTCTTATAAAAAATTGAATGTGAAGAAAAAAGACCACCTCATACAGTGTGAGAATGCCTGTTTTTCTTGGTAATATTTCATTTCCTTAGCAAGACTATTTTCTTCTGCTTTCCATTGTCAGCAGACAAAAAAGATACAATTACATCAAGGAAACCTGGCAGGGCCGATTTTGGAAAATAAAGTGAATTCAGTTTCTGATTTGAACAAAGAACAATTTATAATGCTGGAAAAACACTGCCCTGATGAGATTCAAACTCGGCATTCTCATGTTAGCACAGGACCCCAGCTCAGAGCTACATTTGTGTTTATCTTTGCGGAAGGGCAGTGACTTCACCTCCAAACTTTGAACTCCATGGGGGATGTGGACTTGTTTCAGGGTCAGCTGGCAGTGAGCACCAGGGCCCTGTGCGAGGCCGGGGCCAGAGTCATGGCCTCTCCAGCCCTGAGCTCTGTGATTCTGAGAACAGATTCGCGTCAACAGCTCCAGCGCTTATCTGGGAACAACTGAAGGGCTGGGGTTGGTTAGAGGGAATTTTATGAATCAGATGAATTCTAAGGAGACTCCTGATGTAAAAAACATATTTTGGTGAATCTAATAGCCATAAAATTACCTTATCCTTGTATGAAACCTTATCATAATGGTTAATATTTATAGTGGTCACTACGAGGTATGGTTATCTTTGTTAAAAATTTTAAGAAATATATTTACTTATTTATTTTCATTTTATTTGAAAGGCAGACAGAGAGAGACAGATGGAGACAGAGCAGTTCAGACTTCAATCTGGGTGTGCCACACGGTTGGCAAGGACCCAAGTATTTGAGACATCTTACCTCCCAGAAAGCTCACTAACAAGGAGCTAGATTGGAAGCAGAGAAGCCAGGGCCTGAACCAGGCTCTTCCATATGGGATGTGAGCTTAGCCTCTGAGCCAAATGCCTGTCCCTGTTTTTATGGATGAGGAAAGTACAACATAAAAAAATGAAATGACACAGAAGGTCATACAGGTTATAGACGTCAGACTGGACAGGGATCGTATTCCTCAGATCAGGTGGTTACTAAAGGGTAAAGGGAACCAATGTCTGTTCACGATTTTTTTTCTTCCAACTTTTCTGGACTGTTGCAGACTTTGGGCATGTTGAAAATTAATTTTATTTGAGTCTTTTAGGGGAAGAAAGCAAATTATGGCCAGCACTGTGGCTCACTAGGCTAATCCTCTGTCTGCACCGCCGGCACCCCGGGTTCTAGCCCCGGTTGGGGCACCGGATTCTGTCCCGGTTGCTCTCTTCCAGTCCAGCTCTTTGCTGTGGCCCGGGAGTGCAGTGGAGGATGGCCCAAGTGTTTGGGCCCTGCACCCCATGGGAGACCAGGAGGAAGCACCTGGCTCCTGGCTTCGGATCGGCGCAGTGCTGGCTGTGGCGGCCATTTGGGGGGTGAACCAACGGAAGGAAGACCTTCCTCTCTCTCTCTCTCACTAAGTCTGCCTGTCCAAAAAAAAAAAAAGCAAATTACAAAGAATAAAGAAAATGTGAAAATGAAAGCCTTTAGAAATGACGACTACCACTTGTTGAGTGCTTTGCGCACATCATTCGTTTGGTCGTTCACAATCTTCTGAGGAAACCTAGGAATTTTCATTTCGCAGACATGGAAACTGACACTTAGGAGGGCTAAACAATTGCTCCAAAATCAACCACCTGGTGAGCGGTGGACATGATTCAAACTGTTTGTCAATTCCAAACTGTGTCTATCCAACCTTTATGCTAAAGCATTTCCAGTCCAGAATGAGAGCAAGGAGGGCTGAGCCTGCCAGGCAGGTCCCTGGGTGCCGACTTATGACTGGAGCAAGTCGGTAATAGGATGTAAAGCAATTCAGGTTTCCACACGTGGATCCTTGTGAAATGGGTAAGATTAGGCTGGCCCCACGTGTGCCTGAAGGATGGCCGGAGGGAAGGAGAGTAACTGGCTGCAGTAACAGGTTGGCCACACGTGGTGACAGTTCCAATCAGCCAGAAATGGTCATTCAGCTGAAATTCTGAAATAGTCCTCACAGAATGCAGCCATTCAGGAATAGGTGATCTACTTTTATGACCTAAGTCTACAATCTTTTATTGCTTCAAAGCAGTCTGGAAACTTCCATTGCAAACTTCCATTGGAGAAGAGAATAAGGTTTTTGGAAAAGCGTACTGTTTTGCTGATTTTTTTAAATCTGATTTTTTAAAATCTTGCCACTCAATTCACAATAGCTAAGATATGGAATCAACCCAGATATCTGTCAACTGAAGACTGGATAAAGAAATCATGGTATACAACACTATGGAATACTACTCAGCAATAAAATAAATGAAATCTTATCTTTTGCAATAAAAGGATGCAACTGGAAACTGTTGAAATAAGCCAATCCCAAAAAGACAGATACCACATGCTTTTCCTGATCTGTGATACAGTAATAGAGTACCTAAAACGTAATGTATTGGAGTGAAATGGACATTTTGAGATTCAGTGATCATTTATAGCCCTTGTCTCCACTGAGGAGGAACAGTGTTTTTTAATTAACACTGTTTTGTTGAACTCTTTACTTGTGTAGGGTTAATCTTATGAGTATAAAGTAAACTAAAAATAGATCTTTGTAAAAATTAAGAGTGGGAATAGGAGAGGGAGGAGGAAGAAGTGTGGGAGCGTGGGTGGGAGGCAGGGTAAGGTGGGAAGAATCACTATATATTCCTAAATCTGTATAAATGAAATACATGAAATTTGTATACCTTAAATAAAAAAATTTTTTTTTTAATTTTTTTTGACAGGCAGAGTGGACAGTGAGAGAGAGACAGAGAGAAAGGTCTTCCTTTTGCCGTTGGTTCACCCTCCAATGGCCGCCGTTGTAGGCGTGCTGCGGCCAGCGCACCGCGCTGATCCGATGGCAGGAGCCAGGTGCTTCTCCTGGTCTCTCATGGGGTGCAGGGCCCAAGGACTTGGGCCATCCTCCTCTGCACTCCCTGGCCACAGCAGAGAGCTGGCCTGGAAGAGGGGCAACCGGGACAGGATCGGTGCCCCGACCGGGACTAGAACCCGGTGTGCCGGCGCCGCAAGGCGGAGGATTAGCCTAGTGAGCCGCGGCGCCGGCCAAATAAAAAATTTTTAAAAAGCATATTTATTCTGCTTTGGCAAACAGAAATAAGCAAATCTGTTTTTTCATTAAGAGAAACCATTTCTGGGGCTGGCACTACAGCATAATGGTTAAGCAGCGACTTGGAATGCTAGCATCTCAAATTGGAGCGGAGGTTTGAGTCCTGGCTATTCTATTTCTTATCTAGTTCCCGGCTAATGTGCCTGGGAAAGCAGTGGAAGATGGCTGAAGTACATGAGTTCCTGCCACCCACATGGGAGACCTAAATGGAGTCCTTGGTTCCTGCAGATGGAGGATATCTCTCTCTTACTCTGCCTTTCAAATAAATTTTTTTTATTTTAAAAAAAGTAAAAAGACCATCATTTTAGTCTCCTTTCCATTTAAATAAGAACATTGGCTTGAAGGGACACCAAATTATAAGCCAGCAGATACAGAGGTAGTTCCAATAGGTTGGTCCAGCCCTGTTTACACAGTTCATATCAAGGAGGGACGTTTCTGGTGGGAGTGCAAAGTCCCAGCAGTAGAGAGACAATCCCCTCGAGTGCAGAGAGCATGCTGAGTAACAATAAGAAGTAGGCTACTAAAAGGTACTCAAGTGTCTGGTTTCAGGTGGAGTATTGCTGGAAGCAGACACAGAGTGTAACATCGGCTACCCTTGTGGAGAGGGAATGGAGGAAGAGATTCCTGTCCACTTTGTACCTCTCTGTCCAGCTCAAAGAGCTTTTTTCATGAAAACATATTTTACAATGGAAAGAAATTAAACAAAGCAACATAAAGGACAATGCAGGGAACATCCAGGAGTGGGAGGAAAGTGATGTATTCAGATACGCTGCATGAAGGCAGCTGTTGTGAGGTCATAAGGAACAGGCGCTGTGAGGAGGGCAGAACTGAGAGATTAAATTTGAGGATATGGGGGCCGGCGCTGTGGTGTAGTAGGTAAAGGCGTCTGCAGCGCCGGCATCCCTTATGGGTGCCCGTTTGAGTCCTGGCTGCTGCATTTCCGACCCAGCTCCTTAATGTGCCTGGGAAAACAGTGGAAGACGGCCCAAGTGCTTGGGCCCCTGTACCCACATGGGAGATGCAGATGAAACTCTCTCTGTAACTCTGCCTTTCAAATACATAAGATAAATATTTTTAAAAACGTGAGGATATGCCTGGAGTAAAACGCTGGTGCAGTGATATCTAAGCCACGTATAATTTGGAGACCTTCTTCTAGAGCCCTCGTGGAGGATTCCACTCTCCTCAGACCATGGTGTTTGAAATGAGAGGATTGAAAGCATCATTTTAGGAAATTGATGTGCCTGTGGTAGAGGAAGTTGCACAACAGGTTAATTATCTATCAGTAGAACAGTCCATAAGGAAACACATTCTTGCAGTAAACAGAGAAGAGAAACATAGGAAAGACAAATGTATAAAGGATTTGCATTTTTTGAATCACAGATGCATTGACAGAGAGCAGCACATGACACATTTTCGTATTAGCTTTTCCTCCTGTGAATCAACTGGCTTGATGGTGGCAGCCCAGACTTTTACTCTCTGTCATTTTAAGCTTTCGTTTACTAAACTAACAGCATTTCATTAAGCAAGACTAACTCCTCAGAGCATTACCTTAGCCAATTAGCTTTCACACAGTCATTAATTCCTGTGACATGTCCTGGGATGAGATCATTATCAATATTATTTTTATTAATTAATTTTCAGAAAAAACACATTATTTTTAACATTGGATGCTTTCTAAAAACATGGTTTTTAGTATCTTAGTGATAGTGATTTGCTGCTCTCCCACCAAGGTGATTCCACAGACCCTTTGGCTAACAAAGGTAGTTTGCATCCTCTCTGTTTAATACGCACAGTTTAGCAAAAATCAGAAACAGATTTGCAACAGGATGACGAGAGAGTACTTGAGTTTCTCTTGTAATTTCTCTTGACTGGGACTTCTGAAATCGCCTCTGAGGGTCACGTGACTGCAGGGTGGTCTCCTGGGGCAGGGCTTCACAAAGGCTCTCAATTTGGCATTTCTTGTTTACGAGAATTGTTGCTGCTGATGAATATGGTGGTTGTTTAGTCACAGTTCTATAGAAGGAAAGCCCAGCCTGACTCTAATGGAAAGAGCAGATGTCACAGAACCCAGTGGCAATCATCAACGTGAGGGCTTCAGCTGGCAGAGTCTGCTACATGCCCCAACACTCAGAAACAGAGGCGGAGAGAAGAGACTTCATAAAAACAACTGTGAAAATGATAACTAGGAAAGGTAGATGAAATATTGTGTTTATACATTCCAGGCTACCCAATAAAAATAGGAACTGATATTACAGATTCCATGGACCACAAATGAGGCACACAAATTGTTTAGGGAGCCAGTGAAAAACTGTTCTGACATGTTTGGATGCCAAAGATTTTTAAAGTTGATCTCTTTTGGCCTGGGAAGATTTTACGCATTTTTGTCGTTCCACTCCAGAGGTCTAAGGATTAGTGGATGTTTCTGCCCGCCTGGACTCATGTGAAGATATGAACGCATCAAGACAAAGTGTTTCAAGAATGGGATAAAAATTCATTATTATTTTAATGTGGGTTAATGTTAAATTGCAAGTTTATAGCATTCACATTAGAATTTTCTGTTGATGCAGCCTAAACATGTTATTTTCATTTCAGAATTCCTTCTTTTAATGCTACCTGATTTTCAGAATGCTTGACCAGGTAGGGTTTAATTGCTCAAGGGAACAGGACTTGAACTTTATTCTTTTTTTTAAAAAAAAGTTATTTATTTATTTGAGACAGAGTTATCGAGGGAGAGACAGAGAGAAAGGGGTGGGGGTGGGGTCTTCCACCTGCTGGTTTCACTCCCTAAATGGTCACAACAGCCAGAGCTGGGCCAATCCAAAGCCAGGAGCCAGGAGCTTTTTCCTGGTTTCCCACATGGCTGCAGGAGCCCCAGCACTTGGGCCATCTTCCACTGCTTTCCCAGGCCATAGCAGAGAGCTGGAACAGAAGAGGAGCAGCTGTGACACAAACCCATATGGATGCTGGTGCTGCAGGCAGAGGTTTCACCTACTACACCAGAGTGCTGGACCCTTGAACTTTATTCTAAATTGGTCTATGTGGGGAACTCTAATTCTTTACTAATTAATAATAATGATTTTGATAATAGTAAAAATGGATTGGGAGATATTTGAATGCTAATTGTATGTGAATACATCATATTAGCATTTAAAAATCTATATATTTTAATTGATAACAAGGAAAACACATTAATCAGAGTAACTCAGAAACATCCACTGGAGAAAAGGGAGAAGACAGACTCCTTCTATATGATTGTTAGATATGTGGAGTTGCTTTGACTCCAACACAGCATTAGTTGGACAGCAATGTATTAATGATGGTTTTTTTTTCATTTTTTCTTTCCCTCCCTCCCTTCCTTCTTTTCTTCCTTTCTCTCTCTCTCTCTCTCTCTCTCTCTCTCTCTTAACCAAAGAGATGCTCTTGTGATTTTCCTGGATTTCTGCTCCAGGTCACACAGTAAGTCAAGAGTAGTTATAAACCTCTCAGCATTGTGATCAATACCTTTGGCTGATGTAATCGAGACCTCTGGTGTAATTTACAGCAAAGGACAGTTTGGGCAAGGCTCTATTTTATTACCTTCCATTCACCAACTGAAATATTTCATTAGTTTATGACTGACACTTTTTCTAGTGTTTTGATAGATAGAGAATTGAGACAGTCCTGAAGAAAATATCAAGTATGAAGCAGAGAAGCAGCAAGAAGCATTTCTTCCTTTGGAGAATAATGTCTGCATACCCGTCTATGTCCTGAAACTGTCTATGGTGCCACAAAAATGAGTTGTATTTGGTCATCTGGATAGATTAGACTGTCCATGAAGCATTCTTTATCTTTCAAACACACGTCATAAAACTAAAACAATCTTGTATTTATTCTACTTTTCCCCAAATTGAATAATCATTAAGTAAAGCATCATAAAACTCTCTAGACATGATACTAAGAAAGCGACCCTTACCATTGCATCTTCACACAACATCCTGAAATTTAGATTGCTCTCTTCCCTGTGTGTTGTGTATTATAGGCCTGAAGGTTAACCAAGAACAAAGGAAACCAGTTGTTGCAGAAGTGATCCAAGGAACAGCAGGGATTTCAGAGAAAGGGATGGAGGTATCCTTCAGGTATCTTGCACTCAGGGACATGGTGCCACTGTCTTGTCACTCTTCTCATCTCCCACTCTATCTTATCCAAGCTCTAGGCTGAAGAATCATAGCTGTGTACTGCATAATCCAAGTGTGAGGTGAAGAATAGGGCAAGGATTTGAGTTTAGACATCTGTAAAGGCCTAATTTCTCTTTCAGCCAATCACAGGCTACCTTTATTTACATGGGCTTTTACTGCCCAAGGTGAAGATAAGAATATCACAATCAGTAAGTAACCATGCTGTGCTAGGAGCCTTCACACACTTGTGTTTAGTCCTGAAATAACTTTGAAGTAAGCAGGCATACCTACATAACAAGTGAGGAAACAGGATTAGAGTTCAGTATGTTGCCCACACTGAATCAAGGCTTGGTCTATTTGCCCAAGAGCCTATATTTTTCTTTTTCTCTTCCTTTACAAAGATTTATTTAATTATTTGAAAGGAAAAATTACAGAAGAGAGTGAGACAGAGATCTTCTATCTGCTGGTTCAGTTCCCAAATGGCTACAATGGCTGGGCCAGGTTGAAACCAGGAGCCAAGAACTCCATCCTAGTATCCCACATGGAGGCAGGAACATCAGCAGGCAGCTGGATCAGAGTGGAGCAGCTGGGACTTGAACTAGTGTCCATATGTTGTTGCAGGTGGCAGCTTTACCCACTATGCCGCAACACTGGCCAATGCAGAGCTGTAACGTCTCTCTGACATTTTACAGATCTAAGGAATGTATTATTCTAGTATTCACTAAGTATATAATTTTTTTGGTCTCTTCTATTAAGTTCCTTGGGACAGGAGGGACTGTTTATTTTTATATCCCCATTACCTCACTGTATTCCTGACAAAGGTGCTTGATGAATATTTGTTGAATCAAAGAAAATACAATGTAAATCAGGGGCTGGCATTGTGGCAAAGCACGTTAAGCTGCCGCTTGCAATGCAGGCAACCCATATGGGTGCCGATTTAAGTCCCAGTTGCTCCACTTCCAATCCAGTTCCCTGCTAATGCACCTGGGAAAGCAGCTGAAAATGGCCCAGGTACTTGGGCCTCTGCACCCACACGGGAGACCTGGATGAAAGTTGCTGACTCCTGGTTTTGGCCTGGCCTGGCCTTGTCTGTTGCAGCCATTTGGGGAGTAAACTAGCAGATGGAAGATACCTGTTTCTCTCTCATTCTATAATTCTGCCTTTCAAATAAATAAATATATCTTTGAAAAAATACAAATCAATTTTCTAGCCGGCACCGTGGCTTAACAGGCTAACCCTCCACCTTGCGGTGCCGGCACACCGGGTTCTAGTCCCGGTTGGGGCGCCGGATTCTATCCCGGTTGCCTCTCTTCCAGGCCAGCTCTCTGCTATGGCCCGGGAAGGCAGTGGAGGATGGCCCAAGTGCTTGGGCCCTGCACCTGCATGGGAGACCAGAAGAAGTGCCTGGCTCCTGGCTTCGGATCGGTGTGATGCGCTGGCCGCAGCGGCCATTGGAGGGTGAACCAACGGCAAAGGAAGACCTTTCTCTCTGTCTCTCTCTCTCACTATCCACTCTTGCCTGTCAAAAAAAAAAATACACATCAATTTCCTATATAATGCCAACTTGTTTCCTGAACTAAATTGTTAGATTAACAATATGAGATGTCAGCACTCAGATATCTGATATATTTTTATAGGTTTAATATCTCTTCTTCATGTTGAAGGGTGAAATCTGCCATAATAGGTCAAGGAATAAAAATGTAAGTAATGCCTACAGCAATTACAGAATGAAAAATTCCGTGGTAATTAAGAATTCAGAGCATCACACAAATCTTTGCCAAGAGCTAAGTCCTTCTATCCCAACCCATGTCAGTGCTCACCAAACACGAGAGCTACACAGGCACTACTTGTCTCTGAGGTGGTTTAAAGAGATCGAGTGAGGATAACAAAATGCTGTTTCAGTTCAGCAATTATTTGAGGCTTTACTAAGTGCCAGATATTAGGGATTTCAATACGACAGGTTCTTATCCTTATGGGGCACACAGTCTGACTGAACTTCCTGTGGAAATGCATCGTTTGGCTTAGGGGAAGTCTGGCTAGGTACAGGGGTTGGGTTCTTTCTCAGGAAAGCATAAACCCCTGCTGTATTTATTAGACATCGGTTTAATCTTGGGTTCTTTTAAAAATCACATTTCTTCAAAGTGCTACACCATTCCTATATGACTGAGCATCACCTCTGAATTATTTTACCATGACAAACACACACATACACACACACACAGATAACCTGAAGGTTTTCTGCCAACTGGGAGCTCCTGACAGATGGGTAGCTGGGCAGGTGAAAAGGGTAGTTTTGAGGGGGCAAGAAAGCCAATCTCTGACCTCTCTAACTGGCATCTGAGTATGTGTCTGTGCCTAGCATGGGATAGCAGGTCCCTGATTATATATTCTGGCCCAAAGACACACGTTGTGTGCATACACAGGTGCCAGAGAACAACAGGATGCTAATATAGGAACCAGGTGATGTGGAAGTTGAAAGATTGTCAGAAGAATGCAGGTAATTTGAGACCTAAGTGCAAATCACCCTTAGACAGTGGCTTCCTCAGATTCAAGGATTCAGGTATTATTAACCGTTGCCTATGCCTTGTGTTGACTAAGGTTCTCAGAAATGGAGAAGCTTGATGGATCCAGGAGAAATCCGTCATTGGCTTACTCTCTCATTATGTAAATGATGTAGGTAATGAAGCATGACTAGCAATAACAAACTCTCAGTACACAAGATGTTACATTACTTTATTTTAATCATATGATTTATCAGGACAACAACTAATAACAATACAAAGTACCATTCAGCTCAACTGCAAATATAGGCAGTGACAAGTATCTAGTTCTTGGAAGAGTCACTTACTCTCAAGATCTGTCCAAACACATTAACCTAAGGACAAATGATAAATAGCAAACATGATTTTCACATTGCAGTTTTTTCAAGCAAGTATATACAGGGTGCAGTTCCACTGGTGGGTGGCTTCCACAAGTTCTTTTGGTTCCTGGTGCATCCATTCTCTCCACCTTGGGAAGAGATACTTCTTTCTGCACAGCAGATTTCCCTTTGCTGACATCCAACGTTTACAATGCCCTGTGCACGAGTATTATTCTTTACATTTATGAAATAGTAACATCAGAAGTGAAACATCTCTGCAGTACAACTCCTTGTGTCTGCCCACCATTGTCAAAGAACTTTTGGTTGCAATCATTTTCCTGCAACAACAGCCAAACTCAACTATTGGGTTTCAGCATAACACACCCTCTTTGTAGCTTGCTATGTTAACCCTTGGCTTCAAGTCCTGGTGATGTAATAAGGGTGGGGTGTACTGGCAATCAGTACATTTCCTTATCACCATTTACAGCCATTGAAAACCATGAGATTATTAATCTGAGTCTGACATACCTTCTCTGAAATGTTCACAGTGCAGTATTTTTGTGGCCTAGCAAAATTTTTCTTATATCATTAAAAATAAACATTTTTATAAAAATATAATACTTTCAATGTTTACATCGACAAAACCAGTTAGGAGTAACCTATGCCACATGCACTATACAGTAGTAAGCACAAAATTCCACAGGACAAAATGCCACAATAGTCTTGCTTAGAGTAAATATTCATCCAGGTAAAATAGCTAGAATTTTCAGTTATCTTTTTTGTTTGTTTCTAAGATATGTTTTGCTTAAGACAAAACATGTCTTATTACAAAACGGGAAGTCTTGTTTTCAATTTGTGAGGTGAGAAGTTGCCACCTGAGTAGGAGGCCAGGTATTTCTAGTCTATCCACTGTTTGTTTTACATAAGGGGTTGTGATGGGAGCCAATGAATCTTTTCCTTGGATGTATTTTGCTTTAAATACACGTGGAGTTACCTTTGAAGATATTTATCACCACAAATGACTTGTTTTGAGTCATCATTTAAGAAATTACAAAACATCTAAATGTCCACATTCATTAGATCAGAACATGATTTTCTCAGTTGATTTTTCTTTAAAAAATGTATTTATTTATTTGAAAGGCAGAGCTACAGAAAGGCAGAGGCAGAGATAGAGATAGATAGAGACAGAGATAGAGAGAGATAGAGAGAGAGTGATAGAGAGACAGAGAGAGAAAGAGAGAGAGAGAGAGAGAGAAAATATCTTCCATCTGCTGGTTCACTTCCAGATGGCCGTTAACAGCTGGAGCTGAGCTGAGCTGATCTGAAGCCAGGAGCCAGGAGCTTCTTCTGGATCTCCCATGCAAGTGCAGGGGCCCAACGATTTGGGCCATCTTCTACTGCTTTCCCAAGCCACAGCAGAGAGCTGGATTGGAAGTGGAGCAGTGGGGTCTTGAACCAGCACCATATGGGATGCTGGCACTGCAGGCGGCGGCTTTACCCACTATGCCATAGTGCCAGCCCCTCAAACAGTTGATTTCTAAATGACAACTAAATATTTCCCTGTGATTAGGCTATTTTATGAAGATATTCTTTATGACATCTATGTACAACATATGAATGTCCCCATGTCATGCTATTTTGAAACTCTGATGAAAGTCTTTGCCTCCAGATAGTCCTCCAACAAAAAGAATGTGTGTACAAAAGTTTAAAAGGGAATGTTTGCCTAATAGGCGAATGACAACGTCAGCAAGGAGAAAGGCTAGTGACCGTACAGCAGACAAAAGTTCTTGGAAATGTGGAAATTCTAAACGAGGTGTAGGCTCCTGGGCTGCCACAATTGTCCTGAACATTACCACTTCTTCTGAATTTTCTGTGACCCAGGAGCCCTCAAATCCATAGTAGTTCCCCACAGAAAACCAGGTGGGCCTCTGATTTTTAAAACATTCAATTCAGAACTCAGGGGTTGGACTCCAGTGGGACAGGAGTGTGATCCTAACTATAGGGTTGCTGCTGGTCATTGGTCTGGGGGACCAAGCCTCTGGTTCTGATGCTCTGTCAGATGAGAAATTCCTTATGGCCCAGAAATGCAAATAACAATACAAGGTCCTCTCATGGTGCAATTTTGGCAAAATTCAAAAATCAAAAAGCTAAAAAACATTTGATGACCCTTCAAAGGCCAGGCAGTGAGAACTGTTGAAGAAAGTACGGCTGTTGCTTGGATAGGACTGTGACGTATCCAGGCATCACGTGTCCACTGTGCTGTGCACGTTATCCTGCGAGGACAACAGGGAAGGATAGGGAGCCACACATTTCACGTTCACGTAAGTCGCATTCACGTGGACATAGTGCTCCCCAATGAAAGTAGAGAAGATTGCAGAGATCCTGGAGACCAGTTCTGAGAAGGACGGGCGCATTTCGGCTTTAGGGTGCCAGCACTTTAGCATCACTTCGTACCTGTTTCGGAAGGAAATGCTGTGAGAGATCCCCAAGGAGGCAAGCATGTCTGTGAAAGTCAAGACTATAAAAGGGACAGAGGGTCCTGGCAGAATTCCTACTTACAAGGCATCTGGGCAGTATTCGGGTTGCAGGAGTCTCCTGCCTTGCAGCAGGTACACGGTTATGTCAAAGGTGTTCACATCAGGGTAAGGTGGGGCTCCTCTTGTCATCAGCTCCCACAGGAGCACGCCGAAGGACCACTAGTCAAATGAGGAAGAGGAGAATCCAGATGAGATAAGTGTGTGACCACTCAATTCCAAATGGAAATCAGCAGGGTTGGTAATGAACGCTGGCTTAACATACTCATCACGACTGCTGTTTGAGACAAAAGTTTTCTTAAGAGCGATTATTAAGCTGTAGCTTTCAGGGATAATTGGATTGGATAAGGTTAGATGATAAATAAATGTAAAGTTTTCAAAAAGAACAGCTGGATGTACATGACGGTTAGGATTTCCTTGAGTTAGTATAGTTTCCAACTTTTCCCTTGTATGATCAAAGCACCAACACACTTCTCTCCTTTTCTCTTCCCATAGCTTTACTACATTCTTAGATTGGTAGTAGTAGAAGATAAAGGACACCTTCCAGAATTTAAATTGTGAGATTTCAAAGTGAATGTAAACACTCTTTAAGAAATGTAACCCTATCTAATCTAAATGCTGTTAAAAGAGAAGATCTAAATCAGTGTTAGTAAAAACCATAAATAATAAGACTGCTGGACAACAAGACCCCTATTGAACACTAATTTCAGTAGAACCGTGATTTGGAAATGTTGAAGTCCTAGATTAATATAAACCAGCTGCATGAGCACTTGATAGCAAGACCACAAGGACACGGAGAGGTTACGTGACTTGCTAGACATTCGTTAATACATCTGAATTCACACTGGGACAAACATTTAACAGTTCTTGACCCTTGGGTCTTGCTGGGTTTACTGAACTTCACTAAATATGCATTTTCTTGCTCTCAAGCATTCTACTCAGAATGGATGAGACAGAAAGATTATCTCTCCCTGGACACATGCCAAGGTGAGATTGACACACAAGGAGAGTAAGCCAGCATGTGCTGGTGCCCCTGTGCAGAGGGCCCAGGAAGTCAGTTCCTGCTTAGCAACACTCTCAGGCTACTCCAAGGCAAAGAAGTATATGGGGGAAGAGATGAAGCACCCCCCCCCCCCGAAAAAAAAAAAAAGAGAGAAAGAAAGAAAAAGAAACCTGGAGAAGAAAGAGAATCCAAACTAGACAGGTAGAACAGGAAATTATAAAATTAAGAGGCAAGGGTAGTGTAATACTCTGCCGGGACAATAAACTGCGACTGAAAGAAAGAAACTAGGTAGAGATGGGAGTTGCTGATACAAATTTCTGCTAATGGCTCTTTCCTTTTTGCCCAAGTGCAAGAACTGCTTAAGGCCACGGACTGGCTTGATCCAATCACAAACCACAAAACCTCCCCCTCCACTCCTGGGGGTGGGGGAGGGTGCTAGATAACTTTGCTATCTAATTCAGCCCTTCAAAGGCTGCCATAGCCTGAAAAACCTTGTGATTCACTTGTCACTGGGTTAACCTTCAAAGCATTCAATTCTATCTAATGAGTATTTATTGAACTTCGATCATGTACAATTAGGTTACTGCCCAAGTTACGGAACAGGTCCAGGGGTGCTTGAACAAGTGTAAGAGTACTGTGCAGGGGCCGGTGCTGTGGCATAGTGGGTAAAGCCACTACCTGCAGTACTGGAATCCCATATAAGTATTGGTTCAAGTCCTGGCTGCTCCACTTCCTATCCAGCTCTCTGCTATGGTCTGGGAAAGCAGAAGAAGATAGCCCAAGTCTTTGGGCCCTTGCACCTTCGTGGGAGACCAAGAAAAAGCTCTTGGCTTTTGATTGGCACAGCTCCAGCAGTTGTGGCCATCCGGGGAGTGAACCAGCAGATGGAAGACCTCTCTCTGTCTGCCTCTGCCTCTCTGTAACTCTGACTTTCAAATAAATAAATAAATTTAAAAAAAAAAAGTATTGTGGGGCTGGTGCTGTGGCGTAGCGGGTTAACGCCCTTGTCTGAGGCACCGGCATCCCATATGGGTGCCGGTTCTAGTCCCTGCTGCTCCACTTCTGATCCAGCTCTCTGCTATGGCCTAGGATAACAGTAGAGGATGGGAGACCCGGAGGAAGCTCTTGGCTCTTGGCTTCGGATCGGCGCAGCTCCGGCCATTGCAGCCATCTGGGGAGTGAACCAGCAGATGGAAGACCTTTCTGTCTCTACCTCTCTCTGTAACTCTGAACTCTGTCTTTCAAATAAATAAAAATCTTTAAAAAAAAGAGTATTGTGCAGAAAGCTGTTATACAGATCAGTAAGATAGTGATTGTGACACAGGGAAAAGTCAAAGATAACAGTGAGGTGCTGAGAAAGGCTTCAGGAAGGGTGACAAGAAGGCGGGTCTTAGAGGAGCAGGGGGGATGTGTTTTCTGGGCACGTGGAGCATGCAGGCAGAAAGTGTGCTCCAGATGGAGGAAGTGACCCCAAGGGCAAGAGGACACATGTGTTTTTGTTGAACTGTGAGCACTATAGGTTCCACTGCATGAGGACTAGAGATAAAGTTGAAATATGTCTATGCGGTGGAGTTTCTAAATGTTGCAGGTAGGTTAAACTGAAAGTGAGGGGACTTGACTTGGTGCTCCTGGAGACTACATCTATAAATACTCTGTATGCAGAAGACAAAAGAACATGGTGATCCACAATACAGAGGCCACTTAGGAGGTCTCTGATTCAGAACGGTAACACATGCAGCACAGGAGCCTATGAGGTTACACTCCTGAATCAGGGAGGTAGAAGACTATTTGTCATATAACAAGGCATGCATGGGAGTCATACCCTTTAAAAATATTATCTTACTTCATCCTTATAACAACTCTGCAATGTAACTGGCTTCATCGATGTTTTAAAAATAAAGAAACCAAAGTTCTGAGAAGGCAGTGAAGTTCTGATCAAGTCTCTCTCACTGATAGCCTAGGCTACCCGTAAGTTTGGAGATGAACTCCTCAAACAAGAGGGAAGAGGTGAGTCCGTCTCCAGGGAGTTGTAAGATCGGGTAGTAACCGAGTCCCAGAGGAGAGCTGTGGGACTCCTGGCACTGGGGAGGGGAGAGGGAGGCCGTTTCTAAGGAAAACACTGTCCTGTTTGCATCCCAAACTCCCACAAAAGCGCTTGTGACTGACAGCACTGTGGGAGGAGGAGGCATGAAAGAGAATGACCCAGACCAGCAAGAGAGAAGCTGGGATATGTGTGGGGCTGAGGGGAAAGATGTGGGTACAGTGGGGGAGAGGCAGACCGTGAGTGTGCACTAGGAACAACAGCAGCAGGTCGCTTTTACTTTCAAGACAAGGGAGCTCGGTCATTCATGTGTACTGTGTGGCACTGGCCCAGTCATTTGGGATGTCTGAGCAATGAGCGCATCTGAAGGCTCTCTGCCCATCTTTAGCCAAGGTGAGGACCAGAGCAGCGATGAGATGTCAGAGATGGTTGGAAAAAGCTGTACAAAATGACAGAAGGGGTCACTGCCAAGATAAGTGAGGGGTGGAGACTAGAAAATGTAACATTCAAGAGTGGGTAAGTTGAGAAGATAAATACAAACCAGAATTGATAAAAGAGAAAAAAGGATATATTGATAAAACCTCATCAACTGGTAAACTGATTAAATTTTCAATGAAATTAAAAACATCTGCTCTTGCAAAGACATTAGAAAAAGAAATGAAAAGGCAATCCACAGAGTAGAAAAGTGTATTTGCAAAAACATGTATCTGCCAATACATACATATGTTCAGAATGCATAAAAGACCCTAAAAATTCAATAATAATAATAAAGTCTGGAGGTGGCTGTTTGGTACAGGTGTTATATGTCAACTGATATGCATGCATCCCATCTCAGAGTGTCTGGGTTGGAGTTCCAGCTCCACTTCTGACTCCAGCTTCCTGCTAATGCAGACCCTAAGAGGCAGCACAGGTGATGGCTCAAGTAGTTGTGCCCTTGCCACCCACATGGGAAACCCTGATGGAGTTCAAGGCTCCTGGCTTCAGATCGGCTGGGCTCAAGCTACTGCAGGCTTTTGGGCAGGTATAAGTAGATGAATGATTTCTGTTTTTCTCTCTGCCTTTCAAATATAATCAAACACATAACAATTTAAAAAGCCTGAAAATCAATTCTGAAACTTAAAAAAAAAAATAGGCAAATGACCTGAGTAGACACTTCACTGAAGGAGACACAGATATGGCAAACAAGCACATGAAAAGATGCTCAATGTCATTAATCATTAGAGAAACAAATACTAAGAAGAAAATAAGATATCACTACAACCTAATAGAAGGGCAAAACCCTTGAAAATTGACCATAACAAGTGCTGATGAGGATCCTCAACAAATAGAACGCATATGGATTGTTAGTAGGGATATAAAATGATAGAGACATTTTGGAAAAGAGGGCAATTTCTGATAAAGGTGGACATACACATATTTTAGAGTCTTAATTCTAGGTATTTAACAAAACCTAAATAAAAATTATTTTTGACCTACAAACTTTTAAGCAAATGTCACAGCATTTATAGTTATATATAATTAATTGCCTAAAATCACCAAGACCTCAAATGTCCTTCAACTGGTGAATGGATATATAAAATGTGGTCCAGCTGTACAATGGACTCAGAAATAAAAGGAAAGAGCCATTCAACTGTGGAAAACAGTATGAAGTTTCCTTAAAATATTTAAAATATAAATCATGGCCTAGCAATCCTACTTCTGGGTATTTATCTAAAAGAACTGGAAACATGATCTCAAAGGAATCTTCATACCCATGTTCATTTCAGCACTATTCACAATAGCCAAGAAGTGAAAGAAACCTAAATATCTACCGACAGGCAAATAAATAAAGAAAATGTGGTACATACATACAATGATATATTATGTAGAATTTAAAAAAAGAAAGCTTTGTCATATGCTACAACATGGATACACCTTGAAAGCATTAAACTAAGTGATACAAACCAGCCACAGGAAGGCTGTGTGATTCTACCTAGGTTGGATATCTAAAGTAGTCAAACTTGAGAAAGGACTGATACATTAATAATACCAATACAACACGGACAACCCTCAAAACATTAAGTGAAAAGACACAAACTCAAAAGGCGACTGACTGTATGATTTCATTTACATAATGTTCTTGAAAAAAATAAAACTATAGAGGCAGAAAACATCAGTGATTTGCAGATCCTGGGGACAGGGAGAGGGGATGACAAAAGACACAAGGCAAGGTTCTGGGATGAAGGAACTCTTCTCTGTCCTGATGGTGGTTGTTACATAATGCATGCTTTGGTCAATACTTGAAGGAGGGTACACTGAAAAGACAGTAGGGTAAACTGTACAATGGTGATGCCATCATCAGAAACCAGGAAATGAGACATGCCAACATGGCAGGAAAGAATTTGATTCTGAGCATGGTAAGTTTGTGCTGCTGATGACACACAGGTAGAGAGGGGCAGAGTTGTTTGTCGCTGGAATGCTTGCAATTGTCGAGGGAGGCTGACCCTGGAAGCCAAAACTCATAAGGAACAGCTATACTGAGGAGGTGAGAGAAAGAGAAGCACCAAGGATAAAGAAAACACAGCGAGAAGCAGGAGACAAAGCAGATGGTGCAGTGTCCCAGAAGACAAAGGAAGGGTGGTGGATACAGAAAATGCTTCAGAAAGATGAGGCAGGACGAGGGCTGAGAAAAGCTGGCTGGACTGAACTTTTGAGAAGTAAGTGCAGACCAAGGAAAGAGCTTGCACTCAGCATGAAACATAGTATGAGAAATTTCAAGTGTAGGAATACTCCAATTTAACTGACTTAAAGAGTATTGGGACTTTAGCTGAACTTCATCCAGCATTGGCTAGAATGAGAAACTATCTATAAGCAGGCAAGTTTTGGCTTGTAGATCCTCAGCATCCATACAGCTTGGGACATGCTTTTGGAAATGTGCCACGTAAACTGCCAAAAGACTGTGATGTTCTCAAAGTGAATCTTTGTGCAGATTTATCCATGCAACAAGTAACCATTTGCCAAAGCAGCACTGTGTACAGATTACTCAGGTTCGGCCTTTAAAAAGTAAGACACAGTGTCTTTCGACAACAGGGAGACAGAAATAGCATCATCACATCTACAGAAGCTTGTATAAATTTCCAGTCAAGATTCTGAGTGGCTGTTGCTATGTGAGAAGTGCTGACCGTGGTGCCATGTGTGTGTGTGGTAGTAGGGTGTGTGTGGGGGCTGTCAAAACGTTCAGAATCCAACTCTTACCTTGAACATGCAAAATTTCATCAGATACTTTTTAACAGCTTTGCTGATGTATAACTTACAGATTATAAAAGGTGCCAATTTTAAGTTTAAAGTTGGTATGTTTAGTAAGTTTATTTAGTTGTACAGCTACTACCACAATCAATTTAACACTTCAGAAAGTTCCCTTATACCCATTTATAGTCAATCCTCACTCCCATTGTCAGCCCCAGGCAACTAACAATGTATGTTCTCTCTAGAGTTTGACCTCTTGCTAGAAATTTCCTATAATGAGAATCACCCAACATAAATCTTTTGCGTCTGCCTTCTTGCCCCTAACAATGTTTGCCACATGTTGTAGCATGCATCAGTAGTTCCTTCATACTGCTGAATGGCAGTATTCCTCTGTATAGACATACCACATGTTATCTGTCCACTTACCAGTTGATGGATGTTAGGATTGCTCCCAGTTTTTGGCTGTTAAGACAAACACTACTGTGATCACTCATGTACATGTCTTCATATGAGCACATGTTTTCATTCCATGTCTTTATTAGCTAGCTATTCATATGTATCTTTGGTAAAATGTCTATTCAAATATTTTGCCTATTTAAAAAAACTGGAGTATTTTGCCTTCTTACTATTGCATTGTTAAGAATTGAGTCAGGTTCTGGATGGCAGACTAACAGGCCTGAATAAACAGTATGGTGTTATAGGCTGGGTTAATTCTCCTTACCTTACATTTCACCTGCCATGACCACTAACCTGTCCTCACTTCCCCTTCTGCCCCTCACTTTGTTCATCTCTTTCAGAAACTTTCAGGATCAGAACCCCAGACATTCAGCTCCACTGTGTACTATCACCTTGTCTTATCAATGCATGTGGAAGTTGCATTCTTCCACCATGACCTGTGACACACTTATCCAGTCACCTCAATTTATTCTGTAATGTTCCCTCCACCTCCTCACAGGAATGGAAAGTCGACTTTCATTTGAAGACTACAGTTTGTTTAAAACTCTTATGAACATGGCCTCAGTGTTCGCTCTGGCTGACTCACAGGGAGGAGTATGCTGACTTCTTGCTTCCCAATATAGCATTCAGATCCCTATCTCATTATCTTTCAATAGCTGCCAACCCTGTATCTTTTCAAATCCACACCCTCCACCAACATTATTTTCTGCCTGCATTGTTTGCTGATATCATGGGCTTCCACTTTTTTCTTTCCCAGTTGTCAATCTTTGCGCACTTTTAGATTCACAGTCTTGTTGACTTCTGCATTATGAACAGACTAAGTGTACTCCTCACTCCGTTCCATGCCCAGACTCCTCAGCACATCTAGACTGAATGATCTGTTTGTCACTCTTCTGATGCACCCAGGAGGAACGGACACTGCTGATCATACTAGAAACTTTCTCTTCCTCTAGCTTTCATGGTAGTCCCTTCTCCTGGGCCATCTACCTCTTTGTTCTCTTTCACTTCCCATCTGTAGGTTCTCCTGAATAATTACTTTCAAACTCTCAAGCACATATCCCTAGACTTGACCTCTGTTATGGACTGAACTATATCCCCTGGAAATTCATATGCTGAAATCCCAATCCCCAGTATGATGGTATCTGGAAATGGAGCCTTTGAGAGGTAATCATGTTTAGATGAGGTCATAAGGGTGGGCTCTCATGAAGGAATTAACACCCCTGTAAGAGCGTCTCTTGCTCTTCAGCCATGTGAAAAGCACTCAGAGAGAAGGCGATGATTTGTAAGTTAGGAAGAGAAGCTTCACTGGAGAAGGTAACAATCTATAAACAGAAAGAGAGTCCAAGAACCATGCTGGCACCTGATCTTGGACTTCTTGCCTCCAGAACTGTTAGATTTCTGCTATGTAAGTCATCTAGTGTATGGTATTTTGTCATGGCCGCCCTAGCTAAGATACCTTTTCTACAAGCTGCAGATCCAACTTCCAAGTGCCCGATTGACCTCTCTGCCTGCACATTCTTCTCCCAAGTCTAACCCATCTTATTCAAGGACCTAAGCATTTTTTCTCCTGCTCCGGCTTTTTGCTCCTGGTCGTCACATATTTGTTCTTGCACCGGCATACAACTTTGCTCATCTTTGACTTTAATCAATTCTTGTGAATACCGTGGATAATACCTCTGAGATGCCCCTTTCACCAGTTCCTTTCCACTCCTACAGTTTCTACATTATTTCTAGTTCTACCTCTCCGTCGTTCTGCCTCTATTTCTCTCACATCGTCTCTCAGAAGGAAGAGGACTGCAATCTAATCTCGTTATATGTTTATGTTTCCCCATGGCCAGAGAATAAATTCCAGGTGTGCTGGTTTGGTTTTCAAGGACCTCTATGATCTAGAATAAATCTATTTTTCTCAACTTATTCTGCTAACTCCCTCTGTGCTCTCCCTACCTGCCCAATAACCGATAAGCACTGCTTCTTTAAAATTTAGAGATGCTTGTACCCTCCAGACCCTTGGCCTCACCTGGATTGGTACTTCTATCTGATCAGTTGCCCAACTTCAAACCTTTTTTCCCTTCAGGCTCATTTTAAGCACCAATATAACTCCATAAGGTAATAAGGGCAATGCAGTGGAGCTGATGAGTGTGTCTCCCATCCTCAGTGCTCAGGTACATGCCTGAAGTTTGCCTGTGAAAGGAGGATGATCTTCGCAGAGAAAGGAGGCCACTTTTCCAGGCAGGTGCAAGGATCATGCTCTCACTGCCAGACCTGCCTTAGCTACAGCTTCCAGATCTAATGTGGAATTCTTGCTGCCCTTGGGCTATGAGAGAGAGGGCTAAGCCCAAGTCCACTGTGTGTCAAAATCACTGATAGCCTCCTGGATGACAGGGGTCATTCATGGTTCCCCTCCAGGCTTTCTAAGGAGCCAGTATGGTACCCTACTCAATAAATGGATTTTAATAAAAGAGTACATTTATGGAAATATCCTAGGGGTATCCAGCAGACAACCAACATCAGTTTTACACATGAAGATAACTGGAATTAGCTGAAAATTAGTTTTTTTTTTTTTTTTAAATTGAGATGCCATAAAATTATAAAGAAAGTTGGGTATAAAAGTAAAAGAGGAGGAAGTCAGGGATGATCAGTACATTACCACATCAGATTTAGTTGTAAACTTCTGAGTTTGCAGACTTTCTAAAGCCATCCACTTCACTGGCAGTTTTGCACCTGTTTTGTTGTGTACACTATAGTATTCTTTATCATACATATCTCTGGCAAGACCAAAATCAGCAACTTTGACGGTGAATTTTTCATCCAACCTACAGAATGGACAAAAAAATTATTCCTGGTGGCTGAAACAGAATTATTTACAGCAATGCTGAATATCTACAGAATACAGCAAGTGACTTTGGTATCTGAAATCCATATCTCCTGACAGGAGTGTCTCATCTGGCCTCTACTGACCTAACACTAAATTATAATGGAATTCTTCAATAAAGATGCTTGACATTTCCATTATGAATTCAACAGGCTTAGAACTCATGAATGTTAAACATAAGAAACTCCATTGTGCTTTAATGTAGAATTAGAGAAGCAATAAAACTGCCTCTTCTCCCAGTTTTCCTTGGTTGTCAAACATAATCTACCAACTGACTCCCCAAAGGAATCACATATCTTCACCTGTCAACTTATTAGCAATACTCAGTTTTATGGGAAACATGGAGGGTACTTTTTCATTCTCAGGCTAAATTAGTATATTAAATTCATATAGCTCACCACTGAGGTAACAAAAATAGGATACACAGTAAAGCATCTAAGAAAAACAGCAAAGTTTAGTAAAAAAAAAAAAATCAATTTCCGCTGTGTGAGGCTGCATATCCTTTGTTTAAGCTGGCTTTTATGTTGTTACATCGACCAAAACCAAGGTAGGAAATTAATAGCACAGCTCTTTCATTCACACATACCATAAGTCATGAATCAGGGCTGCGCAGGGGAAAAAGCACTGAATCAATTACTAACTGTTGACTGTTGTGTTATCCAGCCAGGCAGCCAGACACAAATAAAGTTCTTTGTATATTCATTCCCAAATACCATTTTTGGTAGGGCTTCTGCAGGCTGACTTCAAGTCCACTCTTGGGAAGTCACAGTATATTGGTATCTGTGTTACCACTCCTCTCCTTTTCACTGTAAAATGCTGAAGATCAAATTCTCCCTAGCAAACACTAATGTGGCATGAAACCACAACACTGGGGGCTACTGGTGGGAAGGGCTGTGGGTAGCAAAACATACAACAGCTGTGTAAGACCCCCTATGGAGCAACCCTTTTAAATTCTTTGTCTGATAAAGCATGAAAGCCCCGCCCACATCCCCAAGGCTTACACATCCATTTAAAACTTTAATGGAACCAAAGGAGGTTTGCATAAAGGAGAAAACATCTGCCCTAGCATTCAACAGCTGGGGACAGACTCCTCCTTGTCACTTAAGGTGGACACATGGCACAGAGACTACTACTTACATACAGTTTCTTGCAGCCAAGTCTCTGTGGACAAACTTTTTGCTTGCAAGGTATTTCATGCCTTTTGCTACTTGAAGACCAAAGCCAATAAGATCTTTTACAGTTGGGTTCTGAAATCAAAGAGAGTCGGAAAAGCACAAGCTAAGCATCTACTGTCCTAATTTGGATCTCAGAATTTTGAAATGTTTCTAAGAATTATAATATTGTCTCAAATAACAGTTTGTGCCCAGTTGATAGCAACAACATTTTTGAAGTATGTATTGTATACAAAGTTTTTGTAAATGACGGCTTATCTTTAGACACTTCTGTAATGCATGTGTGACAGGCTCTGCTTTTCAGATAGTAAGGTGGAGAGGCTTAAAAATGTAGGTTTTATTATTCTTTGGTTATGATGAGGATAATCTGTCATGAGACAAGTGCCTGTTAATTACACTTTCCAAGGGGCTTGGGTACATGACATTATGCAGGCCACACAGAGGAACGCTGGGGACAGTCAGGAGCAAGGGGAAAAACGGGGCGAAAGATTACTGCAGTTTCCACCAGGAAGGCCAGGTGAGGCTGGGCAAGCAGGTTCAGGATTGGCTATTCTGAATAATTTCTGTAGGCCCTGGGATAGAAAGGCTGTTCCTAGTTGCTGGTGATGCCTGGCTATGGGATGGTTAAATATTGGGATAGCAACTGGAGGTTGCTAGCAGGTGGCAGGGAGAAAGGTTCTGGATTGGTTGGTTTGCATATGAAACGCAAGCTATGAATATCTCCAGGAATTAGCTAGCTTGGGGAGGGGCAGTCCCTCCAGCATCAGAGAGGCCTCAGGTGTCAAAGCATCAGATACACAGTAAAGATAGCAGGCTCAGAGAGAAATAAATCACCCCAAGCCACCCAGATGATCAGTAGTAGAATCAGGATTTTAACCTAAGTCTGTTAGTTCCAAAGGCTACATGGTTGTGAGATCTATCACACCAGAAGACCTCCCACAGGTACTGATGCACCTGCTCACTCCTGAGGAAGTCTTGCACCAGTACAGAAAACACGAGACCCCATTCTCCACAAACCCCATCCTGGAAACTGGCTGAACTCAGGACTGCCTGTAGGAACATAAGAACTGTATCTGAAATTACACGGTGTCCCTGTGGCTGACAACCCAGACCAGGGTCTGAGCCTGAGGAAGCAGTAGCTCTTCTTCAGCAGCCACTATGCAAGGCAGCCAGGGGGGACTCAGCCCTAAGGGGTGTACTGCCCAAGCATACAGCATGTGGTTAGGTCAGTGCCTGGTGCTTTAGGCTTCTCTGGAAGACCTCTCTGTCAGTGGTTGTCACCTGTACTTCCTGCCTGGGTAGTAAAAGGCTGTGGTGCTATTCTGTACTGGGTAACAGGAAAACTACCAAGCTTGAACTGGAGAAACTACTGGAGCAGGTTGCACATCTAGGACTGCTGACTCTTCAGGACAAGGGCAAGAGGGAAAGTGGGATCTATTGGGGCAGCTTTGTAAGGTAAGGTCGCAGACTCACTGCCCCGGAATGTTCCATTGCTTTGGCTGATCATAAAATATCTTTCTTGTCCTTGGGCTTATTTTCTCTGAGAATCTGACCCCAAGTTTATAAAGTTGTTTTTGATCACCAGTAAAGCTACTCCATGGATTCCCACAGAGACCAGGACTCCGGAGCCAAGAAGGAGGCCAGGGTATCTAGAGTTCTGTTCTGGGGACTCCTCCTTTCACCCTCCATGGCCCTGCCCTGGCCGATGCTTGCTCGCCCTTTAGGTCCTGGCATCATCATCATGAAGAAAACTCCCACTTGCAAGAGACTAAGAACCTTTTTTGAAATTGTGAGCTCATTCATCCAACAAATGCTTAACAACAGCCCACATGCAGAATATTCTTTTAGAGGTTTGGAGCCATAGCAGTGAACAAAATACACAAAGATTCTGACTCCCATGAGTTTACATTGTGATGGGATGTGCATGTACACATAGGAGTATTTAAAAAGTTTATGGAAAGTGGGTTAAAAGACAAGTTTACTTTGGTGAAAAAAAATCTTTTTTTTGGAAAAGATTTACTTATCTGAAAGGCAGAGTTACAGAGAGGGAGATACACACACATACACACACACAGATAGGTAATGAGAGAGAGAGAGAGACAGAGAATCTTTTATCAGCTGGTTCATTCCCCAAATGGCTACAACAGACAGGGCTGGGCAAGGCTGAAAGTAGGAGCCAGGAGCCAGGAGCTTCTTCCAGGTCTCCCACATTAGTGGCAGTGGCCCAAGCACTTGGACCATCCTCTGCTGCTTTCCCAGGTGCATTAGTCGTAGCTGGATTTGAAGTGGAGCAGCTGAGACTTGAACCGGCACCCATATGGGATGCCAGTGTTGCAGGCAGTGTCTTAATCTGCTAAGCCACAACACTGGCCCACAAAAAAGATTTGTTTTTCATCATATACACTGATATTTTGGAAGGTCTCTCATATGAGAGGTTTCAACTTTTTTCACTTCAAAATAAACTTATCTTTTAATTCCATTTTTCATTAACTCTTTGAAATCCCCTTGTATATATACCTAAAAGGATAGCTATTACTTATTCATTTATGGTCTAGTATAGCACTATTCAACAAAAATATAATGGAAGCCCATATTAGAAAATTTAAAATCTTCTGGTAGGCACATTTAAGAAAGCAAAAAGAAATAGGTGAAATTATTTTTCATAATTTATTTTTCAACTCAATGAATTCAAGTTATTATTCTTTCAAAATGTACCTAATATAAAAATATGTTCATGAGATATGCTGCCTTATTTTATACCAATATATTCAACACAATAGCATACTCCAATTGCACTTCTCACATGTGCCTCATGGCCACAGGACTGGACAGCTCCAGCTGAGCATGTCTGATGCGGGTGAGAGTGCTGGAGGGAAGGAAGGCAGGGAAGAGGAGACAGACCAAAGGCATAGGCTGGAGAAGGGCAGCTGCACTTTTCAACAGGCCAGGAAGGCTCCATTTTGAAGATGACATTAGGGAAAAGATTTGAAGGAGAAGAGGAAGTGAGATGGGTGGATATTTGGGGCAAGAGTGTTTCCAGGTAGACAGGGCAGCATTTACAAGGGTCCTGAGGTAGGACAGTATGGGATAAGTATGGGAAACAGTAATGGACTCATCTGTAACTAATTCTTCAATATATTGTAGAGTTAAAACTCCACCTACAGTGAGGCTTGCCCTGCCTCTATTTCTCCTGTGCTATGCTCAGTTTCTGGCATAGTAGGCACTCACCAATGACTAAATGTATCTATCGGGCAGATGGTAGAGCTAGGCTGCTTGCAGAGCATATAATAATTACTGTCTTCCAGGTAACACTGACTTCCCACTGGGATAGAAGGTTCTGAGATTCCTGAATGGTACCAACATTTTATACATGCATTTTGGCTACTCGTGTTTTAAAAGGCTTAAACCAGGCATATTTTGAAAGGACAGCTGGTTTACAGCTGGTTCTATCATTAGTAAGCTTGGTAACAGACTTACATGTGTCTCATTTCGAATGAAATTTCTGAGATCTCCATGTTTCATGTACGGTAGGACCACCAGTGGAGACCCTTCACTTCGAAGGCAGATTCCCAAGAGTGACAGGACATTGGGATGACTGAAGTCTTTCATGATGATCCCCTCAGTCAGGAACTGGGAAACTTCTCCTATATCAGTGATTCCTGAGAAATCCAACAGAGGAGATATTAACTTCATGATGGAGCAACAGACAACTCATCACTTTAGACAGGAAGGGCAAGGAAACGGAAAACCACGGGTTACATCTTGTCCTGAAGCCTCAACCCAGGGTACTCTTTTTACAACACACTGGAGTGAACAATGTAGGACTAGAAAGGTGGGATACCTCTTCTCACCATTCGTAAGTCACAGATGACGCTCAAATAACAAGAAAGAATGTTGACAAGAGAAAGCATAGCCAGTTTATTTACCTATAGTTTTATGCGACATGGAAGTCTTCTGAAATGAAGACCCAAAGACTCAAGGGGAGAACCATGTTTTTATGCTTAGATTCGATGGAGAAAGGACAGCAGTGTAGAAATGTGATTGGACAAAAAGCATAACCTAATAACAGCCCAAGTGGGGGAAACCAGAAGGCCTGTCTGTTAGGATTCTTCTCAGTTTCTGCGTGGCATTTTTTCCTGCTGGTTATGGGGCAGGACTCTCTCAGAATGAGGGCTCCCGATGTACTTGCAGACAAGGTAAGTCCAAGAGTTTCTTTTTTTTATATTTTATTTATTTTTATTTTTTTTTGACAGGCAGAGTGGACAATGAGAGAGAGAGAGAGAGAGACAGAGAGAAAGGTCTTCCTTTACCATTGGTTCACCCTCCAATGGCTGCTGCGGCTGGTGCACTGCGCTGATCCAAAGCCAGGAGCCAGGTGCTTCCTCCTGGTCTCCCATGCGGGTGCAGGGCCCAAGGACTTGGGCCATCCTCCTCTGCACTCCTGGGCCACAGCAGAGAGCTGGACTGGAAGAGGGGCTACTGGGACAGAATCTGGCACCCTGACCGGGACTAGAACCTGGTGTGCCAGCGCCACAAGGCGGAGGATTAGCCTATTGAGCCGCAGCGCCAGCCCCAAGAGTTTCTTGATGTCCAATTCTTATATAGAAAGGCTAGAGGAAAATATTTGGGTCTTAGGGCTGTCTCTAGGGACAGGGGGTCTGGTTTCTATAACCTGCCTTGGGAAGGAGGAATCTAGTTTCTATGGCCCACCTTGGAGGAGAAAGGAGGGCAGGAGAAAGAAAGGCAGGAAAACATCAAGAAGAGACCTTGCTTCTGAGGCTCTTCCAGGGCTTTTAGTTCAAAGTCCTCATCATGCCAAAGTGCCATACTTCTGAGCCCCAACAGTGTCACCCTATACTACATCCTCAAGTCACCAGCTACCCCCAATTTCCTAAGACAGCATCCAATCTGTGTCATCCAGAACCACAGGGTATCTCATATTGAAAAAAGGGCAGAGAAGCTGGCCATTCTAGTTCTGTAGTGACTGTGCAGGGCAGTCATTTTTTGGTAAAGGGACAAATAGTAAATATTTTTCGGTTTTGTGGGCTGAGGAGTCTCTGTTGTAAATACTCAACTATGCTACTGAGCCACAAAAGAAACCACAGTGAGTGGCTGTGCTTCATTTATGAAAAGAGGTGGCTCCTGTGTTAGCAAAACTTGATGAATCCCTTTATGGTGTCTAAGTACCCATTTCTTGGCATGACAGTTTCTAACCATTTCTGGATAGAGATACCAAGGGCCTGAAACAAATTAGCATTCACGAGGAGTTAATAGCTTTTATTTGATTAATTTGTCTAGTATCTTTTTGGGGTTCGTGACAGTGTTGGTATTCTTTTATAAATGCAATGCATTCTAAGATTTGGAAAAGCCACTGGAAGTCCACATGGATTAGAACACACATCAAGCACAGAGAAGGATTTCTGGGTATTATGATTGTTCTGAGTATAACTGGCAGGAGTGCTCTCTTACAAGGCAAGTTAACTATCACAGCCAGTAGTTAGGTATCATATAGGCTGTCTCTTTAATTACATCATGGTCAACCTTCCAACCACATTAACCATACAGGCTGCTGCTCGGCACAGAGATTTATATTAGGAAAAGCTGAAATAGTGTGCAATAATGTGTCTTGTAGGAAAAATGTCCATTAGTGCATTTAAGGCTTATTAAATCTGTAGCATAACTGGTTAACATTTTTCAGGCAGCTGCAAATTATAAGCAGTGAATTAAAAATGAGAGTAGAAAAAGTAAGCATGTGAGACCTGCTCATAAAGGCAGAGCCAGGCACACTCCAGCATGTGGTATACATTGGTTTGCATAGTACATTAATTTATGGCCATAATTATGACTCTGAGTCCTCCATAAAGACTTAGTTTATGTTTGGAAGAATTCTCTGTTTCTTCAACATTTCATCCTAGAAAGATTTTCCTAATAACAGCCAAAAATTTTAAGAAATGTTCCAGCATTAAAAGAGGGTAAGTTTCACTTACTTAGGAAGCTTGTTTATGTGGAGCCGTCTCATTCCACAAAAATGCGGATAAATGAGGTATTATCATACTTATGATTTTCCAATTTTCTGCCAGCATACTTTTCTCCTGTTTGTTTTATTACATTTTTATCTTTTTAGTGGGAGTTGTGGTCAAAAAATAATTATTGCCATGTCTCTGGGTAAAATGAGTCATTACTACTGAATGTGCCAACATGCTTCCAATACTTTCCATAGATGTCACTTGCAAAACAATTATTATAAGACCAACACAGTTAAAACAGTTAAGTGATACTTGGTTCATCCAATAACCTCATTTCTCCTACACCCTTACTTACATGGGCTCTGAAGGGTAATTTCAGAGGAAATACTTCAGCAAGAGTTTAGGTCAAACAGATTTTCTGAGTTAGACCCATAATTTCAGCAGTAGCTGATTTTTTCCACGTGAGAAAATATAAATCAACATTTTACTATAAGCTGTTTATTGTTTTACAAATCACAAATGTTTACTCCACTGTTACATAAAGTATAACTTACTATTCAAAGATTTCACAGCACAGTGAATTTTCTTGCCATCGTTGTCCAACAAAGTCCCATGATATACACAACCAAAATGCCCTAGGTGAAGGAGGAAATGTGGTTAGTGCTATGTAACATTTAACTGTGCCAATAGTTAAGTAAATTAAGGTTTTTCACGACCTTCATCTCCTTTTCTTGACATATAGGAACAATGCATTGTTTTTTATACTTTTGAGTAATAATACCACTCTATGTGTACATGTTTCTATTTTTTAAAAAGTTCAGTTGGAAAGGGAGAGAGAGAGAGAGAGAGAGAGAGAGAGAGAGAATCTCCCCAAATGCCCACAATAGCTGGCAATAGCTGGGGCTCAGCCAGGCACTGGGGACTCAGTCTGCATCTCCCACATGGGTAGCAGAGTCCTAACTACTTGAGCATCACCCGTTGTCTCCTAGTGTGTACACTGGCAAGAAGCTGGAATTGAGAGTGAAGCTGGGACTGGAACCCAGATACTCTGATACAGGATGTGGGCATCCCAGGAGGTGTTTTAACAGCAACATCAAATGCTCACTCTGAATTTGTGGACACATGGTAATGTAATACATTTCACTTGAAGATATAAGCAGTATGGTTATTTAATACATGGTTAAAAATTGTAGGTGATATGACTGTTAATAAAGGCTGATATAATGAGATATGAAGGCACACTGGGACCACTGAGAACAGGGGATAACATCTACCTTATAAATGAAATTTATTATTTTAAGGATTAAATTTATTTTAAAACATAGCAATAAAGTTTTACCCACAAGAAGAAATCTAATAAAATAAGTTCCCTATATTCCAGTAAACTAAACTGAAATGAAAATGTTACCATTAGAAATAAGGTTAGTATTATAGAATAAGGATTTCCCCCATTAGTCACCAGTTAATACGTAAGCCAGGTTGGCAGAAACTGAAAGACAGTTGCCCAAATGAAGAAAATTCATTCTGACTCATTTTATGCAATTCTCTCTGGTCTTAACCACATCATTTTCTCAATGGCAACCTTTCATCTAGTGGCAATAATTTTCACCAGACGTGCCAACCATCTGATGGTTGTGTAAGCCATTCATCAGTTAATTAATCCAGCCAGCTGCAATGTCCTGAGTGCCTAGTATGTGAGTGTCAGGCATTAGGCTATCCTTTTATCCCTCAAAGATGAAGAAAATAAAACCTGGCTTCTAAGTGCTCACATTTTACCAGAGCAAGACATACAAATAGACAGTAGTTAATATTTACAGAATTGTTAATGATTGTTACTTCAAAAAAATTTGCTATTTTAGCATCCTTTCCTGATTAAAAAGAAATCTAATCTTACAAGTATAGAACAGAACATAATTAGTGAGGACATACACTAAAATGGGTGCAATTACTGGAATTTATAGTCTGCTAGGAGAACCAGAGAGGACTCTGATGTAAGCCCTGGAAGCAGGTTTGTACCAGTGAAGCTGCTCTGAGGGAAGGAAGCACACGCTGAGGATGAGCCTCCCAAGCGTGCGAGGCAGCGGGGTGTGGATGCAACCACAGCAAACTGAGAAGGCCTTGAGGCCTTGTGTTCATATCAGGCAAATCATGCCATTAAGCTTCTCTCGCATCGTGCTGGAGGCCCATACAACCTCTTTCAGTTTAAGCAGAATAAAATGGATCAGAGGCCATTCAATATTAAGGGTAAAAGCTTTTTAGGGGAAAAAAAAAAAAAAGAGTGGAGTTAATTTCTTGGCTTCTGATTGGCTACTTTTCCTGGTAAATACTTCCTCCAATGCTGTTTCTGCTAGCTGGTATTGCTGCTCTGGCTAGCTTACTACCAACACTCATTCCTTTTTGTATAAATAAATTGGAGTGCATTGGGAGATGATATATGTCATTTCAGATCAGGGGAATGCTATAAATTCCCTGTCTTCTGATGCTATCCAGCAGTATACAAAGTGCTATAAACCAGGACGTGGTAGAGTTTGTCACTGTGCTCAGGGTAAAGACAGGAGGGAGATAGCAGTGAAAATATTTGAGCTTAAAAGAATGATTTTATAAAGGGAGTAAACAGCACCTTCCAAGAAACTGTAGTTGCCAATAGGATAGAAAGATGAGAAAGGAATGTGATTTATTTCTAATACACTGGGGAGATTATCCAATTGCCTACAGGCTCAGGGGCAAATCCCCATGGATCTGATTTGCAGGGCTCCATTTCTGCAGGACAGAAATCAAGTATGCTTGTTATCAGTGCTCTGTCAGTGGCTTTCACCATTGTCTAAGTTCCTAATCTGCAAAGGCAGAAGATAAAATGCTTACTGGAAAATCGCATTTAACAAGAAATACGAGTGGAAATACTTACCTCTTCCTATGACTTCACTGAAATGCACAATCAGGCTACTTGGCCCAATCACTACGTGCTGGACTGCTTGGACCAGCTCTGGATTTAAAGCACTGAGGTCAATGTGGACAGTATTTTGCAGTAATGGACTGGATATATCAGAGTCTCCACTAGTTAGGATGGGAGACAGGTCCGTCAGGGGATATTGCACTTGTCTGCACGATCCATTCTGAGATGAGTTAGGAAACTGGTCTGCAAGACAAAGCACAATTACTAGAAAACATGATGAAACGTCACTTAGTGAAGACTGGGAGGTAGCAAACTGAATTAATAAATAAGCCTGAATTCTGCAATGAAAGAAATGGTGGCTATATCATTGAATGAGACTGGAAGAGCATTTACAAAGGAACTGGTTTGATAAAAATGATAATAAATTGGGAAAAGATACTGGCTTACATAGATAAACATTTTATAGAGTGCTTACACGAAACGTTTTGATTTCCTCTTCATTTCCTTGTACATTTTTATCAATAGCAAAAAACCATGCTTTAAATTTATTTTTAAACAGATTGCTAGTGTGTTAGTGTATTCTTAAGAATGGGATATAGTAGGAGTAGTCAAGCAACTGGCTAGTCTCAGAAATACCTAGCTCAAATGTAGGAAAATTGAAAAAAAAAAAAAGATGAGTTTGAGAGAATGGTGTTTATTAATGGAATTAATTCATACAGCACAAAACTACATTGATTCCTAAGGAAAATATACGCAGTAAAACATGTGATATACATGCATACACACTGAAACATATACGAATGCACAGCTGTGTGTACATATGTAGCCATACACACATAAATATATGTAATACGGCTAGAAATATGTAATGACTAAATGTGCAGAACAGAAAGCTTTTTTCATTGGTGAAAAATTCTCCATTGTGTGGAGATGGCCCTGGATTTAGCATTAATGCTATTTAGGAAAGGCAGGTTAGAATTGGGTTAATATGTCATTCTAATCGCCTCATTGAGGTCACCTGGAAAAGGAATCAGTATTGCTTTGAAGCTGATCTTTACACCCAAAGCTCCCTCTGAGCCTCAGGTAAGGTTCCCTTTTACAAGAAGTTCTTCCAGCTCAGGAGTCAGAAACTGTGCTGAGTGTAAACTTCTTAATGTCACACAGGTCAAAGGAGCCACCAGTTGCTTTGCCCTTTCCACCGGGAACCCAAACAGATCAAGGAGGCACCATAACTGCAGCAACTGACCTGAAGGGAAGTGATGCAGGGCACAGAAATGAAATAGCACATAACCTAGGGAGAGGATTATGTGGGGGGCCCTACTGGCACCAAAAAACAGTTTGTCTGCAAAGGAGTAAGAGAATCAGAACTAGAGAGAAGCTGCTGGTGGTACCTAACTATGCCTAACCCCACTGAAGCATTTATAAGACCTTTCACTGTAGACAGTTTTGACTAATCACAAATGAACCTGGCTGGAGCAGTGAAATCTCAAGTCATTCCAGAAAAGTTTGGGGAGCCACCTATAGGCAGGGTAGTTACTAGTTGAGAGTAACTCAGGTGCAGCCTTAAAGGAAGGGCATAGAAATGCTGGATGGATGAGGGAAGGAGGGAGCGCAGCTGGGTGTCTCTTCCTTTAATCCCAAGGAGCCAGGTTCTCCAAACCTTTTCCAGGATATTGGAAGTGCAAATTAATCTCTCTAAACTCTGTTCATTTCCTAAATCTTTGCATCCTGGAAATCAAGGTTATAAATCCTCAGGGGTATAGGGATGCAGGGAAATCCTTGATAAGACACAGGAAAAAGTTCCTTGGCATGGAATTCTACTAATCCTTTAGTTCAGTTCAAACATGTGCAGAAACCAATTTAAACCATAAGCTTCTGACTTTGGTGTAGCGCTGCACAGAATTCTAGGCCTCCTTGAAAAAGACTGTCAAGGTGTTCCCATTTGTTACAGAGAGAAAAGCTCTGCAATTGCCTCTTCATTAGATTCTGACTGTACATCAATAGCCTCATTCTTCCCTCTGGATGACTCTTTTGCCTGTTTTTTCTTTCTACATCTCCAAAGAGTAGGCACAGTGTAGACGGTGTAGAAGGAAATTCAACTTTCTTAGCAAAGATGGCAGAGGTTTGGTGAGTAAGGAGTTTGAAAAAAATATTTAATTTTATTTCAGATTAGAGCTATGAAATGTGAACAGAGACTAACTGGATCTAAATGTCAAACTATATAATGGGTTTGTTTCATCCATATTGTTAAAGGAATGGGTTTAAAAGGCAAAAGGAGTCACATGGGCAAAAACAACATTTACAATGTGTTTGTCTACAGAAATAAAATGAACTTCAAAAAGTAAGACACAGTAAGTGTTGAAAAAGTTAAAATGTTGAGTGCCTCATCGCTCTTATACATTTTTGGATGAGCAACTGCTAACTTTTCCAGTACTCAAAAGTGCCTGTGACTCACTTTATTTGTCCAATGGTAAATATTCAACCAGGGAAATGCTTGTACTTGACTCACGTCCTGTAACTTCTAAAGATAATGGAGCTGATACAACACAGACACTTTGCTTTCACCAGGAGATTGTAAATAAAACAATGTGAAAAGCTCTAGCTAACTGACATCATGGGCCTAGTATTTTGCAAAGCAGATGATGCTGACCCCTCCTTTTATAATAGAATAACTGAAGGTTTTTCTAGGACAATTCTCAAAATATATGCAAGTCTTGAAATATGGAAGGCAAAAGGCTGCATGCTAACAGATCATTGAGAATGCTTCCAAGGATTCCTAATGGTAGGTCTTAAATGTTTGGAGTCCAACAGGTAAAAAATGTAGCAGCTTCCACTTATATTTAAATAAATATAGTTGGCAACTGAACTCTTCCTGGATTGGTAAAGTGAACTTCATACTCTCTTAGCATTACACTTTGATGATAAACAAGTTTCCTTCACTCAAATGATTTCAAAATTAACTTATTTATGGGAAAAGAGCCCAAAGACACTAAAATGATAACACATGGGACCATTTTAAAGTAAGAGCAGTGTAATTCTGTGTCAAATGAAACACTGCTTTGGCACAGGCAAATACTTCTTTTATATTTTTATAAGAGGACAAAGGCAAAACCAAAAATAAACAATATTCACAACCCACTGACGTAGGTGTACATGTATTTCTCAGAACAATAAACTGAAATATACCTTCTGGAAAAGTAGCTCTGTAGTCTACAGATTCATTTGAAACCATTTCTGTAGTTGGGCTCACACTTCGGGCACTTACAAGCCTATCCAAATGAGGAGTGTGAACTCTTGCATCATAGCGAACTAATTCACTGCCCAGATCTTAAAACAGAGAGAAAGAAAGAGCTTATTAAAGACATGGCTGTCATGGGTCCTGGTAGACTTTGATCTAATGCCCAGAACTCACGACTTTCATGAGTCTCATATAAGTCAGCATACATGAATCTATGACAACTTTAAATTGTATGATGATATTCTTCAGGTAACTTAATAACACAGTAACCAAAAAGTACCTTTAATGCGCTTCTTCTTTTTTAGCCACAGAAAAAGTCCAAGTAATAATAAAAGTATTATTGATATTGAGACACCACCAACAATCAATCCCATAAAATTCTGATCTGGTTGAACTATTACTTTTCCAAGGACAGTTGAAGAAACTGCTTGCTTCCACTAAATAAAAGACAAATAAAGAGAAGTCAGAATTTAATCATTAAAGATACAAAATATACTACCCAGGCAGAATCACAATTTCTCTGGGCTCAAAATACCACCTGATTAATAACATTCTAGAACTGGCATAATTGTTTTCAGAGTAGTAAGAGATTCCTTAATTCTGCTTCAGTATTAGATAATGAGGAGAGAAATAAAAACAGTCCGTGGCCTCAAGGAACTGACTTGTAAAAGGGGAGACAGACAATAAATGCTTATAATGCAATACACAATTGATACCATGTAAGTATGAATAAACAGGAAGAAACAGAGACAATGGAGCATTAATTCTGTCCTGGAAGGCTAGGATGGAGGGGAGAGAAGACTTCCATAAGAAGTAAATACTTATATTATTATTATGGGACAATAAAGTCTCAGAATATTTTTATTTCAATTTTGACACTCAGAAGAAATCCTGGAGGTCCTTTTTGGTTCTAACATTTTATGATTTTAGGATTGATGATCTTTCTTAAATTCCAACACTAATATCATGATTCAGTGTTAGATTTTATAATTTTTTGTACTTTCCTATTTCATATTTTTTAAAAGACTTCAATAATCCTTTAAATTCACTCATATTTGGATACACAAAATGTGGTAATATGCAGTGGAATATTATTTACCCATTAAAGGGACAAAGTTCTAACACAAGAAGCATGAGCCCTGAAGACATTATGACATTATGCTAAGTAAAATAGCCAGACAACAAAGGAAAATACATATGATTCCATTTATATGAAATATCTAGAAAAGACAAGTTCACAGAGACTGAAAATAGAACAGAGATGATCAGAATCTGGGGTCAGAGAGGGAATGTGAGCTAACTTCCTAATGGTTACTGAGCTCCTATTCAGGGTAAACAGAAAATTTTTGAATTGGGCAGTGGTGATGGTTACAAAATATTGTTAATGCAATTAATGCCACTTCATCAAATACATTTAAAAATTCCATCCTATGCTACACACTTTCACTGTGACTTTAGGAAATTAATCATTTAATATATCAAAAGCCATTCAACTGTACACTTAAATTGGGTAACTTGTATGGCATGTGAGCTATATCACAATTCAGTTTTTATTTTTAAATGAATGAAGGAAACAACTCTCATTTTAGGTTATCTGATTTATCTGTTTACATGAAAGAAGTTACTGTGAAATAGTTTCCTCTTTACTTTACTCTGTCCAGTGCATATATCTTTGGCTAATGGGCTTCTATGCATTTGGGGATCACTGTAGTGGGCAGGGGCTCACAGGCTCCAGTTCCTGGTGTGGTGAGAGGTGAGGGGAGACGTATTCCCTTCTAAGAACTTCTGGCAAACTCTGGCAAGAGTGTGGCAGGATGGAAAGCAGTGTGGGTAGGAAGGACCTTTGAGACCCTCCCAAACTTAGGGAAGGAAAAAAAAAATCCCACTATTTCTAAAATAACATCTAGGACTTGAGGCTGAGTTGATGAGCTTTAATGATTTATTTTAAGCCTACGAGTGACATAATTACACTGGCATCTTTATTTACATCATGAGAGGAATGTAGGAATCCCACCTCTATATTTAGTTCACTGTTCAATTTCAGCAGGTCACTGGGGACCGTGCACAAGACGGCTTCAGAATCTGAGTGTATGTTCTCACAGCTCTTATTTCCAACTTTCAACACTTCACCTTTAACTGCTTCAGGGTCAATATCATTTCCCTGGAAGGAAGAAAAAAAAGAGGTTGTTAACACTTCACAGTTTTGCAGGAATGCTAACAATTATGAAAGAATATAAATATATTGCTTAAAACGCATGTGATTTTATGATTCTCATTCCCTAGGACTGGAATGATGGAAGTGCCTGTTTTAGGGCGCTAATTAGTCTGGAATTACACAGTCTATACCTTTTCCATCAAGTTAGATTTTAGAGAAAAGGAAAGAGACTCTTATCTTCTAAATTCTTACCACTGACAACATCTTCCCCATGAACATCTTATTAATGTCTTCAGTAGGTATGAATGTTTGGCAAAAAGCAAGCAATTTAGAGATTGAGTTGTTGCTCTGCCTAATTTGCTGTGACTCTCAACTCTGGCTTGGATGTTACAGTCACATTGAGAGCTCTACAAAATATGGATGCCTGGGTCTCATCTCCAGAGAGCTGAAGTAACTGGTTTATGTAAGCATATCCTTTTTTTTTTTTTTTTGGACAGGCAGAGTGGACAGTGAGAGAGAGAGACAGAGAGAAAGGTCTTCCTTTTCTGTTGGTTCACCCCCCAATGGCCACTGCAGCCAGCGCGCTGCAGCAGGCGCACCGTGCTGATCTTAAGCTAGGAGCCAGGTGCTTCTCCTGGTCTCCCATATGGGTGCAGGACCCAAGGACTTGGGCCACAGCAGAGAGCTGGCCTGGAAGAGGGGCAACCAGGACAGAATCCGGCTCCCCGACCGAGACTAGCACCCAGTGTGCTGGCGCTGCAGGCAGAGGATTAGCCTATTGAGCCGCAGCGCCGGCTGCATATCCCTTTTCTGTTTTGAGTTATGCAGTTTCTTTTTATCCTTCAATCCATAAATGAATTGTTTTTAAAAAACATTTTTAAAAAATTTATTTTGAAAGGTAGAGAGGAAGAGGGGAAGAGGGGAAGAGGGGAGAGGGAGAGGGAGAGGGAGAGGGAGAGGGAGAGGGAGAGGAAGAGGGAGAGGAAGAGGGAGAAGGAGGGAGGGAGGGAGGGAGAGAGAGAGCAAGCTTCTGTCCATTGGTTCACTCACCAACTGTCCACAACAGCCAGGCCTGGATCAGGCTGAAGCCAGGAGCCTGAAGCTCAATCTAGGTCTCCCATGTGGGTGACAGGGACCCCAGTACTTGAGCTATCACTGCTACCATCCAGGGTGAGTATTAGCAGAAAGTCAGAATCTGCAGCAGAGCTGTGCCTCAGACCCAGGTACTCTGATGTAGGATGTGAGTATCCTAATTGACATCTTAACCATAAAGTCACATGCTTGCCCCTCAAAGGCATTCTTTATGATGCTGTATGACCTTCTTTATGATTTGAGAACACAATTTCACTATTTTGAATAATTACACAGCTATAATTTTTTTTAGGACTTAAAATGTTATTCAATTTGATAGACTTAGTTAATGGGAGTTACTATTATACATTTCTAAAACATCAACATTTTGTTGAAGCAGCCAGTGATTAGCCTTGGGAAAAAAGTGCAAACACAGATTTTTTTTTATATCAAGAATAATTTCTTATATCAAGACTTGATGAGAATAAAGATTTATTAAACAAGCCATTACTTTGAGGAGACATATATCAAAACCTATTATTATTTTTCTTACAAACAAAAAGCAGTTGCAACATTCCTTTGACAGCATACACTGTTTTCACATACAGCCTCTTGGATGATCTCACTCAACAAACTGACAGGTCAGATCTCATTCTAGGGAAAGAAGTTGCAAGAGGATACTTCTTTATAACATGAAGCTGGGGTTCAAGAAAACATGTAAAGAGGCACACCCTGTCCCTGTGCCATTTCTTTTTTTTAAAAAATGGATTAACTTTATTTATTTTAAAGATTTTATTTATTTCAGACAGAGTTACAGAGAGAGGTCTTCCATCTGCTGGCCCACTCCCCAGATGGCCGCAACAGCTGGAGCTGCACCGATCCGAAGCCAGGAGCCAGGAGCTTCTTCAGGGTCCCCCACGTGGGTGCAGGGGCCCAAGGACTTGGGCCATCTTCTACTGCTATCCCAGGCCATAGCAGAGAGCTGGATCGGAAGAGGAGCAGCTGGGACTAGAACCAGCACCCATATGGGATGCTGGTGCTTCAGGCCAGGGCTTTAACCCACTGCACCACAGCGCTGGCCCCCCCATGCCATTTCTAGGAGCGGATGCGCAGTCCATCGACGCAGGTCAGCCTCACAGGGTGATTCCACAGAGAAGCCCATAAATCTTGCAGGTCACTCCGGGGATTCAAATGACAACTTGTTGGTTAGGTCTGAGGAGGTGAAGGCCCTCACTCACATCCTGGAGGGAATTCAGAGACCCACAAAGCAAAGAGTTTAAAGAGCTGGAGGGCCTGATTTATGAGTGGGGCTAATGTGTCTTGCTTGCTTAGATAATAAGTAAGATTGGGGGAAGGGATGAATACCCTGCATTTAAATTTCCAATGTTCATTCTTTCAGGCTCAGGGTCTCTTTGATGGTGTAACAGGGCTTCTCTAAGACAAAAACTGGTCACACAGCCCAGCAACTAGATCCCTTTTCACAGCCACCTACCAAGGAACATATGAGAAACAATGACTTCTATAGGAAGTTACTGTCAGCTTTCTACATGCAGTAATCTAAAAATTATTTATTTGAGAGTGAAGGACTATGGGGGGGAGAAAAGGGAGAAGAGAGTGAGGGGGGAAAGGTAGAGAAGGAGGAGGGGAGGGAAGGAGGGAGGGAGGGAGGGAGGGAAGGAGGAAGGGGGGAGGGAAGGAGGAAGGGAGGGAGGGAGAGAGAGAGGAAGGGAGGGAGGGAGGGAAGGGGGGAGGGAGAGAGAGAGAAAGGGAGGGAGGGAGGGAAGGAGGAAGGGAGGGAGGGAGGGAAGGGGGGAGGGAGAGAGAGAGAGAGAGAGAGAGAGAGAGACTGACTCCCATCTATCTGCTGGTTTACTCCCCAAATGCTTGTAACAGCATTAGCTAGGAGATCTGAACTCCATCCCTGTCTCCCATATGCATGGCAGGAACCCAAATATTTGAGCCATGACCGGCTGCATATTCCCAGGGAGCACATTAGCAGGATCAGAGCGACCATTCAAAATCAAGTACTTCCACAGGGGAGGCAGGCATCCCACGTGGTCTTGTTAGGTTAAACCCCCACCCCCATGCAGTCATTTTAAAAGCCTAAAATCTACGATATCACAAAAGTGACACTGGCAGTCTACTTTTATATGATAGAGGAGCCCATAAGAAAAAATAATGGGATATAGGTTAATTTTTCCTTTCAAGAATAAACATAGCTTTATTGAGCTATGAAAAAAATGCCTGTTTAAAACTTCCATTATTTAAATAGAAAACATACTTGTAAAATCAGCTGAGTTCTCATTAAAGTGGTTTTATATATGTGTGTGTCTATTTTTTTTCTTTAAAGCAACTGAAGAAAGAGCTTTCTTCTTCACACATTCTACACACATTCTACAATGTAGCTGCAATGATCTCATTTTACCCTGGGAAGACCCTCGCCTTCCAAGGTAGGCATTTATTGCTATTACATGTGAGGAGGTAAGGCTTGGGAACAGACTAGTTCATGAAGCCAATCACACTGCATTTGGAACAAAATCACCTACTGTACACTGTGTGTTGTAGTCACTGAGCATGTAAAGATAAATAAGCATTTCTTCCTCTCACTGTTAGGTTAAAGAGGGTACACTTCTAAAATGAAAACTATTGCCAAGGAGTCAATCAGCATGTACCTTGACCCTCCAATCTGGGCCAGCAGTGACATGTTTCTAGCCAAGATAGCCAGGATTCTGGCCTGCGGACTCATGTCAGAGGGATCCAGAACAGAGCAGACAGGGAGAGAAAATGGGTAGGCTTTGACACACAGCATTGTCGCACAGGGAGTCCTGCAGGTTTTCATACACCCAGGCGGCCACAAGGTGTGCCTGGGGCAGTCAGTGTGGTGCACGCTGGTAGCAGCACCCAGCCAGGCAACAGTTCAAAGTGCAGGGAGGATGACAGCAGATAGTCCGTGAGTTGTTGTTGTTGTTGGTGGTGGTGATGCAAGGCGAGAAGGACACTGCACTGAGGGATATGAGGCCCTCAATTGGAGACCAGTCTGAAGATCCTTCACCACCAGCTTCACAACTGAGTTCCACAAGCCGTGATGGGCATTTTGGGAAATAGGCCCCTGGTTATTTGAGCAAAGCTCGGTAAACCTAAACCTAGCTGGTTTCTTCACTGGCTACTTGGGGGCCTTTAGTATTTACTTGGGGAGCTGTACTGCTTGGTGGCATGAAACCATGGGTGCTGTCCATGTGCCTGGGAATATATATTTGCTTTCCCAGAATGTCTCCTAATTTGTGCAGCACAGGGAATACTAGTTTGAAAGTGAGCTAAGTGCACTGTCAAGTAGAAGACTTGTCTTGATGTTGGCCACGGTTGTCCTCTGAGAAAAGCACCCTTCACTTCCATCCTGGCTGAGGTGAGAATTGTCCTCAGGGTAACTGTGACTGTGATTGGGCTGACAGTCATAGCTGAATTAGCCAGAGGGGTAGGAAGACAACCTCTAGCTGCCTCTGAGCTGCAGGTGGATGGGTCTGGTTCAATGATGCTCCCGTCCAGACCTTTCTGTTCCCAGACACTGATGCCTGGCCTCTATCTGAGCTCTCAACATTTGTTCTTGTGTTCACGGTGTCACAGCCTGAGTCCCTGCTCCCTGCTTTAGCGTAACATCCTGCCTCAGCTTCCTGTTTTAGCTGGTTCTACCGACTAGAATTTGGAAGCATCTCTATTCCCATATATTTCTATATCCTCCATAATAAGCAAATCCTCCAAGGTAGTGTCAGGCTGTTGTAGGATACGGATAAAATTGATCAGGTTTGTGAGATGGAAGACCACACCTGTACCACACCCCTGTGTGAACTCATGCCCCTACCTGACCACACCTGTGTGGTCACCTGCCAATCAGGCTAATTAACCACCCCCCTTTGGAAGTGGATTAAAGGCCTGGGACATGGTTCAGCCCTTTTTTGCCCTTTTCCTTTTGCCCTTCTTCTTCCTTGCTGCCCTGTGCCTCCGGGGCGTGTAGCCTTCTGGCCACATGCTCCATGCCCTCCGGCATGCATGCTCCTCCAGGTGGCTGGGCTGGCTCCCACTGCTCGGTATGAATCCAGATTTCCCTTTCTTAGACAGGGCCCTCACTCCCCTATGCATTTATCTCACTGAATAAAAAGCTTAAAACTTATCATGCTGCCTCATTCACTTATACCAGTATTCAGAATCCTTTTCTGAATTCATGACAAAAACCCATAGGCTTATTAATATTGCAATTTATTAATAAGCACCCGGGAACAAGGCCACCCTCACTGCAGCATTAAATACTGTACATCTCTACCATCCATAAAATGTGCTCATGAACAATAAGTCACATGATATTATAGTTAGGGAGAAAATAGCGTGTGTGTTTCTTGCAACAGAATACACTTTTAGAAGTTTGTAAAACATTTAGAGCTATTTCATGTAAAGAATGGTACATAAATCATGGTACCATATACATGGTATACATCAAAGGAATATTGATATAAGAAACATCACAGTTCAGTGAAGTTCGTGGAATCTGAAATCAAGAAGCTTATATGAGCCCAACTTCTGCTGATGGCTTGCTGGGTGATCCAAGACAAATCAGCTAGTCTTTATAAATCTGTTTACTTACCTATAAATGGGGATAATTATCACAGGCCTCACAACCTCATAGGTCCACATAGGGCTCAGAAGGAAGAATGTATGTCAAAGTATTGTGTTAACTGTGAAGTTCCCTACAAATGTGGGTTGTTGTTGACAGGAGCACAAGGACACCCACTGCTGCTGACCATTGTCCACAACTGGTCCTGGTGGACTTGAAGCCTAGACTATAAACTACTTCCTCCAATCACGGGATTTCTGATTCATTCTGAGAAGTGACTGATCCTTGGCCCCTATTGTGTTTTCTTGACCCAAACTTGGCTGGTTCTTTTGCCCACGGAGTCGTCACTGGGTTAACTGCTAACTGAGGTAGCAACTCCCACAGTTGACTAGACGGTATCACAATTTCTTTTTCAGCCAAGGAATATTTGCATGCATGGCTGGTTGAGGATCATGACCTCTTCTTGGCAAAAGGAGTTAAGTCTCCCTGTAAACACATGATCCTTCCACAGCAGTTTCATTGACAAAATACACACTCTATCCTCAGTTTCTGAATGGTCATTGAACAAGCACAACACGAAACAGAATGATCTTCCTTTGATAAAAGCATTCCACCATTTGTCTAGAGGTGGACTTTTAAAATTTATCCCATGCTTCATTTTTCTTTATTTTTACCCTAAGATGGGCAGAGGTTTTATTATGCTCAACTTTAGAAACTGATAAAATGTTAAATTACTGTCACCCATAAAAATTACTCTTACATCTCAGATGTCTTCTTATACATAAGAGAAATGGAGTATGGGAAAAGACGGACTCATGAAACCAAAATAATCCCTTAAACTGCCTCTGTCCCTGCCAGATTACTGCCTGTGACATGGTAGGTGCTACATCCTTGTTGGAGAAAAAGAGTCAGTCTTTTATCATCCAGAAAAGGAGGTATTTTGTGCCTGTTTCTGGAGACTCCATGGGCCATGTTGGGAATACCATTAGCGGGCTGAGGATGATGTCAGATCAGCTTTTCCTTGGTCCAACAGTTTTGTAGAACATTGAATAATAGGTATTTAATTTACAGAAAAAGAGGTATTCTCTTCTATGTAAGACCGTGCTTGGAAGGGCAGATAAGGAACCATTTATCTCTAATCCTCCCCATCATAGATATGGGAACAGAAAGAGGGTTTCCTTAGGCGTAAAACTATTTGCACATAAACCTTTGTTTTCATCAAGAGAAACCAAATGGAATCTTTCAAACGGCAAACAGTAATTCTTGAATGTAAAAGGTCACACTAGATTAGTTTTATTGAAAAAAAAAAAAGAAGTGATAAAAGATCTTTCTCCCTTTCTAAAACTAATTAAAGAAGCAGATGAAAGAACTTTGCTGTGGTAAACATGCTGTTCATTGAAGCAAGCTTCCATTTAATTTCATGCTGGGCTTGCTTAATTATTGTACAAAACACAATCACATAGTTGGTAAACTTGTAGGAGTGTGAACGTGCACATAGGTTGGTTTGCAGATAAAAATCTTGTTGGAACAGCAGAATACTGCATTGTTAACCTAATGCTTACAGGGAGTGACGTATGAGAGCTCAGATTACTGCTAAACAAGGATTGCTCTCTTGTTTGTGTTTGGGCACGTCTGCATTCAGATGATCTTTCAGGAAAAAATTCTGCATGTCTAATACAACATGTTGAAGGATAAATAGTCTGCTCTTTTGAGTGGCCAGGGGAATGGATAATTAGTCTTGATCAATTTGCCTGTTTTATTGTTATTTGAAGTAAACATGACTGATGTGACAAGAGAGCCATATTCCAGTCTCTGTTCTGTTACTATTTCTGTGCTTCTCACACCAGTTAACCTCTCTGGGTTTTAGTGCTCTTCATTTGCAACAGGCTGGCTTAGAAAAGATGACCTGTTATTCTCTATTAAATTATACTGAGAGGCTGATAGATTCCTAACGTGGTGGGAACTCAGTTCCATTTGTAAATCAGCTTAGAGATGACCATATGCAGATATGAAATTCCAACTGTTACAAGGAGGCACATAATTACAACTGATGCATTTACTTTCATGGTTCTTCCTTTTATCTTAGAACATGCACATTTAGGTAAAATGTCCAGGGGAATGTATTACACTGGTAAGATAATCCAATACAGGTAGCCTATTTAATAGATTTGTTTCCTGCATTTGCTACTTTTAAAATATATAGACGAGGGTTTTTAAACACTTCATTAAAATGCAGTCCATGTTATATTTATCTTTTAGTCTTATGCCAAAAAGATTTCTTTTTCAGAGTTTACTGCTGATATAGCATAAGATATGACAAAGTACAATTGTATTCATAAAGCTATGAAGTTAATAAAGTTTGAGCTGATGATTTAAGAGAATGTTTTAAACATTTCTTACCTTAATTTCCAGTACATTTTCATTGCCCATTGAGATCATCACTGGCTTTTCAAAAGGCTTAAACACAGGATTATGTACATAAGTGAGATCAAAGTGTTTGGAAAGGATCCCATCCAACATGAAGAAGGCTTTGGTTTTCAGGGGGAGGTGCAGATTCAGCTGTTGTAGTGAAGGAGTGGTGCAGCAGATGATCTCTGAGTTGGACCGATGCTGACATGCCTGTGGGGAGACACAGTTCTCCACTGTTGACAGATGATAGCTTGACAACACTCATAGTGACTTTCCCACTCCACTACTTCAGTCAACTGGACGTACCCAATTTCTGACAAAAATATTCACTTACTTCCCAGTGTTGAAGAATATGGTTTGCAAAATGTCTGAAGAACACAGTAGATGCAAAATTACCTAAACAATGCAGTCTTCAAAGGAACATGCAACTTCACTGGCCTAGAATAGGTGATGCCAAGGTATCTGAGGCTGGCCCTCACTCCATCATTTTGTCTTCCTTAAGAATACTGGATAGATCTCTACAGGGACTGCCTTCTCATGTCCTGCAGCAGCTATGGCAGAGTAGGGGCTGGACTTGATGGGGTTACAAGTCCTTGGTTCATAACTTAGCTTTAACACAAGCTGCAAGAACTGACACACTGTTCTTACTTAGACACTCAGTTTCCTCGTTTAATAATTAAGATTAAAGGGTTCTTCCCAATGTGGGTAATACATGGGAAAGTGCTTTATATACTGTCAAACACTGCACGGTTAACATTATAGTTAAGTAGGTAGGTAATCTTATTAGTGTGTTTTAAGCTTTTAATGATTCATTACCACGTTCTATGCTGAATACTTCACCAGGTTGGTCTTACTTAATTCATGATCATCCTAAGGGTAGGTGCTCTGATCATCCAGTTTACAGATGAAGAAACTGACCTTTGTGAGCACATTATGTTCACCCAGATCGCATAACTCTGAGTGGCAAAGGAGGGCACCTACACCAAAGGATATTGTTTACAAAAGTCATTGCTGTAACTCCCATGCTATCCTTCTTGATCACTGTACATTTTGTATTGGTAAATCCTCTGCCATGTTTCTAGTCTATAGAAACTGTTCTATCATTATTTCATGCCCTTTCATTTGTGATTTCAAACCTCCCCAGTTGGAATTCTAATTTATGAATTTTGGAAAATGTAGTTTCCTCTTGATTGTACTTAGACTAAAACCAGCAACACAAAGTGGTACACTTAATGTTAAATGGTTGTGTTTTTCTCCCCAAGGAAAAGACAAACAAGCAATAACATCCCTTAGATTTCCTTTTCTTTGACAAGTATAGTTAGAGATAAAACAATTACTTACACTCACAATAGAAAAAGAACTCAGGATATACATAAAAAGCACAATCAGAATTTAGTACCTGATATTTTATCTTTAAAAATAATTTTTAAAAATATTCTACATTTAAAAATGTATGTATTGAGCAGATAAAACTCAAATATGGTATATATAAAATATTATTATTTGGTTTTATGTCAAATTAATGTGTTAACACTAAAAGCCATTTATTCCTGTCATCTTGAAAGATGGAAGTGAGAAATTTTATTGCCATCACATTAATTCTCTACATAGCAAGAAGAAATCTGAAAACTACGCAACACACTGAAGGCTTCTGGGAATAATTTAAGTTAACAAATGAACATACATTTTGTTAAGAAGGTGATTATTTTTATTTCAAAAGATCTGAATTTATTGAGCTTAAAGTTATTGTTGGATTTATATATCTAAATCAGGCCTGGCTAAGAGTTTTTTTTTATTTGTTAAATAATAAATGAGCTCAATTCATCATAGTCAGCTTCAAATTAAGTGGCACCGACCATGAAAGGAACATATATCTCTTTACAAGGTAGTTTGCACAACCAATGGTCAAACAGTAAATACTGAAATAGTAAGTGGTAAAATAAATGCACTACATTTTCATCCTTGCCCACTTCTAATGCATGGTTCTATTATGCTGACATGGTTGTAGCTAAATGAAAGAGGTCATACTTCTACATATGTAAACAGGTGAGGTTTTTATCCTCCACTATTGTCAGAATCTTCCTTAGGATATACACCTTTATGTCTAACACCCAGCAGGTTTTCTGTAAGCATCTGATTAGAAGTGAATGAATAAAGCTAAGAGGCCTCCTCTTGATACTGATGAGGGAGAGAAAAAAGAAATTTAGTCATTATTTTCATCATAGAAGCTCAGTGTTATCAGAAAAGTAACAATATCTCAGATTTCTACTTAAAAAAAAATCACATGCCAACATCAAGCAGCTATTCTTACTATCAAAAAAGTTATTTGGTTAATGAAAAATTGCTATGTTTAGTTGTAGAGAACTGAGATCCTTTAAATTAATAGTAGTGGCATTCTAACTTTGTTTGTGGCCATGTGTGGGGATTGATTTCAAAGCCCTTTACTTCATATGGTGATTCCCTGGAGTCCAGTCTCTCAGGAATATGATAAAAATCCAATAATACCCTTTAGAGGTGATGCAATGTGGCTGATTGAGAAGGTCAAGAAAAATCTCATTTGCAATGACCTTATTGTTTAGGGACTTGGCTTGACATTTTTAGCCCCAAATTGGTTTTTGTAATTAAAGAACACTGTGGCTTTGGTTTTCAAGACACATTGGATGGGGAATCCAAAAGAAAATGCGTAATTCAATCTGTCAGCTGCCCAATCAAGACCCTGCTTGAATGAGAGTAGTTAGAACTTTCATGCTAGGCTGAGGACACAAGTCCAACTAGATCATGGTGTTTTATAGTGGAGAAAAACATCAGCAAAAGTATGGAATTTTTGGAAATAACTCCAACCTCCCGAAGTTCTTAACTAAAATGACCACTTTAATGTGACCTATGTAATTTCATAGAACACAAAAATGGCTCCATCACTTTTAAGGAGGCATTCAATTACATTTTTTTTTTTTGACAGGTAGAGTTATAGACAGTGAGAGAGAGAGAGAGAGAGAGAGAGAGAGAGAGAAAGGTCTTCCTTCCATTGGTTCACTCCCCAAATGGCCGCTGCGGCCGGCGCTGTGCCGATCTGGAGCCAGGAGCTAGGTGCTTCTTCCTGGTCTCCCATGCGGGTGCAGGGGCCCAAGCACTTGGACCATCCTCCACTGCCCTCCCGGGCCACAGCAGAGAGCTGGACTGAAACAGGAGCAACCGGGACTATAACCTGGAGCCCATATGGGATGCCGGCGCCGCAGGTGGAGGATTAACCAAGTGAGCCATGGCACTGGCCCCTCAATTACATTTTGATGGAGCTTGCAAATAGAATAAGAAAAAAATGGAAAAACATCAAACTCTAGGACTTAACAAAAATATTCTAGGGCTTTTTCTTGTTACTTGATAATGTGCTAACAAAGGGATAAGAAGAATGGTAAGAAGAGCAGGAAGGTTTAAGAACACTTTGTGTATCTATAGTTTAGAAAGAAGAATGTTGCAGCAGGATCAGAGGCTTTAACCAAGCATTTTCTTATAGCTGAAGGCATCGTGTTCTATCATGTATTCACAAGAGGCAGAGGAGAATGCTGTGATTTTCATTTGTAGTATCTTTAAAGGTACTGCCTCAAGTTGGTAATCTTCATTTGTGCCTAAATACTCTGTGTGTGTGTTTTACAATGTCAGCCTAAGACTGTAGATAATTTCAGTTGTTGAATAAAATGACTGCTGATCTGTGCTGCAAGCAAGGTAATCAGCCCCAAACTCAAAACCCAAATGTCCTATCTGCCTTGGAAGCCAAGCGGTAGTGGCAGAAAGGCAGAGCCTGGACCCATCACCCCAGCACTTACCACTGTGAAGTTACTTCCCGCTTCGTGCACACTTATTACCATCCTTGGGACACTAACGGAATCCAGGTTTTTTCCAACACCTGTTATGGTGCTTCCACCGCTGGCCAAACAAAGTAGAAAAACAGCAGCATTTACAAGTTCTTTCCCCCAAGTATTTTCTTTTTTTTTTTTTTTTTAATCTTTTTTTTTTTTTTTGACAGGCAGAGTGGACAATGAGAGAGAGAGACAGAGAGAAAGGTCTTCCTTTTTGCCGTTGGTTCACCCTCCAATGGCCGCTGCAGCCGGCGCATCATGCTGATCCGAAGCCAGGAGCCAGGTGCTTCCTCCTGGTCTCCCATGTAGGTGCAGGGCCCAAGGACTTGGGCCATCCTCCACTGCCTTCCTGGGCCATAGCAGAGAGCTGGCCTGGAAGAGGGGCCACCGGGATAGAATCTGGCGCCCCAACCGGGACTAGAACCTGGTGTGCCGGCGCCGCAAGGCGGAGGATTAGCCTGTTAAGCCACAGCTCCGGCCTCCCCCAAGTATTTTAAGAGAGGGTCAGTTTGATCACATGCAGGGATTTCTAGAGGCACAGCCAAAGTCAATGGAAGTTCAGGGGTAATTCTTCTTCGGAAACAACTTATTTAACTTGAAAATATTCTTAAAAATGCATATTTCATAAACTGAAGACATGTGTTTATATTTTTATTCATCAAATAAACAAAAGAAATATTTTTCTCTGAAAAAAATACAAAGAAAAAATGAACATTAACTATTGTCACTATTCTGATAGAACTAATAGAGATTAGGCAAGCTGAACTGGGTCCTAAGTCAAAGGGAGTCTGGGATAGGGAAAAGCTGTGTGTGAAGCAGCCAAGACAAGAAAATGCACTGAGAAATGACAGAAAAAGAGAATTCTGATTTTGTGCTCTAAGGTTAATACAGAATTAATGTCTCTAAATACAGGTACATACACTTTATGATGGCACCTTAATCTGTTTAGCCATAATTTGTTTAAAATGTCATAGAATAGGATAAAATGCCTCTTGGTATGAACTGGCATTAATGGAGTAAAACTGTGACCAGGACCTGCATGTAATTTTTTTTCCTGGACGCATCCGTATCAAAGCCAGAGATAAAGCTGCAATTCCTCTTGACTCCTCTATAGCCCAATCAACCTTATGTTCCTTATTTTCTGATACATATCAACAGCTTCTACTTACCTAATAAAAGATTTGGTTGGATAAAATTCATCCACAATGGGGTCTTCCCGGTAACTGAAGCTGCTGGTTTCTCGGTTGGCTAAGTCGATTTTCAATTTAACAGGAAACTCAGTTGAAATGGTTTGGGCTGGAGTATAACACTCAAGAATACTGTTTGACATGCTGAACAAATAAAAATTAAGAAAATGGACCTCAGCCATCAGAAATATACATATTTTAGGATTATATTCCTAAATCAATAGAATTTAACTCAATAGATACTAAATAGGAATTTCCTGAAGTGGTCCAAAAAAAAAGTCCTGACTAGTGGAGGCTATTCTCATTGGTCTGGATCCCAAACTTAGCCTTGTTGTAGACAAAAGCCATCCTTCATCTCAATACATTTGGGATTTTAAACAATCCTTAAAGTGCTTTTGGTACTTGAGTAAACTGAGCCTTTCTCAGCCTAAGAAGCAAAAACATAACCTCCCAAAAGCAATCACCCCCATTTCTTCCCTCCCCAAAGTAACATTGTCTAATTATAAAACCTTTTAAGAAGGTTAATTTTATTTATTTGAAAGGCAGAGTGACACAGAGAGAGAGGGAGAGACAAAGATCTTCCATCTGCTGGTTCACTCCCTAAATGGTCACAACAACCAGGGCCGGTAGGCAGTAACCAGGAACCTGGCACTCCAACTGGGTCTCCTATAAGGATGGAAGGGTTCCAACTACTTGGGTCACCTTCTGCTGCCTTCCCAGGTGCATTAGCAGGGAGCTGGATCAGAAGCTCCCTGGACTTGAAACAATCTGGACTTGAAACAGTGCTCTGAGAAGGAACATTGGAGTCAGAGACAGTGGCTTAACCCGCAGCACCACAACATAGGCCTCTAATTATAAATCTTGACGGAAATGGTTAATTTACCATCCATTATCAGAATCTCATACCTCAAAGTGTAGCTAAGATACTAAGCTATCAAGAGGATGAATGGGAAGACTGAAAAGCAGGATTAATAAATAATAAAGGAAGAGTAGAAAAATCAGCAAAAGGAAGTGGATGGACTTGCGAAGGAGGAAGTTTTGTCTGCAGAAGAATAAATGATAAACATTTTGATTTTTTCTCTACAAAGAAGGCAGCCAGGCTTGCTTGATTTATTAGGTATAGATATTAACCCAACTAGATGGATGCAACAATAAATAAATTTATTAAACCTTTTTAAAGTACACGTTTTTTCACCAATTGAAATGTGTCTAGAATTTCCACTGTCCAGGTATTTTCCAGTTAAAGTCAGTAAAGTGCCACCGGCCTTAGGGCCATAACTTGGAGAAATACTTGTTATTACAGGATCCTGAATGGGAGATAAAAACAAGACAATTTGTTAATTTTTATAAAATCAAACACCTAGTTCGTGAGAACAATGATGGTGAGACTTACCACATAGGAAAAGGTACTATACTGTGTTCTCCCTCGACTGTTTGAAACAGTTATGGACATATTGAAATGCTCATTCGTCGTAGGACCAACTGTGCATTTCAACCTGAAACAAATGAAGGTTCAACATGTTATAAATCCTAAGGAGTTTTCCAGTTCGGCCGTTCTATGTGAACGTGAATTCACTCTAAATTGTACAGTGACTACTCTGAATGGCAACAAGAGGTTCACCGTAAGCCAATAGGCTGCAAATTGTATAATTCTATTTCTGTACTATTATGCTAAACTTTATATTGCTTGCATGACATTATTTGTACAGACAAAACAGGAAATGTTTTAATTCATCAACGTTGACCCCACTGATTGAAAAGTGCATAATAATCTAAGTCTAAGCTTATCACGGTGTAGGGATAATGTTTGGCATACTTAAAACAAAGGAATGGTATTTCAGTAGCACAGGAAACTGAGCTGGCTATCCAAAAGCCAAATCTATTCATTAAAATATATGTATCAACAAGCACATTTTGGGGGCTATACTTGTTACCTGTTTAGTTAAATTATTCGAGAATAATGGAATTGTGATAGGCTTTCCATGGAATTATTTTTAAATCAACAATATTATAGTTATAAAAAAGTTTAAGTATAATCTGTTATATTAAATAACTCTGTAAAGAAGAGAGTCAATTAGGTTTCATTTTTACAGTTCCTGATTTATATAGTAATGATTAAGAGTTTTGGAGAATTTGCAAGGGAGATTTCTAGAATGAATCTGTTTTGCCATTAAACTAACAAGTATGACATTAGCTGATGTTTTGGCCTCAGGAAAATGAGTAGAACTATACCTTTGTGTAACCTTAGAATAAATCCTGTAAGATATAAGCTAACAACTCATAGAACTTTAAATGACCCATTGATGGTACTGCATGATAATGAAGTTTCTGGATTCTCTGTTCACTATGGAATTCAGAGCTTAAAGAAAGCACAGGTGTTTGATGAGAAGAGCTGTGTTCAGAAGCCTGTTCAGCTCTGACTCTGGATAACCTCTCCTAAGTCATGCTCCACCTCTCTAAACTACAGGTACCTCCTGTGCAAAATAAGCAAGGCATTGTCGCCTCCTAACTTGAGAATGGCTGCATGAGATATAACCCGTCAATTAGAGTGCCAATAAATACTAGCTGAATGTAAACAAACTCATCCCCAAGGGGTCTCAAACATGCAAGTGAGGTACTTGATGACATTTCTCAAGTTTAGAAAGCGAACTTAGAAGCGAGAACTTATGCTGGACTTTACAAAAATTTTTTATAGAAAAATGTTATAGGAGACTTCGTATTTGAAGAGTGGAAAAACAGACTGACTCCAACCTGTGCTACTCTTTTAGACAATCTCTGCAAAATTGTCAGAGAAATGAGTGAAAACTTCCTAGATGCTTGAGCCTTCTTTTCTTCACCAAGGCGGTGTCACTTGGCTCTCTCTTTATCCCCAATATGTAAACAGAATTAGAAAATAAAATGAAACAAGCCCACAGCAGATGTGATAGGCCACGGCCTTTTTAAATTCAAGACATAGGCTTTCTGGGTAACTTTTTATAAAAAGTCATTCAAAAACCAAGGCTTTTTTCAAAGCAGAAACCAGCAAAGCAGTTTGAAGCCCTTACGTATTTGTCGTGCTCTCACTTAAGGTCAAGGTACAGCTTTCATTTCCAAGGAGGACTTTGGTTTTCTTTAAATCAAATTTATTATTCTTCCTGAACCCAAAGTCCCAGCCACAGATGGTCAGTGTGGTCCCTCCCTCAAGGGGTGCACTGGCTGGGAAAACCTGCAAGGATAACACAGAACTTTAAAACAAAATCCAGTATATTGTTATTTTTCATAGGAGTGGAAAACAAACACAGAAACAATATATATTCTTAAATGGTCGGAAATTGCTCCATTCTTCCACATCAAGTAGAACCTGAATTTTCACTACATGAGACAGGTGGCACGTTTTAGAGCATCTGGAACAAACACTAAAGCTACCTGAAATGCTGATGAAACAAGCTGTTTTTAAGAGGCTCAGAGATGCGGCCAAAAGCAGACTCAGCTGGGGTGGAAAGGAAGGGCCTTTGGAGGCTTCTCTAAAGCAGATTCCAGTTCTAGGGGTCTCTGGAGCAAGAGCAGTCACATCAGACTTTCACTTGCTTATAATCTGAGAATAAATGCTTTATGGGCCTCCTGATCAATCTCTGACCCAAACTCCTTCATCGGGAATGGGCATTTGATCTAGCAGTTAAGGTGCATGCCATCCCACACTGGAGTACCTGAGTGCAATTCCCGGTTCTGGTTCCTGACTCCAGCTTCCTCCTCCTGATAATCCTGTAGATCCTGGGAAGCAGGAGGTGATGGGTCAAGTGATTGAGTTTCTGCCATGCACGTGGGAGACCTGCAATGAGTTCCCTACTCCTGGCTCTGGCAGCTGTGGGCATTTGGGGAATGAACCAGCAGATGGCAGCTCTTTCTATGTCTGTTGCCCTGGGCCTTGCTCTCCTCCGCCTCTCAAATTTAAAAATATATAAATAAATAAAACAATGTTGCTATGGTATTTCTTACCCAGAGAAGGCACACAGTAAAAATACCTCTTTTGATGCTCATTGTTTGCACAATTGCATTCAGCAGCTATCACAACACCAAACACACAGATGGTATTCACAACATATCTGCCAATCATTCATTCATTATTTATAAAGCACCTTCTATGTGCCAGTTACTAACAAATAAATAAATGAATCTGCTTCTTTATACCTGTTCTAAAAGTATTTATTTGTGAGAGAAAGAGAGGGAGAGGGAGAGGGAGAGGAAGAGAGAGAGAGAAACTGAGGATGAGAAAGAATGTCCTTCTGCTGGTTCACTCCCCAAATGCCTCAACAGCGCTGAGGACAAAGTCAGGAACCAGGAGCTGGAACTCAATCCAGTTCTCCCACATGAGTGGCAGGGAATCAGCCATTTAAGTCATTACTACTGCCTCTGGGAATCCATTTTAGCAGGAAGCTGGAGCCAGAGACTGAGCCCATGTACTCCAATGTGGGACATGGGCATACTAACCAACATCTTAACCACTAGGTCAAATGCCTGCTCCTATATTGCTTAATTCACATTTATTATTGATTGAAAAATTTTTTTATTCTTTAAATATAGTCACTATTGGATGCATTTACATCAGCTGGTGAGCTGACATACACAGCCTTAAAAATTATATAACATTTAGCATATAAATTTTATTATTAATAGAAATAGACAACAGGAGAACTAGAGATCCCCAAATCAGTATTGTATCAGTTTTTCTCATGCTCTTCTATAGCATTATTTTACATCTGATTTTTAGGATTGGTGTCTCACTTTCACCCTCATATTCAACGGCAAATAAGTAACAGATTCATTTTATTATTGTCAGCTCCCTTCTGATGTGGCTCAAGGAAACTTTGGATGTATTTTAAAAGCCTCTGACAATCACAACATACGACAGCATTAGACACTTATGATCTCTAAGACAACTAACTGTTCTGAGGCTAAAATGATGAAAACAGAAACACATTTGCAAGTTAAAAATAAGCTTCTCCCCAGCAGCCTTGTGACAATTGAGAAAGGAAATACTCTTTTGGGGGGGGCATATTGTAAATTGTGCTGTAAAGTACAATGGTGGGAAAATGTAGCACCAAGATAGAGGCGACTCAGAAACCTATAAAGGTATGTGCTAAAGTTTGTGAAAGTCTGAAAGCGACTCTTATAATTAAGGAGGGCTTTCAGTCAAATGCAAAGTTGCAAACATTCCCATCCTTCCTAAGTCAATAATCTCAAACCAAAGTCTTAACTTACCCTTGTTACCAAACCCCTTTAAAGTCTTAGCTTAATGCTTTTATGATAGCCATTTTACCCATAAAATCCATTACACAGTGTGCCTTTCATGAAAATTTACCTCATCCATGTCTAGTCAAATGAGAACTGCTGCAGAAAAAAAAAATCTGTTTATTATTATGTTAGAAATCCAGTAGGAGAGAACAAGATAGCCAACCCTCCCAGGACAGCATCCAGTCTGAGGCAGTCACACAGCCACTCTTCCCTCTGCTAATGCAGGAGCCTCCTCATAAAAAACAGCTGCCCAAGGCTGATGATGGCCTGATCCCACTGCCTACACCCTCTTTTCCATGTAAAAGTTGAAGTCTGCCACTCAAGGCACGCCACCACTTGGCAAAGGGATTGGGCGATGATTTGAGAAAGGACATCAGGAGTTGTTCAACTGGTGCCCTGGTGAGACAAAGGGGCATTTTAAGCCCTCTGCTAGACTCTAAGGGTTGAAAGGCCAGCTCTGCTTAGTGCTGCACCCTGGGCTGAGCTGAGCACTTTCCTCTTGGCTTATGGGATAACCTTCACTCTTCCAGGAGGAAAGGAAGGAAGCAGTCGTGGACTACACACCCTTGGACAGACACAACAATGGGCTGGCAAACTCTGAGTGATCCTGAAGGGCAGAGACTTTGTGAGCAGGAAATGAGTGTCCAGCATTAAGCCAGAGTTGGGGTCTCCCACCCGTCTGGATAGGGGAGACTGAGCCACAGAAGTAGCTCTCATTCTTTCACAGGTGAAAGATCTCTTACTGATGAGCTCATTCCAATAGAATCTTTTTTAAAATTTTTATTTATTTGAAAGGGGGAGGGAGAAGGAGGCAGGGAGGAAGGGAAGGAGAGAGAAAGAGAGGGGAGAGAGAGGAGGAGAGAGACTGGGGGGGAGGGAGGAGGGGAGGAAGAGGAGGAGGAGGAGGAGGAGGAGGAGGAGGAGGAGGAGGAGAGAGAGAGATTGATTGATTTTCCATTCACTGGTTCACTCTCCAAATGCCCACAACAGCCAAGCTGAAGCCAGGAGCCCAGAACTCAGTTGAGGTCTCCCACATGGGTGACAGGGACCCAAGTACTTGAGCCCTCATCTGCTGCCTCCCAAAGTGCACATTAGCAGGGAGCTTGGAAGTGAAGTAGGAGCTTGAACTTAGACACTCTGAGCTGGTGTTCCCAGTGGCATCTTAAATGCCCATCCCACAACTGTATTTTAAGTTTTCAAAAAATCTTTTAATAAAACATAAGGAAGATACTCCTACCCTCCCCCAGATCAAAATTTTTTGAAAATTAAAATTCTCAGTCGCAGGCTTCTTTTCTAATAGGCAGTGAATTTGCCTGCCTATCACCACTGCCCAAAGTTATTGCAATTGTTTTTTAGCTGAATCTTCTGATCAATTAATAATGTTTTATCGTCTCAATGGGACTGGATTTAGTGCTATAAGACAATATTAGCCTAATAAATTCAGAATACATTGGAGAGTACTCTTTTCCAAAGCATTTCTCATTGCTCTTTAAGTCTGAGCTCAGATGACAGGTTTGAAACAAAATAAAGAGCTTCCAACCTTGAAAACTCTCCTATGTGGGACTGCAAAGGAGTTTGGCCTCTGAACATCCTGTACCTTGAAACGCAGGTTAACTTACATGTATTGGAAAGTGAAACTCTATACATTAGCTGGATTTTGTGCATGTAGCGTTTAAGACAGATAAGAAAAAGATGAATAGTCAGTCTTACTTTTTTGCAGTAAGAATGCTAAATGTCACGGTCTAGTGCAGCATGAAATCTTCCTAACATCTATGAACTGAAAGGGATTTATGGACTCAGCTGCACTACTCTCCTTCCAACCCTACAGCCCATGCCTGTCTGACATCTGCATGATACAATGCAACCTTTTAAAATCGCCAGCTACACAGTGCTGGGTCCAGAGAAGGTGAGAGAGGAGGGCTATTCAAACATTATGGGAGAATCTCTGGTTCCAGAACACTTTAAAATATTTACTCAATTTTAACCAGTTTAGTGTAGTGTTCTTGATTAGTAAAAGGAAGCACATTGGTCAAAGTTAGATGTTTCATTTGTACAGGCCATCAATCTACATTCTCTATTTACAAAACCTTTCTCTACTTACAACCTGGCTATTTTAAAAATGAACACACTGTGATTGAATTGTGTACGCCACACACCCTCTCCACATCTCTTTCACAGAGTGGCTAAGTTTATATTCCCGGTGACTCCAATTTTCAAGGCTCTGTGTTTAGAAAAGTATACAATGGCTTCTGATTTTAAGGTAGACTGAATAACAAAAAAGTGCATAAAAACTATAGTAGAGACTTAAATTTATTTTCTTACTCTCATTCGGTTTATTCTAAGGCCCTGTGTCACACCTAGCAGGAAAGGATTTGGTTTAAAACCCAGTCACCCACTACAAATCCTGTCCCCAACCGTAACTAAACGAAAACAGCCATGAGCTTGGGGGTGGTTTTTGAACTGCCTTGCACACTTTGTTTACTTGGGCATGAACCAGGAGACTGAGACCTTGAACTTAACTCTTTCACAAGAACCATTTACTAAAGTCCAACTGTTTCACATTTGGGAAGAGAAAACACATATTGTGTCCTCACCAGGAAGTGTTTCAAGCAAAATGCATTTGGATCAAGAAATTTTAAAGCACTGCCATGGAGATAGTCACTGTGCCAAATATATAAGAGTACTTCAAAACATTCATGGAAAATAGAATTAAAAGAAATTTACTTTGTTGCCAAAAATCTTTGAAATTCACGCACAGGCAAGGTCTTCAAAAGTGAGCATTATGGAAAAAATTTGCATGGATTACAAGATTTTTTTTGTATCAACATAATTTTGTCTTTTAATTTCATTTTGTTTCATGAACATTGTGCAGTACCCTTCTGTACTTGCCTGAATAAGGTAAGTGAGTTAGACAACATGGTTGTGATGTCCTGGCTGATGTGTACCTTCAGAAGCTAAGCACTCTAACAGCAGGGGCCTGTTTGTCTTGTATAGGAGGTACCTTCCCAGTGTCTACAAGCTATGCACTCAATAAATATTTTTGGAATGAATTTAAGAATGGAATGCCTTACAAAAGTATAGCTGTAGGCATAGTTACCACTTCAGCCTTTATTTCTCTTCCAGAAACATTGAGAGAAGACTTACAGCCTGTCATGGGAGCTTGTCCCTCCACCTGCTCCCCAGTTCACTCTGAGAAATAACCTCTGGTCTCCTTTGTGCTGAGACAAGGCCATGCCTTGTGCCCAGATACGAAGAAACCCTCTGTCCTGTCTGTCTCCGCATGACTGGGACTGTCAGTTCGTAGGCTGCAGCTCAGCATTCCAGAGCAGGCCAAGAGCACATCTGTTTCTGGGGCCAAGGTCATGTCTGGGCACTTGGCAGTTATAGCAGGTGGTGAGGAGTCACAGAATGGGTGAGTCGGGACAGAACAGGTCCCAGTGTGAGGACCACCAGTCTTTTATTCACACAGCACCGTGGGAGGAAAGCTGCTCTAAGAAAGAGTGTGGGCAAGAACTTGAGGTGCAGGCACGCCAGGTGCCACCCACAGAATAAACCCAGGAGGGAGATGGCACTTCAGCTGACGTCTCACTGGTAAATGAGTACATTGATTTTGGGCTTTTTTTTTTTAAAGTTTTATTTATATATGAAAGGCAGTTATCGGTGGCGGGGGTGGGGGCGGAGAGAGAGACAGACATATCTTCCATCTGCTGGTTCACTCCCCTCAATGGCCTGAAGTGGTCCAGGCCAAAGCTAAGAGCACAGAACTCCATCTGGTCTCCCAGGTGTGGCAGAAGCCCAGGCACTTGGGCCCTCTTCTGCTGCCTTTCCAGGCATTAGCAGGGAGCTGGATTGGAAGCACAACAATTGGTGCTCCAATATAGCATGCCAGCTTCATAGAGGCAGAGGCTTAACCTGCTGTGCCACAACATTGGCCCTCTGGATTTTATTTTAGTGATCTGTGTTTGCCAAAAAACCAGAAAAAATCATAACAGCCAACAGAGACTCCTACCTTGTAGATTGCAGGCAGACAGATCTCTTGAGTCCACGTCCCGCTGGGGCATTCCTCTGACGGCACACACTTGTCATGGCACCAGCCACATTGCACAAAGGGAGGGGCGGAGAGACACTGACTGCAGGACTGGAAATGTCCACAGCCCAACCCATTCAATGGGATTTTGGTAATCTGTGAAGGAAAGGAAGAATGTGCTGGTTAGTTTAGCAGTTCAGACACCTGCATCTCATATCAGAGTGCCTGGCTTTGGCTCCTGGCTCCAGCTCCAGAATCCAGCTTTCTGCCATTGTGGACCCTGGAAGGCAGCAGGTGATAGATCAAGTTAATTGAGTCTCTGCCACCCATGTAGGAGTCTGGACTGAGCTCCTGGCTCTTAGCATCAGCCCCAGCCCAGTACCGGCTGCTGGAATATTTGGGGTGTGAACCAGCAGATGTGGACTCTCTCTCTCTGTCCATCCATCTTTCTGCCTCTTAAAAACATATTAAAGGGCGAATAGCATTTATTTAAAGCAAGCAAACAAAAAACTAATAGTGATACAGAAAGAATTTCTAGGTGGGTTTTTGTTTTGTAAAAAATCCATAATTTGATGGAGTCTACTAGGGATAGCAATTGTGTAAGTCATTTAATCATATAATCATCATTAAGTGATTAAAATTTTAAAAATCAAATTTCCTCCTCCCTTTTATTATTGGCACATAGACGATAACATTTAACATCACTGTCCAGAGAACATAAGCCTTGTCACGCAGTGTTACAGGCCGTATATAGTAGGAATATTTTGCCATGTCTGAGACGATTTTAAAATAACAAGAGAGTATGGTTTAAGCAGAGGGAAAACACATTTGAACCTCTGGAAAATTCTAAGGAGGGTCACATATCATTCTGGCAACAAGATGCACATCCTTCAGAGAAAAGGGATTGCTGGCAAGAGTCAGATTCCAATGTGCATTTCCAAGACTTATCTGCCTGTGCTAGAGTTCTGCCACTAGGACTGTACTTCTTGTTCTGTGTTTGTTTTACTCACTGAGAAATACCGGACAAAAGGAGAAATACACAATGTGAAAAGACAGCCCTTTGGTCTAATCTTCCTTGAATAAGAAAAATTAACTGGATTTCAGGAGGTCTCTGGAATATTCAAGAAAGAACACCCAGGAGGAGCAGTGAGTCTAAGACAAGGAGAGATATTATAAAGGCCTCCATGACACCTGTAAATGCCCCCTCAGGAAGAACCAGGTCCTTGGAGACTCCCATGGGAGCAGGGCTCACCTTGTTTCCTGTGACCACCAGTGTATAGCCATTCTGGTTTAACGGGTGCTCCACAACCACTTCTGGAGACACAGGGTGAGAATCCAGGCGAAAATTCACATGAGGGATGTACGGTATTGTTCGAGAAATCACAACCTGAGAAAGAAAAAAGAAGCATCCTTATTTCAACAAGCTCTGTTTAAATGTGCATCTGAAATGTGGATGATAATGGTAATAACAGATTAGGAGAGTTCACGGGTGTTTGAACTGAAGACCCCACAGTTCATCTTGTAAATCAATATGACATACTCTAATCTGCCTTGGAGCCCATTTATTTGAGCCCTCAAGATAAACTTTTGCCAATGATATTTTAATGGTTTCTAGGGAAGGAGACCTTCTAATCAATCAGCTAGCACAGGCAGACAAATCCTCACAATTGTGAAGGGAACTGGCAGGGCTGAAGCCCTCCCAGAAAGAAGACACCACATATGCCACAAGGATTCTGGATCACTTTTTAATCTATCCCCTTGATCCTACGCACTGGGCAGTTCTCCTTGATGTAATGCTGAGCATAGTGGACAGAGGCCTGGAAACCTGAGCTAGTTCCAGCATTGCTGCTCTCAAGTCATATTTATAGACCTTAAGAGGTCAAAATAGGCCTCCAGCTACTCGGAAATGATGTACTGTATTTTTTACAAACCACTGTCCCATGATATGCTATTATTTGTATTATAAAACTTCTACTTTATCTCCTAGCTTTAAAATAAGGCCTGATGACTTTAATGCCTGGGAAGTGAGGTGTCACCCTAGGTTTCAGGTATGTCTAATTTGAAGTGTTTCCCAGCTATATAATTTCCATTTGCCCTGGAACTCAATAATAATAAAGTTCAGAGATGGGGATCACTAACTGGGATACAGTCAGGGTGATTATCATAGGTGCGACACAGATGTAAGGGGGCTTAGGAGTTCTCAGAAAGACTTTCACTCCTAGGCAGGACATCAGGCTGCATATTTGAGTACGTGGGGGTTTAGGAAGCTGAGCACATCTCTGGGCTTGAAGTCTGTTCTAGGAAATTGGCATTTCTCAACCTATTCGACTGTACTGGAAGTGTACTTACTTGCCATGGGTATGAAACTGTGGGACTAACATGGGCATCTGAGAGAGTAGGATGAATTATACAACCATTTTCTATGCCTCAGCTATATTATTCATAAAATGGGAATGAAAATTACAGGGGTAATTGTTTTGGATTCTAACAAACACATAAAACATATAAATGTTTCAGGGAATAGTAGTAAATTTTTTCTTGAGCATAATAAAGGAGCCAAGTGGGCTGAAACAATTTTGGAAGATTCCCAAAGTACCTAATTTGTTCCCAGAGAGTAGACTGTTGATAGAGAAACTAAGCTCACAGAGCTGTAAAAGTTAACCATCGTGACACTTCTAGTCTAGAGTTTGTTCTACCTCAAACACTCAACACTTTCAAAACATGTCCATTAAGCAGGGTGGCTGCATTTGCACAGACATTAAACGACTTGGTCAGTACGGGAATGGACAGAACTAACTTTAGGGCCCAATAGCTACTTGTGATCTTTGCAGGCACAATGAAAAGAGGTTCAATTACTAATCCTACCTCCCTCATGGTGCTAGTGACTGATGAGCAGGACATCACACGTCAGACTTTCAAAGCCTCCATCTCAAACTACCCAGATCTCATTAATCCAATTTTGCAGTCTTCATTTCGTCTTACTTTTTTCTACTTTCCTCCATTTTCTGACCTCCACTCCCCACCCCAGCTCCATGCCTATATTTTCTTGGTCATCTTCAAACAGCAAAGGTGAAAAAAACAAATCTCCTTTCACTCACAAAGCAAAACAACAGAAATCTCAGCCTGGCTTAATACTCCAACTCTACTTTCCACCTCATTTTGTGCTTTCCGCCTCACTGAAATGGCTCATACCTAGGACGCTTTGTATGGATATTTGCATTTTGGGCCTGTCTCCCTGGTTTCTCAGATTCTACTCAGACCTTCTACAGAACAATCACCTCTCTGAGCCCCTCCTGCATCTATTCTACACATTTCCTTCTTAATTACCAGGCCATCATCTTTGACTTTATCAACCCTTTGAATCCCACCCAAATACACCTTTACCAGAAAGGACTAACCTTTCTCTTTTTTTCCTGCAAAGAAGCTCTTTGCACCCCTGGACTTGGGTCGATTGATTTGTGCATCTTCAGTTAAGACTTCCTGTCTGAAGTGCACTGAAAGAAGTCTTAATAGCTACCTGAATCAGGCTCTGAGCAAACTGCTTTAAATAGAGACTTCGTTGAAGCCTCACGATAACCTAAAAGATGGTACTATGATTTTCCTTCAAGAAGCGACGACAGAGAATTTTAGCAAGAGAGAACAAGAATCAGGTTTCTAAGGAGCTTTATCTAATGCCAGGATCTGCATGCTTGACCTCTCCTTAAACACTCAACTGATAGACTCTTGGAGCAACAGAGTAAATACCAATAAAGAGCTTCAACTCATGAGTCAAAGCACTAAAACAAATTTCACAAAGTATTTGCCTTGCCAATTGCTCCTTGTTTCAGTAATCTCGGCAATATCAGTTAAGTGTGCCTAAGGAGGAAGCCTTTGCCTCCAATACAGTTTTTGATGACAAGGGGGAAATGTTATACCCTACCCACACAGCTCCTGAAGCTCCACTTTTGCTGTTTTTTTTTTTTTTTTTAAGATTTATTTATTTGAAAGTCAGAGTTACAGAGAGAGAGAGAGAGAGAGAGAGAGAGAGAGGGAGGGAGGTCGGTCTTCCATCTGTTGGTTCACTCCCAAGTTGGCTGCAATGGCCAGGGCTGCGCCAATCTGAAGCCAGGAGCCAGGAGCTTCCTCTGGGTCTCCCATAAGGGTGCAGGGACCCAAGGACTTGGGCTATCTTCTATTGCTTTCCCAGGCCATAGTAAAGAGCTGGATCAGAAGTGGAGCAGCTGGAACTCAAACCAGCACCCATATGGAATGAATTATTATTCCTGGCACCCCAGGATTAAATTATTAAAAAAAAAAACCAGCAAAAGCCAGGGCCAGTGGTGTGGCATAGTGGGTAAAGCTGCCGCCTGCAGTGCTGGCATCCCATATGGGTGCTGGGTCGAGTCCTAGCTGCTCCACTTCTGATCCATTTCTTTACTATGGCCTGGGAAAGCAGAGAAGATGGCCCAAGTCCTTGGGTCCCTGCACTCTTATGGGAGACCCAGAGGAAGCTCCTGGCCCCTGGCTTTGGATCCGCGCAGCCCTGGCCATTGCAGCCAACTAGGGAGTGAATCAGCGATGGAAGACCTCTCTTTCTCTCTCTCTGTGTAACTCTGATTTTCAAATAAATAAATAAAAAAACTTAAAAAAAAAGGAATTTTTTGTTGGGGATGGTGCTGTGGCATAATGGGGTAGGCCTCTGCATACGGTGCTGACATCCCATATGGGCACTGGTTCAAGTCCTGGCGGCTCCTCTTCCATTCCAGCTTTCTTCTATAGACTGAAAAATCATTGGAGAATGGCCCAAGTACTTGGGCCCTTGCACCTGCATGGGAGATACAGTAGAGGCTCCTGGCTTCTGGCTTTGGATTGGCCCAGCTCTGGCTGTAGCAGCCATTTAGGGAGTGAATCAGCAGGTGGAAGACCTTTCTCTCTGTCTCTCCCTCTCTTTGTCTGTAACTCTGCCTCTCGAATAAATAAAATCTTATAAAAAAAGAATTTATTTTTATTTTTTTTTGTTTATTTGAAAGGTAGAGAGGGATACTGATTTACCATCTACTATTTCACTCTCCAAAGGCCAACAATGGCCACGGTTGGGCCACACTGAAGCTGAGAGTTGGGAATTCAATCCAAGTCTCCCATGTGGGTGTCAGGTACCCAACTTCTTAAGGCATCACCTGCTACCTCCCAAGGTGCTCATTAGCAGGAAGCTAGAAACAGAAGTAGAGGTAGAACTTAAACCCAGGCACTCTGATATTGAATGTGGGTATCTTAACCGCTGCATCAGAATCATACCCCCAAAACTCTCCTCCTCCTCCTCCTCCTCCTCCTCTTCTACTATGACTACTACTACTTTTTATCTGAAAAGCAGACAGAGAGAGGGAAAGAGGTCTTCCATCCATTAGCTCATTCCCCACATGGCTGGAACAGCTGGGGCTGGGCGAGGCTGACTCCAGGAGCCAGGAGCCTCATTGAAATCTCCCATGTAGGAGATGAAGGCCCAAGCACTTGGGCCATCCTCTGTTGCCTTACAAGGCACAGTCACAGAGAGGTGGATTGACAATGGAGCACTTGGGAGTCAAACTGGCACTCCGATATGGAACGTCAGTGTCTCAGACTACAGCTTAAGCCACTGTGCCACAATGCTGGCCCCAAGCTCTGCTTTTGATAATGAGCTAGGGTGAGTGCTATTTGATGGAACAAGAGAGGACAGGAAAGCTGTATGGGAAAGGAGAATGATCCTTTGGATTTTGAGCAGAGTTGCACCCAGATGCAAACACTGTTTTAGTAGATCATTAGCCTGTTCCTGCAGGGCTTTCTAAGGCTGTAAAATGGCAAGAATGTTTTTCTATTGTTTAATTTCTCACTTTCTCTTACTGCTGAAAATCTAAATAATTGAGTAACCACTTTAACTCAAAATACCCTGAAGCAAAAATGTTTGCAAGAAATTAGGAGTTCTTTTTGGTTGTCATGGCGATAGTTCAGGGACAGAACTGAAAGTGGCATCTAAATTTAATTCTTATGATAAATCACCTGGCAATCCCAAAACAATTAGTATGAAACAGAAGACTAGCAATTCTTTTTGGAGTTTCCATTGCGTCAACAACTAATCTTAGGTATTTAGGTCACAAAATCTTTTTCTTTAATGTTCTTGAAAATATAAGACTACTACATTTTGGATGGGGGAAGGAATCTAAAAAGTACTTGACTGCTGTGGTTGTGATCTCACATAACCTCTCCCAGCGACTTATCTGGGGGAGCACTGGGGGAAGAAATATACATACAAATACCGTAAAACCATTGTAGATAGGCTCCTAAATCTGTAAACCTGAGCAAAATTAATTTTGTGTAAGAGTCTACAAATGCAGAAAGATCTCTCTCTGTCTTTCAAATAAATTTTTTTGAGTCTATAAGTAAGGTCTGCTCTCCTCCCCACATGCTTGAAATTTTACATTTTAATTGGACTGATAAAGTTTATAATAATTTAACATGTTTGTATGTGGCTTTCTATTTATTCTCCTAACTTTCAAGAAAAATTTATTTATCCATTTGAAAGAGAGGTGGAGGAGAGGCAGAGAGAAAGAGAGAGAGAGGGGAGTGGGAGAGAGAGAGAGAGAGAGAGAGAGATCTTCCATCTGCTGGTTCATTCCCCAAATGGCCGCAACAGCTAGGATGTGGTTCCTGGCTCCTCCCCAAGTGAGGAGCCAGGAACCACATCCAGGCCTCCCACAAGGGTGGCAGGGACTAAAGCATATGAGCCATTTTCTGTTGTCTCCCAGGTGCATTAGCAGGGAGCTGGAATGGAAGTGGAACAGGCAGGACTTGAACTGGTTCTCAGATATGGGGCAATGGAGTCACAAGAGGTGGCTTAACCCACTGCACAGCAAAATGCAAGCACCTACACCCTGTAATTTTTTCAAGTGGATAATTCAATCATTTTTAGAATATTTATAGATTTACTCAATTATCACCACAACCAGTTTTGGAATTGTTCTATTACCTAAGAAACCCTATATCTCTGTCATTATTCACCTAACTCCCCACACACCCTGAGAGCCACTAATCTATTTTTTCTCTTTATAGATTTTCCTTTTCTTGATAGTTCAGATGAAATCTCAAAATACTCAGATGTGATCTTTTGTGTCTGGAATCTTTCACTTAGCATGTTTCTACCCATCCTCCTTTTTCTTGCAAAATAATACTCCACTGTATGAATATACTACATTTTATTTTTCTATTCACCACTTGGACACTTGGGTTATTTACACTTTTAGCTATTATGAGTAATGCTGCTGTGAGCATTCATCATCACTTTTTGTGTGAGCACATGTTTTCATTTCTCTTGGGTGTACACAGCTAGAAGCAGAATGCTTCTGTCTTAGGGTAACTTTGTATTTAACCTTTTAAAGTACTACAAAACCATATTGCCAATCAATGGCTGCACCATACAACATTCCCACCATCAAGTGCTTGGGGGTTCCAATTTCTCAACATTCTCACAACACTTGTTGTCCTCCATTTTCTTGACTACAGCCATGCTAGTGGCTGTGAAGTGGAACGTCAGTGTAGTTTCAGTTTGTATTTCTCTGCCAAATGTTCTCTGACATTAACTAAGAGGAAGGTTTACTTCGGGCAGTTCACGGCCTCGGATGCCCTCCTCTTGCCCGAGTATGGTCCTCAGGCAGCCCCTCCTCGGCAGCCCCATCACCGATCTGAGGAACATGCCCTCATGGTAAGGATCCAAAAGGGGCTGGAGCGAGGGAGGGGTGGGAACAAAAGTGGATTCTCCCCTGGAGAAATAAGACAGGGAAGGATGGAGCAGCTGCCCAAGTGCCTGTGCTTGGCCAAGGAGGCAGAGGGCTTGAGGGATCGTATGGGAGGGCATGGAGTTGACGTGGTGGAGGTGGCAGCAAGGGTGGGGTGGTGCAGCATGGATGAGGATGAAGCTTTCTTGAATGATGGGGCAGGAGTGGGGGCCAAGGCTGGAAGATACCAGATGATAACCTGACACAGGGTTTAATCAGAGTTGCTGTGGACTAACAATACTTTGCATGCTGTGATATTCTGAGAGAGACCTGAGCAGCATTACAATTCCTGTTGGCACCACATTTTGACCAAGGCACTGCTTTGGGACTCAACTCTATGGGTGAGGGTTCCACCTGTGCCACTTTCTGGCCCTCCTGGTGTCTAACATGGGCAGTTGCCTCTCTGCACACATGCAACACAGTCCTTCATCTGTGACCCGGGCATCATATAACCTTGAAGACCAGTCTTAGAGAAATGTAGATTAAAATGCAACCAACAGGCTTGATACCACCTTTTGAAGATCAAAGTGAATTTTCCTTGTATAAGAACAGAAAATATATGGTTTTGTTCCAAGGCAAATAAAACTGAAGGAAAGGGGCCAGCGCTGTGCCATAATGGGTAAAGCCACCACCTGCAGTGCTGGCATCCCATGTGGGAACCAGTTCGAGACCAGGCTGCTTCACTTATGTTTCAGCTCTCTGCTGTGGCCTGGGAAAGCAGCAGAAGATGGCCCAAGTCGTTGGGCCCCTGCACCTAACGTGGGAGACCTGGAGGAAGCTCCTACCTCCTGGCTTCTGATTAGCTCAGCTCTCGCTGTTGTGGCCATCTGGGGAGTGAACCAGAAAATGGAACATCTCTCTCTCTCTCTCTCTGCTTCTGCCTCCCTGTAACTCTGCCTTTTAAATAAATAAATAGCCGGCGCCATGGCTCAATAGGCTAATCCTCCGCCTTGCGGCGCCGGCACACTGGGTTCTAGTCCTGGTCGGGGTGCCGGATTCTGTCCCGGTCGCCCCTCTTCCAGGCCAGCTCTCTGCTGTGGCCAGGGAGTGCAGTGGAGGATGGCCCAAGTGTTTGGGCCCTGCACCCCACGGGAGACCAGGATAAGCACCTGGCTCCTGGCTTTGGATCAGCGCGGCGGCCATTGGAGGGTGAACCAACGGCAAAGGAAGACCTTTCTCTCTGTCTCTCTCTCTCACTGTCCACTCTGCCTGTCAAAAAAAAAAAAAAAAAAAAAAAATTAAATAAATAAATCAATCTTGGAAAAAAAAAAAAAAAACAACCTGAATGAGAGTCTTGCTATCGTCTAGTTTCATTTCTAAGGGTTTTCTGTTAAGGAATGAGGGCAATTTTCCTTCTTAATGAAAGATGCAAATTATTGGAATTTGAGACTCAAAGAGAAAAATACTCAAGTGAAAGTGAGGACACCATTAATGAGTGGACACAGCTGTAGCTTAGAGGTGACCTGGTGGGCTCAGGGAGTGTGTCCCTCTTCCCTGTCACTCCCAGAGCAGACTCTGGCACATAAGTAAATCCCCTAGGCCTAACAACTGCCTTCACCTACAGACTGCAGAAGCTCACTGAAGCTGTTAGGAAGGCATGAGGCCTTTGAAAAGTTTCAGAATTTAGATAACCTTTGAGTTTAATCTGCAGGTTCAAGGTACAATCCCTGATGCCCCTTGCTTCTTTCTTGCCTCAGGTTTACTACCTTCTTAGCATGCAAAGGAAATGAGTGTTTAATTAGAAAGAAACCAGAATATAAGGAGAAGAGTTATTTGTTACCACTAAGGTGAAAATTTAGTTTTTTTGAATTAGGGGAAAAAACAGCAAACATGAGTAGTAGAAGAGATTGCTGATTGGTACAGACAACCAGATTGAAAAGTAGGGGGCCAGTGCTATGGTCCAGCAGGTTAAGCCACTGTCTGAGAGGCAGGTTCAAGTCCCTGGCTACCCTGATTCCCATCCAGCTCCCTGCTAATGTGCCTGGGAGAGCAGTGGAAGACTCAGATGGAGTTTCTCATGCCTGGCTTCTGCCTGGCCCAGCCCTGGCTGTTATGGCCATTTGAGAAGTAAACCAGTGATGGAAGATTATCTCTCTCTCTCTCTGTCTCACTCTGCCTTTCAAACACATAAAATAGATTTTAAAACAGAAAGGAAAAGAAAAGAAAAGTGATAAGACAATAGGCCAAGGGGCAGAAGCTGAATTGAATGAAGCTTTACTCCCTTCTTTTCTTGACTCTTTTTTGGTAAAGAGGCCAGGAGTGTTTCTATACCAACCTGACTCTAGAGAGGCCTGCTACACCCAACTGGTAAACAGTGCTCCTCCTTATACAAGTACCGATACATGTGTTCCATCTTTTTGAAATGAGTCAAAAATGAGTCAAAATGAGTCAATACCAGACTGAAAGAAAAACTCGAACACCTCAATACCAAATAAGCTGGGAAATCTTTTAAAAACTTTAAATAACCAACACATTCAAATCAACATTCCAAATATATTGACTAAAGGATTACCCAACCTATACACAGAGTATATCTTTTCTGAAATGATAAAAGTTTTAAAAACCTACTGGTATGTATTTTTTTTAAAAAGATTTATTTATTTGAAAGGTAGAGTTACAGAGGGAGAAGAAGAGAGACACACAGAGAGAGATTTTTTTTTTTTAAGATTTATTTATTTGAAAGCAGAGTTACAGAGGGGCAGAGGCAGAGTGACAGACAGAGAAAGAAAGAGAAAGAGAAAGAGAAAGAGAGAGAGAGAGAGAGAGAGAGAGAGAGAGAGAGGTCTTCCATCCACTGGCTCATTTTCGAGATGGCTGCAATGGCCAGAGCTGCACCAATCTGAAGCCAGGAGCCAGGAGCTTCCTCCGGGTCTCCTATGCAGGTGCAAGGGTCCAGATTCAGCAGAGAGCTGGATTGGAAGTGGAGCAGTCAGGACTTGAACTGACGCCCATATGGGATGCTGGCACTGCAGGTGGTGGCTTTACCTGCTACACCACAGCGCCAGCCCCGAGACAGATCTTCCATCTGCTGGTTCACTCCCCAGATGACTGCAACAGCCAGGAATGGACCAGCCCGAAGTCAGGAGCTGGGAGCTTCTTCTGGGTCTCTCACATAGGTGCAGGGGCCCAAGCACTTGGGCCATATTCTGCTGCTTTCTCAGGCACATTAGCAGGGCGCTGGATGGGAAGTGGAGCAGCTGGGTGCCATGGGCTTCCCACACAAGACACTGACTAGCCACAGTGGTGGCACAGGAACCAAACAAATTTGGAATCAAGAGGTCAATAAATGAATGGATTCTTTTGATTGGAAGTGAGTCATTATTTTCTGTCCCTTGATTACTAGCATAATCCATAAACTAATAGCAAAGGACATCTATTTAGATGATCCTTGAGTTTCCTAAGATGCAATAGTGTAGTTAGAGGCAGAAGAGAAAAGGGTGATTAGTTGTAATGGGATCAGGGAGAGGAGAGAAGCAGGTATGGAGGAAGAGCAAGGATGATAACAAAGAGCCTAATGACAGCTATGAGGGTGCCCAGGCAGAGGCTGCTGCTGGCAGGCCAGCATGGGGTACGCAGTAACAGTCCGGTGAATGTTTGTGGAGCTGAACTTAAGACACATCTTGAAAGGGCCTGAGCACCCTGCCCCCATCCCTGATCCACTCACTCTCCCTGGCCTGACAGTCATGCACAAATATTTTAATAGCAATGCTCTGCGTTGAGAGATTAAAGGCCTCGTACAAGTGCTGTAAAAAAAAAAAGCAAGCAAGCATTGTTTTGGATGTAGATTAGACGAAGAGCTCGGAAGGGGCTTGGAAGGGGAGACGTGGGCAATCCCCGTGATTATCCTGTGATCTTCATGAGAATCCCTCTCCCTTCTCCCCTCTCCCATGCAGCCATGCTCACTGTGCCAGTGTCCTCAGTCCTGTTCCTTTCTACACCCTTACCCCCGATTTGTAAAAAGGCACGTTTTTCCCTGTTTACTGGTGCCATTTTAAGTAGTTTATCACAGTATTTTACTTCAAAGCATCCCGAGAGAGTGATCACACAAATTAAAACTGGTAAATCTATGCTGGCATGGTACTGCAGACATAGACTCAAATACACACACACATTAGCATAGTTAGATGCAGCTGCACCTGTACAAGATAAGTCACACAAGTTTAAATGTTAGCAATGTGTCAAAAATGTCTTCTCTGCACACACATGATATTGTTAGCTAAACAATATAATTCTTTCTAATCAAATAACCACTGTGAAATACCTGATTCACTTTGCACCCAACAGCTGGGGCTGTGGCTTGTGTTCCCAGAGAGAGCTGAATATAAGCACAATAGGAAGGGCAGAAACAGCTGCAAACTCTTGGGAGGAAAAATTCGCACAGCAACCTTGCCATTGGGCTTCAGGGTAGGAAGGAAATAAAATCATTTTGCTGTTCCTTTTCATGTGTGGCAGCTGTCTTTGGGAAAAAAATTATATCCATTCTATTTTGTAACAGAAACTGCACAGTATTTATTAAATCATGAGTTCTAGAAACTTGGGTCTGGCCAGAGTTTTTGCATTTTAGTGCAGTCAAAACATTTACAGAACTTGGTAGGAAGTTACTGCTCTGACAGCTCTGGCTGAACATGCCCCTGTCTTTGCTCCACTCCTAACCACTCCTCCACCATTATTTGCTGTAAACAAACTTGATTTCAGTGATGCTGAATGATCTTTCAAATGCTTTATGTTTATCTATAAAACTTACTGGAATGGAATCGTCTTATACAGGTGTTAGAGAAACACTCACAGAAGCTCTGTGAGTCCCTGTGGCTCTTAGACTGCACATGCTATTGTTACCAGGTCAATGCTGGTCTTCCCTACTAAGATTCTAGAGTTTGAATGCAGGTTCAGCGCCACTGTTTCCTTTGCTCCACTCATTTGCCTAGCAGAGCAAGGTCAATAGGTTTCCAGTAGATAGCTGATGAATTAAGGTCAGCTGGTTTTAAAAAAAAATTGGTGACATCAATACTTTTCATAAAATAAGTATCTACTTATTTTTATGGACATACTATCGCTTTTGTTCTACAAATGATGGGAGACAGGACTAGAACATGTGCTGTAGCTTTTCACATGAGACTGGTGCCTGACATATTGCTTGGGTGGTGGACTCTGTATTCAATCAACCTATTTAAAAATAGGATTTCATTAGAATTCTAGCATCTGGAAATAGGCCAGGAACTCTTTGATGTTAAAAACATTGTTAGATCTAAAGTAACTGTAGAAAGCTTATTACTATGAAACTGGATTGGTGAGATTATGGGCAATTTGGAAAAATAGAAAAGCGGAAATAAAGATAAAGGGAAGCAAACCAACATTGCAAAAATATTACAAATTCAACAGCTGCTATCCTCTCTCATGCTCCTCCAAGATCTATGGAATTTTATAGTGTTCCATCAATGTAAATTAATAACACATATAAACACAAAATAACACTATGCATTTTCCAGGGATAATAGATATAGCCACAGTGCATGTCCACGTGGCAAGGGACTGGACATCCTTCTTTCAACTCTGAGAAGTTAAGAATACAGCTGAACTGTCAATATGGATGAGGTGTGTACAGCAGTTCTGGGATGGGGGACAGGAAGGAGGGGGAGAACAGACCTAGTTAGTTGTGAAGCAGAGGAGGAAGGGTGACCAGTGTGGGAAAACTTAGGTCACAGGATCTAGATGATTAGCTAGGAAGACTGTATTTACAACTTTGAAAAAATTCTACCAAGCCACTAGTACAAAAGAAACATGATTTATGGTTCTTACAATATGGAAATGACTGGTATCCAGACTGCTCTGAAGACATTGGTAATTTTTAAAAATGTGTTTTGCAAAAGAATAGAGATACAGGATGGATAGATGGGCAAGGCCTGGGAAAACCCAGTCATCCTTACTGGGTGTACCATAACTCTCTGTCTGATCAGCACACCAACCTATCAGACAACTCTAAGTACTAGCATCTCCTTGTAAACAAAGTTTCAGGCATTCACAGAAATTCAGTATTTCTGTAGATATCACTGACATTCTGTGTTAATCAAGAATCTATTAATGAACTCATGTTGAAAGGACAGATAACTATTAAATCAGTAAAATAAACTTAACACTAAAATCTAATTTTAATTTCTGCAAAGTGCTTTGATTCCTCTATCAAGGAAACATGGCAATTTCCATCAAGTTAGAAATGTGAAGTTTTATTGTATGGAAATATTGTTGCTGCCCATTAAAAGCATTTCTTAATAAAATCCAGATTTTTTTTTTAAAGTAGAGAACTTATTTGTGAGTGAGCCCACTGTTCTGTAGAATCAGAAGAGCCTGAATTACAATGGGGGTTTGATGACAGACTCCCTTCCTGACTGCTGCCAATATTTCTCAATGATGTGAATGTTTCTTCTCACGGAGACGCACGGTTCACACAATAGCTCCCCTTTGATCCGTAGCTTCCCTTGAGATAGGAAAACATGGCCTGGAAATACTGTAATTGTTTCATTTTTACTTTCCAAACATGTGACAGAATTTATGAATGGAAAAAAAAATGTAAACCTTTCTGAACAAGAAAATTAAAGCAGCCACGTCCAAACTTTTGAAAGCTCCAAGAACTTAAGACAAATAGGCTGCACACTTTGTAAAAAGTGGACCAGGTACCACTGTTTGGCTTTCCATGTGTGTCTCTAGCCTCTACAATGATTCAATAACTTACTGCAAAAACAAACATGGATTGCGTACTACCAGATAGAACAGACAGCCACGCTCAGAAAGCACCCACCTGCATGAAACGGCCCTCTGAGGTCCCGAGGTTAGCAATGGTGAGGTCGCCTTTAATGAAGGTGGAGATGGATGTTAAGAGGACTTGGTTGAACTGGCCCATGAATAAGTCCACACGCTGCAGTGCGGTGGTCAGCTCTGTACGGTATTCATCGCTGCGTGCTTCACAGTCTGACGAGTTTCTCAAAAGTGTCTGGAATAAAATATGGTCATACAGTTAATGTAAGTCCAGATGCAAACAAGCTGGTCAGAAACTTTCCAGTGTGTCCTTTCAGCGCTCACAGTGGAATGGCAAGGACAACCGTGCAGAGACAAATAGCCCCAAATAGGCGTCTACATTTCTAGAGGCTGCAAAGGCTCCAGTTTCACCAGGCACTGCTGTGTACACATACACAGACTCTAGAACGGGGCAGACCTTGCTATCATGTTTTTTTAAAAGATTGATTTTTATTTATTTGAAAGGCAGAGTTACAGAGAAAGAGAAGAGACAGTATGTGTGTGTAAGACAGAGATCTTCCACTCGCTGCTCACCCTGCAAGTGATCACAATAGTCAGGGCCAGATCAGGTTGAAGCCAGGAACTCACAACTCCACCTGGGTCTCCCACGTGGGTGCAGAGGCCCAAGTTCTTGTACCATCCTCTAGTGCCTTCCCAGGCACATTAGCAGGGAGATGGTTTGGAAGTGGAGCATCCCAGACACAAACTGGTACTCATAAGGAATGCTGGCATTCCAGGAGGTAGCTCAACCTGCTGTGCCACACTACTGGCCCCTGCTATCATCATTTGCACCATGGTTCAATACATAAATACACAGGGTAGTGTTTGACCTAGTGGTTACAACGCCAGTTAAGACACCTACATCCCATATCCGAGTGCCTGAGTTCAAGTCCCAGCTTTGTTCCTGGTACTAGCTTCCTGTGAATACATACCCTGGGAGGTAGCCAGTGATGACTTAAGTACTTGGTTCCCCACCACCCATGAGGAGACCTGAATTGAGTTCCTGACGTCTGGCTTTGGCCTGAGCCAGCCCCAGCTGTTGCTGGCATTTGGGGAATGAGCTAGGGGATGCGAGATCTTTCTGTCTTGGTATTTCCTTCTCTGTTAAATTAAAAAAAAAAAGTGAATACATAAACTTAGCTGATGCCATTACAACAAAAATAAAAGTTTAAATGTCTTAATTCTTGAAATAAAGGTGGCAAAAGTACCTGATATTATATTTAAAAAATTTTAATTTTAGAGCGAGAGGGAGAAGGAGAAGGAGGGACAGAGAGAACAGGAGAAGGAAAGAGGGAGAAGGTAAGGGAGAAAAAGAAAAGAGGAGGGAAAGGCAGGAAGAGAAAATGCTACCATCCACTAATTCATGCCCCAAATGCCCACAATGGCCAGAACTGGGCTGGGATGAAGCCAGGAGGCAGGAACCCAATCTTGGTCTCCCATGTGGGTGGCAGGAACCCAGTTACTTGAGCCATCATCTGCTGCTGCCAAGGATCTGCACTGACAGAAAGCTAGAGTTAGGAGCCAGAGCTGGGATTTGAACCGAGGCACTCTGATGTGGGACGTGGGTGTCTTATCTGCCAGGCTAAACACCTGCTCTGTATTTTAAAGTACATGCCTTTGTGCATACATGTACAGAGGGGCTAGGTGGAATGGTGTTTAACAGATAATTGATGGGAAAGCATAGCCCACAGACCCAGGGGCAGCATCAAATCCTGGTTCCAGTGCTCAGTTTTATGTAATTTCTGCCCTCTTTGTGCATCTGGAACTTTATGCCACCTGCAATTTATTCCTCTCATCTGTAAAATAGGTGGAATTGTAAAACAGCACCTAGATTATAGGGTGGCTATAAAGATTAAATAAACTACTCCACTAATCTATTTAAGTAGAACCCAGCACATCCAGAAAACCACTTTAGGATCCAGCTGACCAAAAGGCAATTATCACTCAATCTGGTAGCCACCCTTTAGGTTCGACCTCAAATGGAAGGCTTTTAAAAAATACTGTTCAGTAACAGGGGACTGTTAAGTGCTGTGCAGCCCTTCCTTCACCCGACACTCCATTCTGTGGTTTTCCTTCCTCCTCTCAGACCACAGCATTTATGTCTCCATTGCCAGGGCCATCCAAGCCTGGCTGTTGGGGCTGCGGCTGCTCAAGGCCGCTGCACTCACACTCAGTACTCTCCCCAGGCGGCCTCACACTTGTGTATCCACTCACAGGTCAAGAGAACCTCAGGCTCCACCTGACCAAAGCAGAAACCACAACCTTCCCCTGTCTGCCCATGACACCAGGCACCACTGAACAGCTCCGCCACTCCTCAAGGTGCACAAGTCAGAAATCTAAGTGTCACCCGTGAATCCTCCCTTCTCCTCAGTCCCCAAGCACAGGCCATCATCAATTCTTACCAGCCTCACTTCTTCTTCTTCTTCTTCTTCTTTTTTTTTTTCTTTTTTTTGACAGGCAGAGTTAGACAGTGAGAGAGAGTGAGACAGCAGAGAGAAAGGTCTTCCTTCCATTGGTTCACCCCCAAAATGGCTGCTATGGCTGGCACTGCGCCTATCCAAAGCCAGGAGCCAGGTGCTTCTTCCTGGTCTCCCATGCGGGTACAGGGCCCAAGCAGTTGGGCCATCCTCCACTGCACTCCTGGGCCACAGCAGAGAGCTGGACTGGAAGAGGGGCAACCAGGACAGATTCTGGCACCCCAACTGGGACTAGAACCCAGGGTGCAGGCGCCGCAGGCAGAGGATTAGCCTAGTGTGCTGCAGCACCAGCCCCAGCCTCACTTCCTAAACATCTCAATGTCTTTATCTCCATTCCCACAATCTTCATCCTGGCCATCCTGTCTCCTCCTGGGCAATGCCACCAACACATCCACAGTCACATTTGTCAGGTTCTGTTCTCCACATTAAAAATACAAATCTGATCATGTCTCTATCTAACACACTTAATGCTCCCCATGGCTCTTAAGACAAAGGGCAGCATCTTCAACGTGGCCTGCAGGGCTTCACATCCCCTGGTCCCTGGCCATCTTTTCCAGACCTGTACCTTTTGTACTCCAGTGAATGGGACTTCTTTCAGTTCTCCAAACAGGCCACCTGTCTTCCCATGAAGGGTCTTTGTATGTGCTGTTCCCCTTGCTGCCAATGCTCCTTCCACCTCCACGCACCTTGCCAACTCCTACATGTCCTTCATTCCTCAGCACATCTCCATTTTCTCAGGACACCCGCCCTGACCCCAATATTACAGTGAAATGCTTCTAGTACAGATTCTCATGACACCTTTATCCTGTGTCTCATAGCGTAGCATAACAGCTGCAACATAACACTAGTTTTTGTGACAATATGGTGTGAGACTTCTCCCCAATGATTATCTTCTTTTACCCTCCTTGGTCACCACCACATTAACAGTAGATTAAATAGCACACATAGTAGCTATTTGATAAGTATGAACTGAATGAATGAACAGGTAAGTGAATCAGTTATGATTAGAAGATGGGTGATGAGAGTGGAGGTATCTTATTTATTTATTTGAAAGAGTTATACACACACATACAGAGACAGAGAGAAGAGAAGAGAAGAGAAGAGAAGTGAGAGAGAGAGAGAGAGAAGGGGGGATGGAGGGAGAGGGAGAGGGAGAGGGAGAGGGAGAGGGAGAGGGAGAGGGAGAGAGAGAGAGAGAGAGAGAGAGAGAGATAGGTCTTCCATCCAATGGTTTACTCCCCAGTTGGCTGCAACGGCTGGAGCTGTGCCGATCTAAAGTCAGGAGCCAGGAGCCTATTCTGGGTCTCCCATGTGGGTGCAGGGGCCCAATAACTTTGGCCATCTTCTACTGCTTTCCCAGGCCATAGCGGAGAGCTGGATTGGAAGCAGAGCATCCGGGACTCGAACTGGCACCTATATGGGATGCTGGTTCTTCAGGCCAGGGTGTTAACCCGCTGTGCCACAGCACCAGTCCCTCAACAAATATTATTAAAGATACTTCCCCTGTCCTCAGGAATAAGGGCAGTTAAGGGTTTATGAGGGGGCCAGTGTTGTGGCACAGTGAGCTAAGCTGCCACCTGCAAGGCTGGCAGCCCATACTGGAGCGCTTGTTTGAACCTTTGTTGTTCCACTTCTCATCCTGCTTCCTTCTAAAGCACCTGGGAAGGCAGCAGAGGATGGCCAAGTGCTTGCACCTCTTCCACCCATGTGGGAGACCAGAATGGAGCTCAGGGCTCTTGGTTTCGGCCTGGACCAGCCCCTGTCATTCAGTCCATTTGGGAAGTGAACCAGGGGATGGAAGATTGATCTCTTTCTCTCTCTGCCAATCTGCCTTTCAAATAAATAAACAAAAAATTTTTTTAAACTAGTGAATCTGAATCTGAAAATGGGTGTGGGGGAATATATTAAGGAAAGTGAAGTCTAATTTGAAAGAAAAAGTTCATTCTTCACATCTTTGTATGTCACTAGAAGTCCAGAAAAATGACTGGGATGTTAGAAATTGTTATTTTCCTATTATTTGGTATACTACATATATATTTTATATATTTATATTACATATATATTTGGTATATTACATATATATATTACATATACCAAATGTAATATACCAAAATAAGTTTGGTATACTACATTTTGAACCACGTTGCTGTTTAAGAACAAATATAAACTCAGTTTTCCCTCTATAATTACCTTATTCCGTAAGGTCAAAATCTGTCACCTGGAGTGCAAAGTTCTTCAATTTCTAACTAAAAACCTTCTAAAGTGCTTGATCTCATATATCAGCAACTATTTCATTTAAGTGTAATAAACTGATAAACTGAGTCCGAGATACTAAATTTGACTCTTCTAATTAAAAATGTTTTAGACATTTATTTTGATATATAGATAAGTGCAATTACATGATTTAATCAGAAGCTTTTCTTCACTAAAGTACAACAGATTACTTCAAGGAGCAGCAGATAACTGACATGTCCCAGCAACTGAGTAGTAATCGATTAATTGATAATTGAGTTTCTATTGGGGATCAATCATCCATTTTCCTGAGATACTCAGGGCTGAGGGAAACTGCTTAAAGGGCAAAGGCCAATTTTCACCCGGAGGCCATCTGAGGGTCATGCTTTGGTTGGAGGTTTATCCTGTCTCTTGTTAGTGCTTTCTCTTTTTCTTCATGCCCCATATGACATCTGCAGGAACATTAAAGTCTCAGACTTGATGTGGGGTACAGGGCTGGTGGACAAATGATGGATTCACCGAGATGTAAAAACAATGTGCTATGCGTGGAGCGAGGAGTCTTTGATCATAAACTATCAGCAGCTTCTATCAACAAGACAGGAATTGTCTTATCTTTTATCCTCAGTGCCCTGTATTGAGCCTAGCATACAGTAGGTACTTAATAACAGTTTGATGAAAGCTTAATGCAACAGCAAAGCTGTTTAGAGATAAAGCCCATTACCTACCCAGGTTGCACTCTGGTCTGACTCCCTGAGTGGGGTGAGCAGGGGAATGGAGTGGCATGTTTTACAAGTGTCTCTTTAGAGAGTCCACAAGCCTGGGGCAATTTGTGGGTCATTTTCAAGGAGAGGAAGAGCAATACAACTGGGTCTTTAGCCTCTCTGCACCTGCTTCACACAGGTAAGGCATACATGTGGAACTTGCACCTAACTTAATGCAAAATTTATATTGTACACTTCTGAGCTTGTCCTTCAGGAAACAGAAAGGTCTCTAAATGGGACCTTCTCAGGACTGAGAGGATCCAGTTAAGCCCCAAATATAATTCCTGAGTACAGGGATATTGCATAATGTTGGAATAGGTTTTATAGAACTTCTTGATCCTGAAAAATTGTGCAATTTGGAGCCCAAAACAAATACCATGTCAGGTTCAGGTGGCACTCAAGTTTCATAAGCCGGTGACACAGACCTTTTCCCCCTTAGCTGAGATCTTCAGGGCAGGGGTGGGGGCACTGACTCTGAGGAAAAAGGAAAGGGTGACACTGAGCATCCACTTCGGGGGAGTGGCCTCTCCTTGTCTCTTTTCCACTGCGAATGCTGACAAACTCAACCACTGGGACCAGTGTGGCAGGAACTGGCTTACAGAGCTGCATGCTGCCTTTGAGGAGTAACAGCACAGGCAGCCCTGGTTTAAGCTCTCAGCATTGCAGAGGTAAAGCACTGTGCAAATACAACTAAATCGCAGTCTGATTTGCTGTGTTCCCTAAAGCAAAAGAGTCAATGTGTCTGCTGTTCATTCGTGCCCGGAGAATGGGGCTGCTGCTTCTCAGTACCGTACACACAGTTCCTGAGTGTGGCATTTGGAGTGGGACCCCATCCTCTGGAAGAGCAACCTGCTGCCAGTGCTCGCCTTGCTATTTGTGCTTCCCTAAAGCCAGGAGGTCTTGTGCTTTGGGGTAAAGTTGAGTGTGGGTGGTGGGAAGCAGTTGTCTGGGACAGCAGCTGCTTTGGGAAGCTGCAGAAGAGTACACAGCAGGTTGCACACCTGCTCCTGAAGGGAGCCAGACTGCCTTGTTCCTACAGTAACAAAGGGAGGAAGAAGGGAGAAGGGAGAAGGAAGGAAGGAAGGAAGAGAGGGAAGAAAACAACTTTACCCTGTGCCTGCACATGCCAGGCACTGAACGGGGCATTTTCATGTTGAAGAAGAGTCATGACAGGCCTGTGAGGTTTTCTCACACTCAGTTTTAGGAATGATGAGACTCAGGGCTGCTGAGGGCTTGGTCACAGAGCCCAGGACCCCCTGGAACAGACATGAAAATCCAGGTCTCTCTGGCTCTCAGGCTCATGAGTTTCTTTTGCTGCTATTTACCAGTCTGGGCAATGTTCTGAGGGTTACACAACTACAGAAATGGAAAAGTCCGGACACTACTTCACTCCTGTTCCTCAATGTAAGGCTGGAAGCAAACATTATTTCCCGCACAAAGCAGGGAGAGAACCACTAGCATCTTGGGCGGTATTAATCATCTTGACTCTCAAATCTCTCCTTGTTACATGCTTTGGTTAATGAACATGACCATGCTTGCATGCAGGTGACTTTCAAATTTCAGTCATCACCAATTCCTCTTTCTCTAGCATTGCCCACATGCAACCAGTTGCTAAGTCTGGCTATGCCCTGTCCACAGTGCTACTCTGGCAGCCCTGCCAGCTGCCCCTGTATCCCTTCCTGGCCCCGGCTGGGTACTTCTTAACTGGCCTGGAGTCTCCCAACTCCTCTACCGTAATGCAGTCACCAGTTGTCATTTCCTTCCCCAAAACTTCAGTGGGTTCTTGAAGGCCCACAGAAAAAAAATCCCAACTCCTTAATACAGCACTCAAATCTGCCTTGATTTGTCTTTTTAGTCTTTTAGCCCTTAAGGTGTTAAGATGACCTTCAGGTATACCATGTTAATTTTGTGGCTACCCTGACAGGGGAGATGCTCTACCTTCTACTTGTCATTGACATTTGTTCCTTGATCACAAAAACCCGAAGCTTGGCCCTTTTCTAAAATCTCTTTATGATGGATTTTCAGGAAATTATTCACTTAATTTAATTGAAAAGCAGAAACACACACACAATCTCCCATCCTGTGGTTCACTACCCAAATGCCTGCAACTGCAGGAGCTACAAGTCAGGCAGTGGGAACTCAATGTGGGTGGCAGGGATACACAGTGTACGCACTGTGTACTTCCCAGGTTGCACATGAGCGGGAAGCTGGAATCAGCAGCGGAGCTGGGGCTGGAACCAGGAACTCCACTACGGGACATGGGTGTCCCAAGCAGAGTCTTAATCAGTAAGCTGAACTCCTCGCCCCATGAGAGGTCTTCTGAATGGGAGAAGTAATGTGTTCTACTAGGTGGGAGTGGGGAGACAGTGACAAGGAATGAGATGGAAATGAAAGGGTGCAAGAAAATGCCAGAGGGCTTCAAACATTTGAGTCAAAAGAGAAAAAGAAGTGAGAGAAAACATTCACCCAGGACACGTGCTCAGGCCTACACACATGTTGAGTGCAACCACGGGCAGAGGACAGATGACGGTACACTTCCCCACTGCTGTTTACCCGCCCTTCTGGGAGCAGTGGGCACTACTGGATGGGCCACACAGCAGCTTTAAAGGCACTGGTCATGTTCCTTTTTTATAGCCTGGTGGTAGAAACCTTATTTTTCATGTATGAAGTTACCTTAAAAGTTCATGGAAAAATAGCATTCAAGACAAGTTAATTTGGGTGCAAAAATTTTTGAGATTCATTCTTTTTTTCATAATATGCATTTTCTATGACCTTTGTGAATATCCCTTGTATGCATGGATTTCAATTTTTTACACAAAAATATATTTTAATTTCATTTTCCATGAAATTTTTCAGATACCCTCATGTGCACATGCACACATATACATATATATGTGTGTACATGGTATACAAACCCTATATTCCTTACACTGCATCGTGTTTCTTATTTATATACTCCTATGGTATTTCAGTGCCAAACCAACACCCATGGCCTAAGGACTTGCAGGAAAGAATAAAAGCACCCCTAGGGGTCACGGCTGGCTCTATTCCAGCTGGGCTTTGATGAGCTGCGTGACCTCAGGCAAATAATTTGCTTCTCTCTGGTCCCAGCTTTTTTTTTTTTTTTTTTTTTTTTTTTTTTTTTTTTTACTTATTTGATGAACATTTGTGTCTAGTGTTTACAATGTGTCTGGCTGTTCTAAGCACTGTATAAATATTAATTCACTGAGTTGCATAACAAGATTAGGAAGAAACCAAGGCACTGAGTGGTCACAGTGCAGGAGGGGTTGAGTGAAGGGATTCCGAAGTTCTCTCTTAGCTCTACAGATGGCTTCCAAAGGCTTCTCCCGGCTTGCAGTCACCCACTGCCATCAGCCCACTGTCAGAAGAAACCACTACTCGGGTTGTCTACATTACCCAGTGAGGAAATGATTTCTATCTTCCAACTGGCAGGGGCTCCCTCCAATCTAAATGGATTCTGGATTTTTATAAGAAGTAGTGTTGAGCTTTCAAAGGACTATTATACTCTAAATAACCATATACCTATGAGAACCAATAATCAACACCTTGTTCCTTGTGAGTTATAAACTCACTTCCTTAACCCACATTCTTTTATATTGCCAGAATCACAAAATAAGAATTAGGGGCAGGTGTTTGGTTTAGTGGTTACAATGCCTGAGTCCCATACAAGAGTGCCTGGGTTCAGTATCTGGCTCCAGCTCCTGATGCCAGCTCCCTGCTAAAGCACAGTCTGGGAGGCAAGAGTGATGGCCCAAGTGATTGGGTTCCTGCCACCTACATGAAGACTGGGATTGTGTTTCCTGGCTCCCAGCTTCAGCCCAGACCAGATCTGGCCCTGTGGGCATTTGGGGAGTGAACCAGTGGATGGGAGCGCTCTCTCAAATAAATAGTTAAAATTTAAAAAAATGAGAATTAATCTATGATTTGTAAGTCCTGCTGCAACACTTTTCATGACTATTTGCCAGGTATTTATTTGTTACCTGACTCATGCATATATCATTTTTTGTAGTGAAAATAAAATCAAAGCACTCTATGTTTCAATGTATTTGATTCAAAATGTTTCCCTTAGTTAACATTATGATGTATGCAGTGAATATGCAATTACATTTAATTCAGTGTAATTAAGGATGTGATATATTTAAAATAGTGATTCTTTTAATTGATCTATAGGACAGATTTAGCTCACCTATAGATAATTTAAATCAGTCTTGCAGATAATTTTTTCATATATTTACTTTTTATTCAATTTGTTAATCTTAGAGTTCTTGCAAGATAAATTATTTGAAAATGCATTATCTTGTAAAACCATTGCCAGCTGACTCATACCGGCTCTCTTCCCATTTTGACCATGACTAAATTACCAGAAGCATTTTAACATAAGCTTACCTATAATCATACTTTGTACAAATTCTAGACACATAGAATAACAGTTTTCTTGGGGACACATATTTTAAAATAGAAAGTCCCTCTTTGCTTAGACCCTAGAACTTTTCTTAGATTGGCTAAAAACCCATCTGTTTTAATTTCAGGAATTTCATTTAGCTCACTTCCCTAAATGTCATTCATGTGCTGTCTTCTTTTTATCACAAGGGGCTGGGAGAGGGGATGGTGGAGCCAACTGCAGGCAGAGGCACAGGGTTTTGAACTTCGGTGTCTAGTTATATTTCTTACAGACATATTTTGAGTCCTCTCAGTCTACACTCACATGCCTAAGGAACCTGGATTCTCGGCAAAATGAAGAGTGAGCTCTCTTGCAGAGCAGGTCATTCTCTCTGGGGTCCGTAATACAAGCCAGACTGACTGGGGTGTGGTCCAACCCTGAGAACCTAATACCGTTCTGTGCAACAACAAGAACTCAATCTGCTATGCTCAGCGCAGTCTAAGAGACACTGGTTCAATCCTTCTGCCTCTTCTGCCTTTGATGAAGTAATCTACAGCTTCCAGTTCCCGTCAGCCTGAGCTCTCAGCTGGCATTTTAGCAGAGGAGCACAGCTGGGGAGTGGCTGAGGTGTCTCTAGGCGGGAGGGAAGGGCGTCCTCTCCGGCTGTGGCCTCAGAGACAGCAGGGGGCTGGCCAGTGGCTGCCTCAACACTGGTGACTCCGAGGTGCTGGGTGCTGCAGCTGCCCTGTTCTCACAGCCTCGTGGTGGTGACCTAACTTACATGCACATTAGTGCTCTCTCTTCTGAGGGCAGCCCTGGCCCCATCACTGCCTCCAGACTACCTCTGAATAAACCATCAAGGACACTCATCACGCTTCTCCCCAAGCTGACTCCTGCTCCAGCCTCCTGTCTCCACATGGCATCCACTGCTAACCTCTCCCCAAGGTTGAGGTCTCCACCCTCCCTGAGTCTTTGTTTTGCTTCATTGTTCAGGCCCACTTATCAATTGCATATCTATTTTTCCATGAATTAAAAGGAAATCTCAGGGCCAGTGCCGTGGTGCACTAGGTTAATCCTCTGCCTGTGGCACCGGCATCCCATATGGGTGCTGGTTCTAGTCCTGGCTGCTCCTCTTCCAATCCAGCTCTCTGCCCTGGCCTGGGAAGGCGGTAAAGGATGGCCCAAGTTCTTGAGCCCCTGGGCTCGTGTGGGAGACCATGAAGAAGCACCTGGCTCCTGGCTTCGGATCGGTGCAGCTCCGGTCATTGTGGCCATTTAGGGAGTGAACCAATGGAAGGAAGACCTTTCTCTCTGTCTCTGTCACTGTATGTAACTCTACCTGTCAAATAAATAAATAAAATCTTAAAAAAAAAGGAAATCTCATAAAATCTCATACTTGGCTTCCCACAATCTGATTCCCTGATACTAGAATCTTCTTCAGCAAGTCCACTTTATAAACTTTCTTTGAATGCTCCCAAGTTGCCCTTTCAGGATATCCTGAAAAGAACATGAGTTGTGTGACCACAGAGCACCCAGATCTCTAAGTCTCAGTTCCTCATGTACTTTGATAAGACAACTCTGTTGAGGCTTAAAAGTGACACAGGAGCCAGGATCATATTAAATGGGCATTTCTCATTCATTTAATAATTCAAAATTCAAAATATGGCAACCTGTGGTAGGTTGAACAATGTCCTCCTCTACCCCATCACACACACAAACTCATGTCCACCAAGAACTTCACAATGGCACCTTACTTGGAAACAGGGTCTTTGATTTTGTAGTTGGTTAAGGACCTCGAGATGAAATCTTCCTAGATTTAGGGCAGGCCCTAAGTCCAAAGACTCCTATCTTTATAGGAGAGGACACAGAGGAACATATGGAAGATGTGGAACAGTGGCAGAGACGGGTGTGAAGTTGCCATAACTGTGGGAATAGTTGGGGCACCAGAACTGCCACAGATAAGGATGGACTCTTCCCCGGAGTTCCAGGGAGGGGGCACAACCCTGGTACACACCTCAATTTTGGATTTCTGGCCTCCAGATCTGAGTGGAAAAAAAAATTTCGCTGTTTTAGGCCACCAAGTTTGTAGTAATTTGCTATGGTAGCTCTGGGAAACAAACATAAAACTACAGCATGTAGGGTTGGCATTGTGGCATAGCAGGTAAAGCTGCTGCCTGTGATGCGGGCATCCCATAAGTGTTGGTTTGAGTCCTGGCTCCTCCACTTCTGAGCCAGCTCCCTGCTGACGTCCTAGGAAAAGTAGTGGATGGTCCAAGTGTTTGGGACCTGCACCGACGTGGGAGACCTGGATGAGGTTCCTGGCTCCTAGCTTCAGCCTGGCCCCAGCTCTGGCTGTTGTGGCCATCTGGGGAGTGAACTAGCAAATGGAAAATCTCTCTGTCTCTCCCTCTCTCCCTGTAACTCAAGACTTCCAAATAAATAAATCAATCTTAAAAACAAAACAAAACAAAACAAAAAACCTAAAGCACAAAACCCACTCTATTCTAGATGCTGGAAGTATAAAGTAGTCAGCAAAAACATTTAAGTCCCTTCCCCGCATGCAATTTAAGCAGTTTTTATTACTGTTATTTGTTTCGTGACTCCTCATAATGTCTATAAGGTCAAAATTCAGAATTCTACTAATTTAGAACAAACCTCAGTCTCTTTATCTGTAAAACTGAAACACTCATACCTATTGAACAGAATTACTCACAGCTCACCAATGAGGTCATTCATGGCTCATCAAAATTCGTAGATCTGATATCTGTCTACTCTTAGGTTTTATTCCCTAAACAGGGGTAGGCAGGTTTTTTGTTTTTGCAAAGGGTTAAATACCAAATATGTTCATCTTTGAGAATCACAGGATTCTTATTACATATTTTTCTGTGTGTGTGTATGTATATGTATGTGTATATGTATATGTATGTGTTTAACACTTTGAAAGTATAACTGGGGTTGGCATTGTGGTGCAATGAGTTAAGCTGCTGCTAGAGCAACTGCATCCTATATCCAGGTATTGATTTGAGTTCTGGGTGCTCTGCTTCCAATCCAGCTTCCTGCTAATGCACCTGGGAAGGCAGCACAAGGAGAGTCCAAGTACTGGGCCCTTGCCACACATGTGGGAGACTTGGATTGCGTTCCTGGCTGTTGACTTCAGTTGGCCCCAGCCCTGGCTGTTGCTGTCTTTGGGGAGTGAACCAGTGGTTGGAAAACCTTTCTCTCTCTCTGTTGCTCTTTCAAATAAATAAATCTTAAAAAAAGAGAGAAAAAGAAACTGCTAGTGAAGTCTCACATCAGAAGTTGAAGTTTAATGGGGTCTGGGCAGAAGGTCAACTAGTGATGAGGGAAGGGGGAGATATCTGTAGCAGAACATATTTTATGTGCAAGTTTGTGTGTATAGATTTATATATACACACATGTGTATAATATTCTCATATATAAAATACTCACATATATGCATAAAAACTCTCATATATATGATATATAATACCCTCATATATATGATATATAAATGAAATAAATACATATCCACTCTGTTCTCAGGGAATCACTAGGATTCCGGCCAGACTCACCTTTAGAAGGCTTTGGAATTCTAAGTGTTAAAATTTTTGCTTCTTTATCACCACTTCCTAAGGTGAATCATGTCTAAAACAGATGAGCCCATGTGGTTTTGGTTAGCAGCCTTCATACGGCACTTCAATCAGAGCCAGGAGTGACAGTGATTCATAAAGAACAGTGTTCCAAGCGAGGCACGTTTTAATGCTTCATATAAAGAGGTTTTCTGCTTTTCTCTTTAGTTAACAGAAACCAAATTTTAATGTACTTACTCAGGGAGGTATAAAAGAGATTCAGAAGATACAATGCCAATTGCCCTGTACTAACCAATAAGACAAGAACAGTTCCTCTTGCAGGTGCTAAAAGCCCTAGTGTGTTTATGTGCCTAACAGTATCATACTCAATACAGAAGGGCAGTTAGCTATCTGCCACAAGAATTGTTCAGTTGTGCCCCACGTTGGTGTGTAAGCCATGGCTTGTATTGTAGCTTGCCATTAACACAGCTGTTGTTACTTTGTATCCATCCTCTCCATCTTACCAGTGTGGAGACTCTTCCTCTCCTTATCTCAGTCCAGAACTGCTTATCAGAAACCTCTGTTTGGGGGCAGCCCTTCTCAAGGATGAGGTCCCTGATGCTCACCCGGCTCTCTTCTCATCTCTCAGCATCAGTGTGAAGGCAGCCTCAGTACCCTTTCTGTCTGTATTAAGTGCACGCTTGGTGCCCAGGAAGTGGTGCCACTGTGGAGTGCAGGCCCATGCCACAGGAAGGGTGGTATTTTTTTGTCTTTTTAAAAATGTTTGTACACACACACATTTTGGAAGGGTAGTCTCAATAAACACCTTTGCCCTTAATTTCTTTTCCTTAACCCTGCACATCATTTTCAACTTAAAATCATAGACTGGGGCTTGTGTTGTGGTGCAGAGGTTAAGCTGCCACCTGTGACCCGGGCCAGCATCCCATTATGAACACCGTTTCCCACCCAGCTCCTTGCTAATGTGCCAGAGAAAGTATCAGAAGACAGTCCAACTGCTTAGGCCCCTACACCCTTATGGGGGAACTGGATGGAGTTCCTGGCTCCTGGCTTCAGCTTGGCTCAGCTCCAGCTGATGTGGCCGTTTGAAGAGTGAACTGGTAGATGGAAGATCCCTCCCTTTCCTCTCTTACTGTCTTTCAAATATATTAATTAATTTAAAAATCATAGATTGGTGGCCAGTAATAAAAATCCATGAATTCCAACTGCAAATTTCAAGGGAGGTGTCTCTCTTGGTATCACTACTTGGACAATGTCCACTAGATGGTGCTGCCTAAAATTCTTCTCATAGATGACAACACCTGCTTTGTCACAAGATTCAAAATGCTTGAAGGGGTAGGGAAGGTTTTCCCTCTTGCTCCTCTTGACAGTTATAGTTCTATTTTCTTTTTTTTTTTTTTAAGATTTATTTATTTGAAAGAGCCACAGGGAGGCAGAGGCAGAGGCAGAGAGAGAAGACAGAGAGAGAAGTCTCCCATCCGCTGGTTCACTCCCCAAAAGGCTGCAATGGCTGGAGCAGTGCCAATCTGAAGCCAGGAGCAGAGCTTCTTTCAGATCTCCCATGTGGGTTCAGGTGCCCAAGACTTGGGCCATCTTCCACTGCTTTCCCAGGCCAAAGCAGAGAGCTGGATTGGAAGTGGAGCAGCTGGGACTTGAACCAGTGCCTATATGGGATGCTGGTACTGCAGGCATTGGCTTTACCTGCTACACCACAGCGCCGGTCCCAAGTTCTATTTTCAATGCAGCACAAAGTCCTGGAATTCCTGCTTATTCACCCTCTCTCTGTTTATCTTTTCTAATTGGATTCATCTTCACGGTGGATAGGCAAGGGTGTTTGTGTGTGTAAGGAAGGGGCAATGGCAATGGTGGGTAGAACTTCACAGTTTTATTTCAGCGCTGATTAATTTATAGGAAAATCCTCCATTTTATAAATAAGTTTTTAGAGATTTGGGGAAGAGACTGAGAAAATTTTATCTAAAACATTCTCTTTTTACTAATCAGCATTCCATTACATTTTTTGAAATATGGGGCTAAGTCATAGTCATTTTCACATCTGATAAGCATTTATTTTATCCTAGCTCTTGTGTAAGGTACCGGGAACAGCTACAGAGAAATGCCATAGTCCCTCTCTTCCAGGGGCTAAGCATGGAACTGGTGAACATGTGACCACTGAGTGTGTGCTAAAAGAAATGGCAGAAATAAGCCACGAATGCTACAGGAACACGCAGGGAAGGCAGCTGATGTGGAATACGATGGGGCGGCTGGGAATGGTGGCATCTGAAATGATTTCCCAGGGAAGGAAATGCTGGAGGGCAGGGACAGAGTGTTCACCGGACAAAACCAGTGTAAAAAAAAATCACAAATCACTTAACACAAAATGAGCAACATCCGAGGCAGACCAAGCAGTATGTGCGAAGGCAGGGTTGGGAGGGAACTACAAGAACCACAGGTGGAGCACAGGCTGGGGTGACAGAGCTGTGCTTGAGCCACTACCATTATCAGCTCACAGGGTTGATTATGCACCTCTCCTAATTTTTTAAATTGTATTTCTTGTAGTTTATTCATGTGTTTTATTTATTTGGAAGGCAGAGAGGCAGAGAGAGAGGCAGAGAGAGAGAGAGAGAATCTCTGATCCATTAGTTCACTCCTCAAATGCCTCCAATAGCCAGGACTGGGCTAAGGTAAAGTGAGCAATCCTAGGCTCCAAGTACTTGAGCCATCACTGCTGTTTCGGAGCCAGGATTTGAACCCAGTTTCTCAGATGTGGGATGCAGGCAACCCAAGCAGAGCCTTCTCAGAGCACCCTCTCCTCTTCCGAATTTTTTGTTGGTGACAAAAACTGTTTCAGCGGTAACTCTGAATTGCCTCTTTGGGGGCATTTATGCTTCAGAAATTGGCAGACCTTACTTGTCAGAGGCTTCTCTTTTCCCTTCCATCAACATTTACCAGCACATCCCTGGGTGAGAGGGTAGACCAGCAAAAATCCATGGTCAAGGTAAGAAACTGTTCAAAAAGCAAGCTGAGTGTGGATTTTTTATACTGAAACCACTGGGAAGCCCTCCAATTATTTTAAGGATGTAGTTATACAAACAGGTTTGCTTTCAGGAAAGGTTACTTGTTCCAGCAACCTTTTGCGACATGAGACTGGGTGGGGATGAGGACAGAATCAGGGAGAGGTGGTTTTATCTGTATTGGCATCATTTCCAATACACTAAAAACCCCTGTCTGAAATGATAACATTTTCTGTTTCTGCTTTGTATACATGTAGGATAAGAGGTAAGGAGTTTTAAACTTTGCATTTGCTATGAATGACTGGTTTTTATTTTGCAGAAGGAATGGAAGACGAATGGGACTGTGCTAATATAGAAGACATGTAGACAGGCTGAATAATTCCTTGGAAATATTAGGTTTCTTGATTAAAGAGGTGGTGGTAGTCACACCCAAACCAGCAGCTAGATAAGGTGCTTAACAAAGTCATAAACCAGGGCTTGGGTTCAAGAATGAGAAAGCTAACATGGGTTAATGAATAAGAGAGGTTGTGTAAACTATTACTTAATCCCAACAGAGAGTTTCCTGAGCCACTGGGGAACTGGGTTGAGGTTGACAGACAGGAAGAAGGTTAGAAAGAGTCAGTATGAAATAAACAATACTTCAGTTTAATTTGTGATTTACTTACAGATCAGTATATGAAATGCAAACTTGACTAACAGCAAGAAAGGTAAATGGGGCTATACTAATGTTGTTATTAAAATAATTGTCCAGCCATTCACTGGAACAGAGATTTTATTACATATTGACAGAGAAAATAGAACATTCGACTATTTCTTAACTAGTTCTTGAACATTCAGCATACAGCTTTAAATAAGTTACTGGGAGTTGTAACAGCAGATTCCAAGGGCCAAAGCTTTTAATATCTAAAGGTCACAAAATACTAAATTAATATTTACCTACAAAAATTTACATGCGTACTTTCCAAATATTTCATAATCCTTTTTTTCATGAGTTTATCTGCATTCAATTGGATTGTTATATAATCACTAGGATCATAACATACTCAATAGCATATAGCTTATACCGTGGTTATCCTAGATTCTATAATATATTCTTTTTAAAATAGATATGTAACTTCTATCTGATTTACAACCATGCCACATATACCGACCTTTCAATTTTCAATACTGAGATGAATTTTTTGGTAGAATCTACTAAAAACAAATGGAGTTATATAAGGAGTCATGGGGGCAACATACTTAGCCTAAAAGTCTGTAAATGTTGCCTATATGTTCCTAAGTATTTAATTCCAAAAAGTATCTGGACAGGAAAATAGAAATTATTATCACAATTTATCATTATCATTTACTTTTTAATTATTAAAAATATATTTATTTGAAAGGCATGGAGGAGACAGAGAGATGAGAGAGAGAGTGCACACGCTCATACCTGCTGGTTCACTCTGTTCCCCCAAGAGTCAAGGCTGAATCAGGCCAAGCGGGGAACCTGGAACTCGATTTGAGTCTTCCATCTGTGTGGTAGGGACTCAACCACTTGAGCTAACACTTGCTACCTCCCAGGGTGCACATTAGCAGGAAACTGGAACCAGAAGCTATGCTGTGACCCAAATCCAGACCCTCTGATATGGGATGTGGTATCCCAAGCATCATCTTAACTGCTGAGCTAAAGCTCTCAGGTATTTTAGTTGTCTTTGTACTCATGCATGTCAAAAACTTGTACTTTGACCTTCCAACATCACAAGTTTTACTTACTATTGTTAAACACTATGACTCACTCATTTGCAAACACTGACATATCTCCTTAAGATTGGACTAGAAACAGAATTGATCATATGCCTGCTTTGTATGCCCAACTCTACCTGGAATCAATACCTTTCCCGTAACTCTTCAGAAAAAGAGAGTGAGTTTAGTTGAGAGTTAAACAACATTGCTCACTTTTTTCCACACTGGCTCTGGATCTGCCCAATATAATTGGTATTTACTTTTCCATTACTCGTTCTAATAATACATTTACTGGTCCTTATTTACCATGATGTTGGAGCCACAAATAAATTTATATTTCATGAATCATCACATATGTCATATCCTATTATAAATTCTTCTTCATTCATTTAATTCAGTTCCTTAAGCCCTGGGATCACCTAATTCGACCTCATATTGACCTTTATTCTTGTACTTTGGAACATTCCCTTCTTATGTGGTTGGAAAATGAAGAAAAATAGTCTCACTTTCCTATGATCTTTCCTGAGATTTTTGTGTAACCCCCCACACACTGTACTCTTATAAACAATCTTTGACACCCAAGACTGTGGTCATTTTACTGGAAAATAACTAGTCCTTGCATGTAATCACAGCTCTCAGGAAGGGCAAGCCAGAGACCTCTCCAGCTTGTGGGCACAGGAATCACTCGATGATTAAATGCCTCCTATTCCCTTAACAAACACCATTCCTTAGCCAAACGAAAGTCAACAAGGAGCAGATAAAATGGCAAGTCTTTCTTTCTATCCCCTATACATACTTTCACATCGCATTGCAAACCTTTCTGGTCGTGAGTATGAGAAAAACAGGCTGATTTATGATCGCCATAAAAATACAATTGTAAATGTTACCCTGTACTTATACCCAAACACGTCAGCAACTCAGGCTGTTTTTGTTTACTGCATTAAATACACAGATTTCTTTTGCAAGACAGATTTTTTTAATCAAATGTAATCAGCACTATTTATTATTTTTCCTTTGCAAAAAATATGTACTTAGCTACAAAGAAGAAAACAGCCTATCTTCTAAGACCATAAACTTAATTTTCATATTTGCATGATTTAATCCATATAGATAATATGATTAAAATGAAAGAGAAAGGCAAGGTATGTCTGCATCTAAAGCTGGAGAAACTTGCCTATAAATCAAGATGACAGAGAGATGGCTCCAAGGGCACACTTGTCTATCCAGTAGGTGCTCATGATATCCTTGTGAATCTGGGGCTCTTGTCTCTCCCCGGCCCTTGACACCACATGATTCTCATGAGAAGGAAATGGTCTAAAAATGGATGCCATTGTGCAGAGCACAGTACACAGATGCAGAAAGACAATGTGACTAAGGGCCACTCAGCATCACATTCCCTTGAGTTCTACTAATGCTTGCAAGTTTGTTAATTTCAAAGGAGCTTATTTAGTGTCTTCTCAGATTTGTATGATTCTCTTTGTCACAGGTTATAAGAGTTTATTGGTTACAAAAACAGCCCCCTTCCACACTAAGAGGAAAATGTGCTTCTGACAGATAAGGTCCCAAGACTTGGTCACAGAAGAAAGGAGAGGAGACAAGGAAGAAACAACTTGGCCTGACACAAGAAATACCTACTTTGAAATCAACTGAGTAAGGGGACAGGCTCTGAGACATTGCAAACCTATGTCCCTAGCTTCTAGAAATCTACACAGTTATCTTCTTTATGCTAAGGAAAGCTTCATGCTTACTAAAAAGCAACAATTCATTTAGAAATCAAAGAAAAGACAAGTAAGGTTTAAACATATGGACATAACACTACTTCTTGTTATGTTTTTGTAAGTATAAGGTAATATGCAGTGGCTTGTACTTAAAGGGTAAAGCTTATGAATGACAAGTAATTACTATTAGCTTTTAAATGTCTGCTGTATATCTGCCCATGTACTAAGGATATATTCCTTTCCTAAAATGTTAAGCTTCATGTGAAAGGTTCCTCAGGTTGGCCTTTCATGACTAAACTATAAGATTGATATATTCCCTCTCATTTGCATTCACAAATATTTATTTCCCTCACACAGATCTCATAAATTGTGATGTAGAAAGAGCTTTCAAAAAGTTTGTGTAAAAGTATAATTAAAAGATTATTTTGGTGTAAAAATGAAATTCATGAATAATCTTTTTATAATATGCATTTTCCATGAACTTTCTGGTTTGTTTATGGGTGTGACTGTTTATGGTAATGTCTGCTTTAGTCTGTTTGCTTCAAAAAGACAAGTAGCTAGCTCATTCACCACTGTAACACTAACAGGGTTAGACAGTCAAGAAATAGCTCTTGAATTTCTTGCTAAATCCTGGATCTATGAATAAATCCTTTCCTCTGTCCCTTGTTGAAATGATTACAAGTTTTGGGTCATTTTGCACACTAAATAAAATGGTTGGGCTTCTAGCACTTGGCTTAAACTAATAAGATAAAAGAACAAGCCCATAATGTAATTAGTTTAAAATAAATGGAAAATATTGCACATTTTATTGTCAAGATAATTTTTGGAGATATTCGCTTAGCTATTGACTGCCACTGCATTAGTGCTTGTAATCTGCTTAGTGCATTAGCACTAAATACTATTGATTCACTCAGAACTAACAGACCAATTTAATCTTTGTATTTCCCCATTTCCTGGACACCATCTCGCTTATACTTCAGTTAGTAGACTGGCTGCTGGCACACCAAGTGTTAAGCAGACGTTTTCAATTTAAAATTTCATTAGAAAATTTAATATACACATATATATTTTTTGGCATGCAGAGACATTCTAGCTAAACATGAATAATCTATGGATTTTAAAAGGACAAGTCAGCAAACTTAATTTTCATAAAATCAGCTCTAGGATGCTTTCCAAATCAAAACTGACCTTAATTTACCCCTTTTATCTGGGGCCTGACCTGAAGTATCATTCACCATTTTAATGTCCTCTGACTAATGAAAATTTTGGTGATCTACCCACATTAGACAACTGAAATCATTCAGTTTGAATCACAATGTATTTTTTTAATAGTTACATGATTCATAAAGTATTTACCCATTTGTGAACATCATGAATAGTTGAAACAAGCCTTTATCCTACATTAGCATGTATTTGTTAGACAGTTTGCTGTCCTCTTGCTGAGAAGGTAAAGAATATTTTGAAGTATCTCCAAGTAGTCACACTTCATCTGCTTCAGTGTCATCCTGGGTCTTAAGTGCAGTGCAATGAACTGCTTCCCCAAAGCAGGGGGAGGCTTTTAGAAAAGCAGTTAACATTGCTTAGCCAGAAACTCATATGCAAATGAACCAGCCTGGAACATTTTAGTTAGAAAAAAATATATAATTAGCAGGCTAGAATGTATCCAGGATCCTAGAATCACTTGCACATTCAATATTAAAAAAAAAAAAAATCAAGAGAGTTTTAATGACTTTAAAATTAGCTGAGCCCTTGGTTTTATTTCCTTGATAAAAGAGCATTTACAGCCCTCCTTGGACGCTGGAGATGTGACTTATGGCACATATCTGGGCACTGAGTCATTCTGCCCTCCTAGTGCCCACTAAATCAGTCGCCATGCCAATCCATGAATAAGCAACAGCAAAAATTCCTAGTGGATCCTCTATCTCTATGCAAATTCTGACAAGTCTTCATTTTTTCTTATTAGAGTGAGCAGATAACAGTGCAGGGTTGGATGGCCGCTGATAAGACACAAGTCTGAAATAAGGGCGTAACACCCAAAGTTTGAAACAATATTTTGAGTAAAAATCCATTACTGCTCAGGGAGGTCAGTATCCTTATCAAAATTCACAATCCCATATGCTTCCAGAAATCTCTAATCATGTAGTATGACAATGAAAATGTCACTATCAGAACTGTGACTCCAGAATTTTATTAGCATTTGAGATTTCCAAAAATCTACTTTTAAGATTTTTAAAAAAGATTTCTGCACTAACTCCTTATTGTTGATTGCATCAATTTTTCCAAGTGAATTTCAATGTAGCAATCAACAACTTAAATAAAACACAGGTTATACTCCCCTACTTTCAAAGATATTGAAACAATGAAAAATGAATGGAAAATGCAAGTGGCATAATTACCAACACAAGAGGTAGATACTACCAATTGTGTGATGAATCAATATAATCCACAGATAACCCTACCTATAGTTTTGAGGACAGTTTTGGTTTTAACTGTATTCTTCTGCTGTTAAACTTACTGAAAACATCATGCTCTTGCTGTTTTGTGTTTCCTGATAGGGACCCATGAATGAACCACACAATGGTTCAAAGAGGGGTTGGCAGGAAGAAGGGGAAAAGGTGAAGGGCTTTTTTTTCCCAGTACCTCCATGATGTGCCCTCTGATCTCAGACAGTGTTATAAAATTCTGGAAATAATCTAACTTTACATGTCTTTTAATAAAATAATATAATATGTCACTTTTCATGCAAGGGGTAGCATGGAGAATTCAAATAAATAAGTAAGGAAGCAGCAACTCCCTAAGCCTGGAGAAGAATGGAGTCCACAGAAGGAAAAGGAATCAAATGAAAAATTAATGAATCTCTAATTAGATTTAACAAAAAATCAAATCCTTATAACTTGAGGATTTTCAAGATTTAGCTTTATATTTATTACATTTGGTCTATGGCCAAGGTATTTAGTATTAAGTTTGGAGGACTAATGTAATGAATGAAGAATTCCCAATATTTTTCATATAGGATAAAATTCTCTCATTTCTGAGCACAGGAGGTAAAATACCTCTGTAATCTGACTTTACATTTTTCATCCCCAATACAAAATACATTCTCTTGAGAATGCCAGGTTGTTTAAGTAAGGCATGCCAAACCAGTATAATTACATGGATGTTATTCGTAACACTGACTCCACATTTGCAGTTCAAATGGTGTGGGAGATTATAGATATATGGCCTACGAAGAGTTATAAATCTTTGTTTATTTTATTAAATATTACGAGACATGCCCTGAGGATGACAGATCAATAATGGTCCTTGTGGTTTTCCTGATGGAAGGCTGCAATTATTTTCTTCCATTACAACTTAAATGTAACTCAATTTTCCTCATCTGTCATCCTTATAACAGTAATAAAGAAGCATTGCTGTATGTTTATTTTTCTGCCTGTTTGTATTATTCCTTGTTTGCATTTTCTTTTGATTTTTGCTCTGATTCAAAACTGCTCTAATCGCTTTGCTTTCTTCCTTTGATGGCTCTGAGTAGTGACCCTTCAACTTTGGCATGCTGAAACGGAGATGGAAAATTACTACCTTAAGTTTCCTTTATTTTGGGAAGCAGTTGGCTTCTCTTTGAATTTCAGTATAAATGATATTTAAAAACAAGGAAGCTTGATACAAACAACCCATGAGATTGGCTTTTTCTAAAACCATATTATCTGTGAACTATTGTTTATGTAGACTGTGACAAACACATAAGCACAGTATCACTGAGTGCCAAGAGTCGTTAGAAGTGAAAGTTGGACAAAGGAGCACAATTTATACCTCCCAGCTTGACTACAGAACACTTCTGATGCAATTGTTTTTCTCCCCACACTCTGCTCCCTCAAGCCTCCACCATTCCTCACCCCGTCTTTCTTTGGAGTGGGACTGTGAAATCATAAGAAATAAGAAGAAATCAAGCATTATGGAAGTGGTTACTTAACAGGTAAGGAGGGATGGGAAAGCCCCTGTGGGTAACAGAATGTGTTTCTTCCAGAAAACAATCCAATCATTTTCATTTTCTTTTCTCTTGGCAAGGATTCCTCCCTGTAATAGTTGCTAGTTATAATGATAGATCAGTTGACCCATCATTAATCATTAGGACGTCCAAGAGGCTGATGAAAGTCCTTGCTAGAAGTCTACTTTTATTCCTTCAGATGTCTACAAATAGAGAAAACTTTGCTAATGGGACCACAGGAAAAAGAGTGCAATGTGTTAATTGCATTTTCTGGAAGAGTGAGAGCTATTTCAAGAACACTTATCTTTTTTCTTTTCATTATTAAGTGAAAGGTAAGTTGATTCTGGTACAAAACCTTTTGAAATCTCTGCATAGTTTTTCTCAAAATACATATTTTCTTAAACTTTTTGAAAGCCTTTCATGTATTTGAAAACACTGGGTAAATTTTAAAACACTTCATAAATATAGTACAAGGAACAGATATTAACATTCAATTTGAAATATTGAGCAATTCTTATTGTGCCACTTATAAATTATTTCATTTAGTGAGCAAATAACCACACGAGGTATCTGTATCTATTATTATCCACACTTCAAAAATGAGGAAACAAGGCCAGCACCGTGGCTCGCTTGGCTAATCCTCCGCCTATGGCGCCAGCACCCCGGGATCTAGTCCCGGTTGGGGAGCCAGGTACTGGTCCTGGTTGCTCCTCTTCCAGTCCAGCTCTCTGCCGTGGCCTGGAAGGGCAGAGGAGGATGGCCAAGTGCTTGGGACCCTGTACCCGCATGGGAGACCAGGAGGAAGTACCCGGCTCCTGGTTTCAGATCGGTGCAGTGCCAGCCGTGGTGGCCATTAGGGGAGTGAACCAATGGAAGGAAGACCTTGCTCTCTGTCTCTCTCTCACTGTCTATAGCTCTCTCTCTGTCTCTCTCTCTCTCTCTAACTCTGCCTGGCAAAAAATAATAAATAAAAAGAAATTAAAAATGAGGAAACCATGGCTTAAACACCTGAGAGTTTAAATTTCTCACCCAAGCAAACAACCTGTATGTAAATGGGCCAGCTTAGAATCTGAAGCCAGGAATGATCCTAAGTTGCACATTTTCTCCTAGATGCTGTCATCTCCAGCTTTTCCCTACAGATGTCCTGATGCCCTCCAACTGGCTGAGGGCTTCCTAATTGCCTTTGCAGTCCTACCTTGGAGAAGCAGCTGCAATGTTGGTTAAGCAGGTCAATGTTGGTGGAGAAATTCTGGTTAATGGCGGAGGGCTGGGGCTGGCTTTACCAGTACCACTATCCAACGGCAGCTCTAGAACTGCAGTCATAGATAACTGTTAGCCGAATTCCCTGCTCCCGCTGCCCTCTCAGAGCTCCTATCTCTTCCACTAGGTGGGGAATCCTTTTTCAACTTTAACATTCATTAAAATTTTTTTCAAAATGTATTATTCCACTTCTTTAGGTAAATACATGATAACGTAAGGAACTGGACCTTTGCTGATTTGGGGACTAAAAAGAGAATTCTGTTCAATATTGATTCTCATTTGTGACTGGGCCAATGTAAACTGATTCTAGTTTTTTCCTGGAAACACCATGTTAATAAATCTCTTACAGGAGACTATTTGAAATGTCAGTTAACTTAAAGCACATTGACTGGATTTTTTTAGAGTTTATCCTCCAATAGAAGGTAAGGTCTTTCCTCCCCAGATTTGGATCTTCACCAAGTTTCCATATTATGGGTGTTATTTCTCAATATTTTATTTCAAATATTAATGTGCTATTTAGGTAAAATGCATCAGTCTAAAACAATTTCCATCAATACTAGTTTAGGATGCTTATGGAGGTTCATTGATGAGTAACAAAAAAAAGGGAGTAAAGATACTTAAGATGGATTTAGAAAAATGGAATTAAGACATTTACTTTGGTGAAAAAGTTTTTTTTTAAATTCATGTATAGTTTTTTGATAATATGCATGCTTCCATGACCTTTTTGAAGTCCTCTTGTATAGCTTCTTTTTTTTCCTTGTATAGTTTCATAGTTCTAAGTACTGGAACTCCCTGTAACAGTCCCTTAAGAATCACTTTCAGAAACAATACAGAAATGGCTACATGTGAATATCAAGAATATATTCTTATAGACCAACTAATACAATAAAGGCATTGGTATTTCGTGAATGGCCACCTGTGAATTGGAAAAAGTTTTCAGAAATAGAATCATATGCGGAGACTGAGAGTTGTGATGCATAAATACCTCATGGGTAAAGATGTGTTCTCGGAATTATTAGATGAACTCGAAGGCTTTTGTGAGGTCATCACTATAGGAAGATGCATGTGCAGAGTTTGCATCACATTTCATGGACTGTGAGACTCAGAACTGCAACACTGTATGTGATCATTAAGCAAGCAAGCCAGGTTTGATATACCAGCTGCACCCCTAGAATGCAAAAGAGCATTTTCTGCCACTCTCTTTGTCCAATCGTGTGATAGAAATGTATTCTGTACATGGTAAGGAACTCCATGAGGGTCAGGAAATTCATTGTGTGACTGCATGCACATCAAAGACAGGGTGGTCTAAATGAAAGTAACTGCTGCAGCTTCCTTAACCTTGTGCATAGAGCACACCCGAGTCCTTCCATACAACATTAGTGCTGTTAATAACAAAACTACAACATGCATATCTATCACTACACATTGTGCCAAAATAAAAACTCAGTTCCAAGAAACTAATAGAAGGGTCAACTGCTATCTTGCCAAATAGATTTGCCAAGATAAAATGAAATCATCTCATTGCTTAGAATTTCCATGCAAGTTTGATCTTGTAAATCAATTGTGTTTGTGTGACAAATGGCTCCAGGTGCCATCATTGTAAGATGAAGCTGGGAAATGATTATATGCTGGTTATTGGAATGATCTCAGGTCTTTCTTGTGGACTGAGTATAAAAAAAAACCCAGAGAATTGTGTAGTCCCATTTTCAGAAGAAATTTGTCATAAGTAACCAAAGAAGATAAACAGGCAATTAAATAAAGGAGGTTTGGAGGTATTTGTCTTTATGGAATGTGGCCAATGCAGAAGTTAGCTTTCCTTGTTAGAAGACTATACTGGCAAGTTCCATCCTGTTTCCCACAGAAATTTCAGCAATGGGAGTGATAATGGTTTCAGGTGTGGTTAGTGCATTTTGGGCATTTTTCCTGGGTGATAAAACTGACCTACATTTCATTGTATAATCCTGCCTTTTTGCTCCCCTTGGAACACTAAACAAGTCAAGGGGTAGGATAAAGTTCAGATGTGTTTTGACAATTTCTAGACTCCATAAATACTTTTACATCTAGGGGCTGAAATGTACAAAATAAAACAATGAGATAAGATACCAATGTATTGTTGTAAAGTCAAGTCTCTCACATTTTTAACAGAGCAAGGTTTAAACAGCCAAGTCATGTGCCCTGGAGGCCATAGGGACTTCCATTAGACCTGTTTTAGGTTTATGTTGCTGAGGCAACTCATTGGACGCAGGAAAAAGTGTTCTCTCCATAATGCTATTAATACTACAGTTTTATTTTCTAATTCTAGGTTTATGAAAGTCCTTTTGCCTCCTTTCATTCTTTTGTACTTTCTAGAAAAGAAAAGGGGTAGCTTCATGAAGAATTCCATTATAGCTTCCCAAATCCACAACGTATCGTTTAAGCATGTACAGAAGAAAGAAGTCTTAGTTGAGATACGTGTGTATGTATGTTACATATATTCATAGTTTTTGGATGGAGAAAAGGGAAATTGTGTCTTTAGTTCTCCAAAAGATGAATTGATTTACTCAGAATTATTTTCCTAGCTTCATAAAAAAAGGTACCAGGCATTTCCATAAATGTCTAGGCTACGGAAGTAGCCCAGACATTTCAGAAAAAGTCAACCCAAAGTTGCTGAAATCATATGCCCTTGGTACTCTTGACAAATTATATACTTTCATGTGTCAAGGACATAGTCAATGTTCTTTCTGCTCACAAGCATAGCCTTGAAAACTGCTGGAGTTAACTGAGACTTGAGACCATTTGTTCATTCTGTTACAACCATGAGTCATCATCGGAGGCTTACCCAGGTCCTTATACCCAATCTGGGTCCAGGACAAGTAAGCTTCAGGCTACAACTGACTCCTACATTGGTGCTGCTCCTCCAGTACCAGGTGATCAAATGACTCTCAGGTTAGATCTTCTGGGAATAGCTAGTAACTTCTATTATATTTAAATCACAGCACCAAGAATTTCCCTAATATCTTCACAAAAATTCCACTTACTATCAAGTACAAATCATAATTTATCAAAAATATTTATAATACCAAATACCAACCAGTAAAAGTACCAACCTAGAATGTGATAGATAAACAAATATTAAAGGAACTCCATGATTAAAGTCAAGACTCAAAGGAAGGATTTGGGAGGAAGGAAACATTTCCCTCTCTATTTTCTTTTTAAAATATTTATTTATTTATTTGAAAGGCAGAGTTACAGAGAGAGGGAGAGACAGAAAGAGATCTTCATCTGCTGGTTCACTCCCCAAATGGCTGCAACTGCTGGCACTGGGCCAGGCTGAAGCCAGGAACCTGGAACTTCATTTAGATTTCCCATGCAGGTGGGTGGCAGGTGCTCAAGCACTTGGGCCATCTTCAATTGCTTTCCCAGGCATATTATCAGGTACTTGAATGGAAGTACAGCAGCCTGGACTCCAACCAGTGCTCATATGGGATGCCAATATCACAGGCAGCAGCTTAACCCACTGTGCTACAACTCCAGACCCTATTTTTTCAAGTTATTTGGAGAAAAACATTACCTCATTTAAAAAGTTTTATTTAACAACATTTTAGAATATATATAATATATACACACATATCTTCTCAAAATATATATTTTAAGTAAAGTCTCTTTAATTAATGTCAAGAATACTGAATAATCATTTGTCTATCAGTGAGAGAATTTGGTCTCATAAGGAAAATGCCTTTAAAACCCACAAACTAGCATGAGTGTCTGTGGTTAAGATACCACTTGGGATACTTGCATCCCGTATCTGAGTTCCTGGGTTCAGGTTCCTGCTCTGCTCTCAATTCCAGCTTCCTGCTAATGTGTATCCCCAGGAGACAACCGGTGATGGCTCAAGTACAGAGTCCCTGCCACCCACGTGGGAGACCTGTATGGAGTTCCTGGCTCCTGGCTGTGGCCTGGCCCAGCCCCAGGTGTTGTGGGTATTTGGGGAATAAACCAGAGGATGGGCGATCTCTCTCTGCTTCTCAGTCTTTCAAATAATAAATAAATAAATAAATTAATTAAAGATCCCACAAATTAAGTTAAGCATCTTCTAAATGTTGCAGAGACTACAAAAGGATCTCATTAATTTTGTTTTACAGAAATTCTGTTGTGTTAAAACCAATATAAATTTGATCAGATCTACTAAAGCTTTTATGATAAACAACTTTAATAATCTGAAGTTTTGCAAATATTTAAATTCAAACTGTAAAAGTGTCTTTTAGCTACCACATTAATTTTTAAAGATACAATTTTAATTATAAATGAAGATGCAATTTCTAAGTTTTCTTGGACAGAATCTGCAAATATTTTGGACAAAGACCATTTACCAAGCACAAACAACACTCCTGACACTCTTTTCTAGATTGATACTTATGCTGTTTTAAGTCTCATACATTGTAAGTGGGGAATCTGTGTGACTTACCCTATTGAAGCAGTGCTCATGGTTGGGTCCATAAAAATGCTGGAGACATTTCACGTTGTTTTTGTTGACAATCTTGTTGAAGAATTCATTGATATATTTGATAGGGAATGCACAGACGGCAGATCGATTCATGGGTTCAGCGGAATCTGGTTTGCTCTGGGCGAACACCCCATAGAGAATGTCATCATTCAGGCTGGCTCCAATCTGCCTAGCAAGATGGGCCCCAGGCTTACTGACATATGCAGCCTGAAGGATATTAAACACTTCCTCCCTGGTGGCTCTCTTCCTCCTCTTCTCCGTGAGAATACACTCCAGAGGCATTTCCATGTAGGAATGCAAGCCGGAGTCCTTGGAACAGAACCTGATGATTCTTGTGTGGAAAGTCTGAGCATCTAGAGTTTCCTTTTGGACCGTCAGAAAGTAAATAAAATGGTTGCTTTCGAAAGCGTGGACATACTTAATGGGGTAGGAATCTCGGAACTCGGGTAGGACATCAATATAGGACTGATCCGTCAGAAACTTAAAACCATCCTGTGTTTCCTTCAGCCTTCTCACTGATATCGAATGCAATGAGTGATCTGGAAGGTAAGAAGAATTTATGGTATTGCCCACAAAGAAGTAGATGAAGCGCTGCTTTTTGGATAGGAGAACTTTGGCTCCCAGGGGGCTCACCACGCAGTCAGGACACTGGCCAGGCTCTTCATCTGCCTGTGGGGAGAACATACAGTAAACCCCCGACTGTATGTCAGCAGGATTATCAGGTGGGAGGACGTGTCGCTGGCAGGTCCCTCTGTTGACGCTGCCACAGCTAATGAGTTGGTCATCATAGTACTTGTCAACAAGCAGAGCCAGGTTGATGTTATCTTTCCAAACAGCACCTGAGGAATTGGCTTTGCTGCTGCAGTCCTGACATGGCAAACAATCCGGGTGTTCCAGCACCGGCCCGGTCGTGTATTCAGCAACCTTCTGAAGGTCTTTGTCATTTAAAACGTAGATGTGGTTGATGGCACCGAGGTAGACGTGATGCTGGTGCAGAAGGACGTTCTGGATGGGCGTTTCAGCGGTGAAGTTGGGAAGCTGATACTTCATGTTCACATTCATCTCGGACTTCACCAGTGCCTCTTTACACTCCCCATGGCTCCTCGGCACCAAGGTAAACAGGAGCACAAGGAAGCCAGGTGCAAGCACAGCGGGCGCCTTCATTGTGAGAAGTTTATCTGCCAAGACATGTTCAAGGCGAGAGCAGTTTAGTTGTCATTAGAAACAACGAAGAAAAAAATTGAAAGAATGATCCCAGTTAAACTATCACACATAAAGCTTCCTAACTGGAATTTTTACATAGAAGGAAAACAAAACTCCAGCAAGTTTCACATAAAGATGCATTGTGCATTTGGACATGACTCCACATAGTTTAATTTTAGAATTCAACCCATGAACAAGTAATTTTAGAGAACCATTATGAGATTCAAACAATGACCTGCATTAAAGACGATACAGCAACTAAGTTAGACTCATCCAGCAAGGAAGTAAGAAACATAGCGCATTTCTTTATTAACCCCTTGTTGGTTGTTTAATGTGGTTTCAGATCTGTGGCTAATGACTATGTTGATATTTTAAACTTTCTCAGTTAGTCAAGTAAAGGAACTGTGGCTCAGATTCATTTATTCTAGAAATCACAGCAGGCATTGTTTCCTTGGGAGCATGTAGAATTACCAGGCTAAATTTAGATTCCTTTTGGAAGAAAACAATCATAAATTCTAGAAGTAATATGATCACATGCTGTTTATAGGATTTTGTATGTAGAGGAAAGGTACAGTTAGAATTTGGCTATAGTTAACCTATTGTTTCAGATAGACAAATGCTTAATGTAAGATCACCAGGAACCCAAAGAGTAAGCTGAAAACATATAAAATAAAATATAATCTTTAGAATTAAAGTACAACCTGTTTTTTTCATTACCAAGTTAAAAAGCCATTTAGTAAAAGGAACATGATTTTGACATTCCATTGTATGCATATGGACAATATTTCTATTAGGAAGGACGAGTGGATTTGCTGCTCAGTATATAAACAGTGTGACTTCTACTTACAATGGCTATAATCAGGTAACACTTTGGGAAGGAGAGGCCTTAGAATGAATAGAAATTAAGTAACTATTTTTTTTCTCTTAAAATTTTGTTTATTTGAGAGACAGAGAGAACCATATGCTGGTTCACTCCTCAAATGGCCACAATGCTGGGCTTGGGCTAGGCTAAAGCAGAGAGCTGGGAACTCAAGGCAGGTCTCCCAAATGGGTGGCAGGAATCCAGTTACTTGAGCCATTTCTGCTGTCACTCAAAGTCTGCATTAGCAGGAAGACTGAGTCAGGAGCTTGAGCCAAATATAGAATCCAGGTATTCTGATACAGAATGGAGGCATCTTAACTGGTAGGCTAACTACCTGCCGCCTGCTTTTTATTTTGAAGAGTTTAATTCTCACAGGGAAAACACAGACTCTAAAAACACAGTAGATATTATCAATATACCAAAGATTAATCCTGGGTCTATAACACGACATGAGTTTTTCACTGAGCAATCATCATGTGCATTTCTTGGTGCTTGCACTATGGGAAATGGGACACCACCTCTGGCCTTCAGTGAATCTATGATGTGGGTAAGTGATAATATAAATATGCTTACAACAATAACACATGACATTAAATACCCTGCATAGCATAAACCAAATGCTGTAAGCATCAAGGAAAGGAGACATGGTCTGTACTTGAGATGATGATTATGAGAAATGGGGTAAAGGTCATTATGTTGTAAGATCTGTGAGGTTCAGGAAAGCAAAGGACAATGTCTGGCTTAACACTATATCCCACGTACCCAGCACAGAGCAGAGTAGATGCCAAATATGTGTTGAATAAATGAATAAATTAAAAAAGAAGTTCAAAGTCACATAACAGTTAAGTGCAGTAGTTAGAACTTGATCCCAAATCTTTCTGATGCCAAAATCAAAGACAATTTTATTCTACTAAATGGGGGCTTCCATTAAGAAGTAATGAAGAGCTCTGAACTGGAAAGTCATGGAACCAAGCTTCTACTCTAAGATTGATATTATATTTACTCCAAGATTGATCTAGAGGCATGGTTGCTTTGAACAGGGAGAACTTGGCAATCAGAAGACCAGTTGAGCAGGAATTATTATAGACCACAATGAACTCATAGGGCCAGTGCCTAGGCAGTGGTCCCAAGGAAAGAAAGGATCAATGAGAGACATATTTGCATAAATGGTATTTTACATCTAAAGGTAGAGTACCAAAGAGAAGGCAAAGATATAAGCAGTCATCTGGGGAAAGGTCACAAAATCAGAGTAGTCAGCAGTAGGCAGTTAGGCTGAAGGCAGGCAAACATGGCTTTAACGGTGTTGAGTTTGAAGTGCTGGTGGTAAATGAGCGAATGTTCTACTACAGGGAAGACTAGCAGCTTTGACATTATTCACCAGGAAGGAGGTGCTTGGAATAAGTGGAGAGTGAGAATTCTGAGCAGACAAGAGAATGTGTACCAAGGAACAGAGATGACGTGGGAAGTGTTTGGAGGAGAAGCTACCCTTCCTGGGAAAGTGGTTGATGGGTCTTGGGTGAGGTGATATCTGTCTTGGATGAGACAGTGACAGGTGGAAGTATGAGTACCAGGCATTTGCTAGCACCACACTAGAAGGAATGAAAATGCAGAACACAGGTTTAGTGGAGTAATTGAGACTAGTTGAAATGGAAATTTGCAAAGAGGTGATGGTTAAAACCAAGAGTGAGTATGCTCATGGAAGGATGAGGTGACAGAATAGAGGTGGTGAATGAAGCAAACCCTAGAGAATACCCACAGCTGAGGTCCCAGTGAAAGAGCCAGGGAAGGTTAGGTCAGATGGGCATCAAGAGAGCCAATACTGCACTGCACACAGAAGCCAGGTGAGGGTCTCAAGGAGCAGAACGTGGTCCACATGGAAGCTCTTTGTTGGCCTTCAAGAAAGTAGCTTCTAGAGATTCAGCAGTGATGTCAGGCATTAAAAAGCAAGGGAACGTGTGTTGAGGAAGTCGGATGTTTGCCAAAGAAAAGACAAATTGAACGTAATAACGGGATCAAGAGAGGTTTATTCTTAAATTGCAGGAAACATAATTTCATGTAGGGCAAGTGCTTATTTGTAAGACCTTCTTTCCTTCTACTTATATTGATTCAATGTCTATAAAGACATGGTGCTGTCCTTGGAAAGCTTACAATCACTTGTGGAGGCAGTGGGTTTACAGAGTTACAGGAATACAGAGGAATAGGAAGCAGGCAGGCGAGGAATGATGCTAGAGTTGAATCTTCAAGGAGGATGAGGAATGAAATTCTTAGCAGGCAGAGAAATCCGTGCAAAGTAGAAAGCAAATGATCTGGACAAGAAAGCAGCAAGCAGTTGAGGCTGGGGAAGTAAGAAAACAAAGCAGGCAAATGAAAGATAAAACTACTAGCAGTGCTTTTCCAAAGGGAAAAACAAAAAAGGCATTTCCAAGATCCTTGGAACACAAGAGAGGTCACAGGACTGAGGCAGCAGGAGAGAATGAGAATCAGATGAAGATACAGGGACACTGGAGTTCAGGGCATATGACCTCAATGTTTTATAAATAAATTATGGCACATGATCATCTGCTGAAAGGGATGGGTGCAGAGGACGGACCAGGGACTTGAGGGTGCATGAAGAGGTTCAGAGTAGATATTTCAGGGCATACAAACTATGGTCAGCAAGAAATGAGTGAAAGGACTGCTCTGAGGGCTCCTTTAGGATAAGATGCAACATGTTGTGACCACCTGTTCATTTTCAAGAAAGATGGAAGAAACTCAAGGCAGAAGGTCAAGAACACAATGATGACAAGAGTGCAAGGGATGCATCTGACTGAGGATACAGGCTTTGAAATAATAAGCAAAACTAGGAAAGTACAGTTGGGCCAGAAGGCAAAGCAAAGCATCCATAGGGTGAAGAACTGGAGGAGACTCTAACCATTTAATAATGCAAGTAACAATAACATGGATTGAGTGCTTACCATGTGCTAGGCATTCTGCCAAGCCCTCTGATTTACTCTTCATACACCTGTAAACAAGGAAGTATTATTATCCTCCTCTTCTAGATGATAAAACTTGCTCAAAGTCATACAGGTAGAATCAGAATTCAATTCCATGTCTGGCCAACAGGAACCCATTCTCTTAAATGCTTCCCCAACACTGAAGCAACTTCCTGAGTTAACGGGGAGTGCGCCCGGCAACAGGAGTTAGACAATCAGCTCTCTGCTTCTGGCCCATTTTTCTTCTCCAGCTTTGTGTCAATCTATCCACCGGAGTCTCAGCCCTGAAGTCTCATTTGACTATATGTGTCAAAAAGAGATCTCACCTCTCTTGGGGCCGGCGCTGTAGCTCACTTGGTTAATCCTCCGCCTGAGGCACTGGCATCCCATATGAGCACCGGGTTCTTGTCCCAGTTGCTCCTCTTCCAGTCCAGCTCTCTGCTGTGGCCCGGGAAGGCAGTGGAGGATGGCCCAAGTGCTTGGGCGCCTGCACCTGCGTGGGAGACCAGGAGGAAGCACCTGGCTCCTAGCTTTAGATCGGCGCAGCGCCGGCCGTGGTGGCCATTAGGGGAGTGAACCAATGGAAGGAAGACCTTTCTCTCTGTCTCTCTCTCTCACTGTCTATAACTCCGTCAAGTAATAAAAAAATAAATAAATAAAGAGATCGCACCTCTCAAAGCACTTTGTGACAGAGTGTACATCAATGTAAGGGAGCTGTACTTGCTATTTTTATATGTAATTTTCATTGTTTTGAAATGTACTGACAAGTTTTTGGTGATGGTGAAGGGAATGATTAGGAATAGAAGAAAAGAAGGATTAAGGACAAGCTGCTGGGTCAGGGATTGTCAAGCTACCACTTGGGATGCCCACAGCCCAGGCTGGAGTGCTTCGAATAGTGTCCCGCCAACACTTCCAATTTGGCTTCCTGCTAATATGCCTGGGAGGCAGCAGGCAATGGCTCAAGTATTTGGCTTCCTGTCATCCATGTGGGAGATCAAGACGGAGTCCCAGGTTTCTGGCTTTGGTCTGCTTCAGCCATAGATGTTACAAGCATTTGGGGGTGGAAAATCTATCTTTCCCTGCCCCTTTCTCTTCAAATAAATGCATAAATGAAACTTATTTTTTTTTTAAAAAAGAACATGCTGTCCTATTAGAAGACAAATGTAAATTGCACATATTATATGAAAAATGAAATGTTCTCCTCAAAATGGTGATTGTCTTCTAAAATTGGGAAAACTAACTTAATAAATAACTTACTATTGTATTTTTCTATAGAAAAAAAATAACAAAGGAAGAAAACAAATGAACCATTGCTGCCAAAAGGAAAAAAAATTCTAACATCTTCCTTGATGCTCATAAAAGCAGTGTGGAGGGTGAGAAACGGTTATTATTTTGCTTCTAGACTTTTTGATGGCTCTTTCAAAGTGATCATCTTCTACAATTTGAGGTTCTACATTAAATTATGTTCTTAAAATAAAGTTTGTATCTTAAGTCTGGTACATAGATCATTCATTGTACTAGACCTCACTTAGTTAGAACTCAAGACAATGCACAATGCGCTTTTTTCCTAACATCCCTAGATGAGACGGCAAAGTATAATCAAAGAGAAAAGGGACATCTTTTCTGTTTAAAGAAAAACTTCCAAACCCACTGCAATTAGTATTCTAGTCTTGGACACCTTCTTTTCAAAAAATGCATTTATTTGAAAGGCAGAGGGAGGGAGAGGGAAAGGAAGAGAGGCAGAAGAGAGAGAGAGAGAGAGAGAGAGAGAGAGAGAGAGAGAGAGAGAGAGAGAAATCTTCTATCCACTGGTTTACTTCCCAAATGACTGCAACAGTCAGGCGCTGTGTCAGGTTGAAGCCGGGAGCCAGGGACTTCATATGGGTCTCCCAGATGGGTGCAGGGGCCCAAGTACTTGAGAGGAGATCTGCTGCTTCCCAGGCACATGACCAAGGAGCTGGATGGGAAGCTGAGCAGTCAGGTACTTGAACCAGCACTCAGATACATGAGCATCCTAAGCAGCGGCTTACCCGCTGAGCCACAATGCCAATCCCTATACCTTCTTTTCATCTTCTGACAGTGAATAGTAATGCCATTGTTTCAGTGAGAAATAAAATAAAGGTTGAATGTATTTATTTTATCAAAAAATAGGACTAGGGCATACTACAAATGATAGGTTTTAAATTAAAATATAGGTTTCTTCTTAAATCATAGATAATATGAAAACTTAAGCACTTAAAATATTCCATACATTTGATCATTCTAATTAAGGCCCTTCCCATCAGTAAAGGTGTGTTGGCCAGACTAGATCTCCAACAAATGCTTATGTCCTACGGAAGGAAGGGAGTGAATCCTTGTACAAGTATTTGCTGCAAAGCTATGACTCATGATACTGAGTAAACTGAGTGACAGCTAAATGGTCATGTACACAGATTCCGCAGTGAGACTGCAGAGTTAGAATCCATCCACTCACTATGTGACCCTGGGCAAGTAACTCTAAGCCTCTGTTTTCTCAACTAAAATATGAGAGTGGTTCATGGACCTTCCTCACTTGTTAGGTGGGTTAGGTTACTCTGAGGATTCTGTGGGCTAATGCACATAAACCACTAAGAATAATGTATGGCATATAGTAGGTCAATAAATGGTCTCTATATTGTTTATGCCCTCAAACATCACTTAGGAGCATCTACAATGTACCAGAGATCATGCAGAATCAAGGATTCAAAGACAAAGACAACACTTTCCAATGGCCAGTGAGAGCTCAGATGAGGGGAGACAGACAAAAACACACCCCGGTTTAAACTCGATGTCAGAAGGTCCATGGAGCCTTAAAGGGGCCTTAACTAGGCTAGGGGGGAGTTGAACAGGTTCATTAATTGGTCAGTGGCCCAGTCCTCACAGTGCCTTTGCAGTTCTGTGATGAAGCATTAGGGAAAATCTGGTATAAGCTGCAGCACCTTGGTTGATGAGTTGTATGACCCAAAACAAATCACCCAACTCTTTTATCCTCAACTGCTTTCCTGCTTGTGAAATCACAGAGTTGAACCAGTTGTGTGTCAGAGTCTGCTGGTACTAGCTCAGGACATTTTGCAGTGTGTATCTCTTCCCAACCTCCAATTCAGTAACTTCATCTTGGTAGCTTGCAATCAGCTAAGGTGGGAGTATTTACACCATATAATTTGACAAACACTACAAATCAGGGGTTTTGTTCTCCCCTACTGGGGAGGGGATGTTAGCAAACATTAACTAGTTGGGGCTGGCACTGTGATGTAGCAGGTAAAGCCGCCACCTGCAGTGCCAGCATCCCATATGTGCACAGGTTCAAGACTCCACTGCTCCACTTCCAATCCAGCTCTCTGCTGAGGCCTGGGAAAGCAGAAAATGGCTCAAGTCCATGGGCCCCTGCACCCGTGTGGGAGACCCAGAAGAAACTCCTGGCTCTTGGCTTTGGATCGGCACAGCTACGGCCATTGCGGCCAACTGGGCAGTGAACCAGTGAATGGAGCCCCCCACCGCACTCTGCTTCTCCTGCTCTCTCTATGTAACTCTTTCAAATAAATAAATAAATCTTAAAAAAAAATTAACTAGTATACTTCTGGGATGAACTAAGGAACCCCAAAGCATTTTCCAATTCTAATAATTCTCAGTTCTGAGATTGTTTTTCCTAGAATTGCATTTAATTCCAATGCCACTGACTTGGCATATATTGCTCTCACTTTCCCATCTATATAACCTGCCAGATCTGGCTGTCTGAGCAATTTTAATATTTATATTCGTAGTAACTCCAGAAATACTTTTATTTTTGGCATATTTTTGTCAATACATTTATTCTTGTGATGTGCCTGGATCAGGGTTTCGACACAGAATGTCTGTTTTCTCTGTTTCTGCTGCTTTTTCTTTCTGAAACAGTGTTAGCCATTTAACCAGCTTTGAGTTCTTTACTAAAAGGAACACATAAAGATGATTCAAACAGAGTGACTAATTCATTCTCTTAAAATGTTGTGCATATATCAGGTAAAATTGAATCACCCATAAAACATTTTATTTCTCTTCAGTTGATGGTTAAGATAATCTCACTGGCAAAATATTTCCTGGGAGTGCTTATTTGAATAGCACCTTGGTCATTATTCTATTGGTATTTAGAGGAGTTTCCTTTCAAGAAGATTGTTCAGTAGGCTATGTGTATCAGCTTAGTTTAATCTTAAAACCAGCTAGTTGGCTCCGTCTGCCGTCCATCTACCTCTCATTAAACTAGGTTACACTGTTTTTCTCATCCCCCAGAAATCTAGCAATACATTTTTTTTAAAAGATTTATTTATTTATTTGAAAGTCAGAGTTACACAGAGAGAAGAGAGGCAGAGAGGCAGAGAGAGAGAGAGAGAGAGAGAGAGAGAGAGAGAGAGAGAGAGAGGTCTTCCATCCGATGGTTCACTCCCCAATTGGCTGCAACGGCCGGAGCTGCGTCAATCCAAAGCCAGGAGCTTCCTCCGGGTCTCCCATGCGGGTGCAAGGGTCCAAGGACTTGGGCCATCTTGTACTGCTTTCCCAGGCCATAGCAGAGAGCTGGATCAGAAGAGGAGCAGCCACTTCCGATGAGATGCTGGGCACTTCAGGCCAGAGTGTTAACCCGCTGAGCCACAGCACTGGACTCCTAGCAATACATTTAATTATCCAAGTACTGATTGAGAAATTAATTGCTGGTGCCTGTCAACACTATCACCATCCTCATCACTGTCAACACCAACAAAAAATCTTGCAAAGCATATATATGTTGTATTCAAATACTGATTCCTAAGGAAAAAACATGACAGGTGTAATGGAAGTTTTTTGAGAGAAGAGACTTTATAAATGTTGACATGGATAACTTTGTTTTCTTGAGGAAAAGATTTTCTTAGAAATCCTAACAAGTTATGACTATGTAGATTTTACTTCATAGTTTACAAGACATGGTCAGTTATATTATCTCTTCTAATCATGATTATAAGATCAACATTATTCTCGTGTTTTCAGAAAGCAAAACTGAAGTTCAAAGAGGATAAAGAATTTTCTGAAAGGTACTCAACATGCAATCCAGTCATGAGTATATTTCTTTTTAATGTATGAATATGGTTGAACTGCTGTGAACTATTTGCATTTCTCAGAAATAATTTTTATTCAAAAGCCACAATAATAAGCCATTTTTACTAGCACCCACTGATTTTCTTTCACTGGCAACTCTTGAAAACTGTCACTCCCCTACCTACTGGGCCTCTCTCAAGGCAAGGTGCATAAGCAAACCAGGCTGGCTTTTCAATGAGCTCTACTCTATTCTCTTTTTAAAATATATTTCTTTTTGGCCGGCGCCGTGGCTCACTAGGCTAATCCTCCGCCTTGCGGCGCCGGCACACCGGGTTCTAGTCCCGGTCGGGGCACCGATCCTGTCCCGGTTGCCCCTCTTCCAGGCCAGCCCTCTGCTGTGGCCAGGGAGTGCAGTGGAGGATGGCCCAAGTACTTGGGTCCTGCACCCCATGGGAGACCAGGAGAAGCACCTGGCTCCTGCCAACGGATCAGCGTGGTGCGCCGGCCGCAGCGCGCTACCGCGGCGGCCATTGGAGGGTGAACCAACGGCAAAAGGAAGACCTTTCTCTCTGTCTCTCTCTCACTGTCCACTCTGCCTGTCAAAAAAAAAATATATATTTCTTTTTTTATTTGAAGAGAGAGAGGGAGAGAGAGAGAGACCTTTCATCTGCTAGTTTATTTCCCAAATGTCCACAACAGTTGGGTCTGGCCAATGCCAGAAGCCAGATCTCCCACATGGGTGACAGGAACCCAAGTATTTGGACCATTATCTCACCTGCTGACTCCCAGGATGCACATTATCAAGAAGTTGGATTGGAAGTGGGGAAGCTGGGTCTCAAACCAGGCACCCCAATATGGGATTGGGCATCTCAAGTGGGGACCTACATGCTGTGCCAAAATGCCAGCTCTATTCTTTATTCTAGCTCTATTCTCTTTGACACAGTGCTTGGTCAGTGATGAACATGTAACCAAAGCAAGGCCAATCAGTCTTTTGGGGGATTTAATATGCATACTTGGAGAGATCTTTTCTTCAGGGAGCACAAGCACCAAGGATGGTGTCTGGTGTCTGGTGACCATCTTTGCTACCCTGTGGAGAAAGCCCACCTGAGTTTGAAACTGACCCAGAGGCAGGAGAGGCCAAGCATGGAGAGAGAGAGCTTCCTGATATTATTGTTTGCAAATCTGTATCTAGTCATTCCTTTTTTTTTTTTTAAGATTTTATTTATTTATTTGAAAGGTAGAGTTACAGACAGCGAGAGAGACAGAGAGAAAGGTCTTCCTTCCATTGCTTCACTCCCCAAATGGCCGTTACGGTCGGCGCTGTGCCGATCCGAAGCCAGGAGCCAGGTGCTTTTTCCTAGTCTCCCACGCGGGTGCAGGCGCCCAAGCACTTGGGCCATCCTCAACTGCCTTCCTGGGCCACAGCAGAGAGCTGGAGTGAAGAGGAGCGACCGGGACTAGAACCCGGTGCCCATATGGGATGCCGGTGCCACAGGCAGAGGATTAACCTAGTGAGCCACGGTGCCGGGTCCATGTATCTAGTCATTCCTTAAGTTAAAGGAAGTAAATTTTTTTTTTTTTTTTTTCTGGAGCCAGCATTGTGGTGCAGTGAGTAAAGCTGCTGCCTATGATGCTGACATCACATATGGCACCGGTTTGTGTCTCAGCTGCTCCACTTATGATCTATCTCTCTGCTAACGCACATAGGAAAGCAGAGGAAGATGGCCCTGCATCTGCGAGGAAGACCCGGAAAAGGTCTTGGCTCCTAGCTTCAGTCTGGCCCAGCCCTGGCTATTGCAGCCATTTGGGGAGTGAATCAGAGGATGGAAGATATCTCACTTTCTACCTCCTCTACTCTTTCTGTAACCCTGCCTTTCAAACAAATAAAATAAACATTTAAAAAATTTCTTTTTTCCTTCTTTTTTTTCATCAACTGTTTCATAATGATTCTTTTATACTTTGCTCCCGAAAAAGCCATGGGCAAAAAATATCCAGTGGAAAACATTATAAACCTGTGAGTTCAAAAAAAGTCAGTGCACAAAAGAACAGTGCATAAAATATTCAATTAGGACAAAGATGGCTTCTTTATCTACTTGAATAATTACCATAAATATTTCACTTTGCATCTGGGAACCTATCTATTTGAGGTGGTATACTATCTATATGAGGTGGTATACTAATCTTTTTTCTTACAATATAATTACACAATCTTCTACAATATTTATATAACATAATTTCAAGATGGGAATAATGTATCTAAGTGAAGAGTCAAGATATAAAAATTGGAAAATATTTCAATAGTGCTTTTAAGTATACCAATGGGATTTATGATGATGGAGAATGGCCGAGATCTCATATTCAGGAAATTGCAGCCATAAAAACAGTCATGGCTAAATCTCCAGGAACACTTGCCAGAGTGAATCCTAAGGAAAACTCTTAGCCTTGCATTTAAATTATCTCCATTAACATTAAAAGTAGGTCCAGGAAGACGAAATTCAGGAAAGAAGATCCCTATAGGAGACTCCTAATGTTATTTAAATTTAATATTTATCAACATTCACTGCTTATGAAATCACATTATATTCAATCACACAATATTCATCAAATATCTGTGAGCATCCACTGCATGCGACATGCTTATTTAGATACGGAGAACTTCTACCCTCAAAGAGCTTACAGCTTGCGGGTTAAAAAACAGCAGGATAAACTCTAAAATTTGAATGTGTAGCCTACAATGAAAGTGAATGGACCTACTGGGCTCTTGAGAAAGCAAGTTTTAAAATATGCTTTGTTGGCTGGCGCTGTGGCTCACTAGGCTAATCCTCCGCCTGTGGCGCCAGCACTCTGGGTTCTAGTCCCGGTTGCTGCTCTTCCAGTCCAGCTCTCTGCTGTGGCCCGGGACTGCAATGGAGGATGGCCCAAGTGTTTGGGCCCTGCACCTGCATAGGAGACCAGGAGGAAGTACTTGGCTCCTGGCTTCGGATCAGTGCAGCACGCCGGCCATAGCGGCCATTTGGGGGTGAACTAACAAAAGGAAGATCTTTCTCTCTGTCTCTCTCACTGTCTAACTCTGCCTGTCAAAAAAAAAAAAAAAAAAAAAAAAAAAAAAAGCTTTGTTGAATTTTTGATTCTTTTGTCTAAAGATTTAATATAATGCTATTGTAGTCATCAAAAGAGCCCACCATGACCTTGGAAACAATACATGGGATTAAAAACTCCTTTCTAACGAAGCTAGATAGCACCCTGACAGGGATTGCTAACAGTGAGTTGGAGGGACAGTAGGAATCCTCAGGATTCGTCTGCCCATCCAACTGTTCTTTTGTATGATCACAGTTAAGTGCTCCGAACACCTATGAGGCAAGCTTATTTTTCATATTTATAGGGAGTCTGTTTGACAACATATTTCATAACATTCTTCCCAAGAGTGCACGAACACTTCTGCAGATGTGGTGGGTTATAGCAGTGACAGAGTGGGCTTTGTCGTAAGACTTAGATGTGGAGTAAATCTGGGCATTATCATTTTTCACATCTTTGGACTCTGAGTGCCAGTTTCTTTCATCAAAACATGGGAATGATGGGTGCACCTTGTGTGCTGTCCATGAAGGCTGGACATGAATTACGAGAGGCACTGGAGTTCAATTATGCAGCACACCCTGCACCATCCTATGAAGGTAGCTATGCTGTTTATTACCCTCAGTTGTGTTTTAGCCAGTTTTCAATGCCCTCAACAAAAATGAGGAAGCTGGCATAGTCTCCTGGGTGAGCCCACTCCAAATACCTGGTGATTGTTTCATCATCTCAGTCTTCTTATCTACAGTTGAAATAATGTTATGTCTTATTTTCCCACACTGTGGCCATCCTGTGGTTTTCCTCTAACCCCCTTTCAAGTTCTTGGCATCTGTGCTTCTCTACAGGGGTCACAGAAGGGCCTCTCACACCAAGAAAGAAAAGCAAATAGGGACCATTACTTTACCTCTTTAGAGAAGAGTAAGTCCATATCCCACTGAGATTGAGCATGGAAGGACACAAGATGCCTAGTTAAATTTGGATTCCAAACAGTGGATAATTTTTTTTTTGGTATGTCTCATCCATCTATTTGACATGACAATCCTAGTTGTAAGCATATGAAAAAAAAAAAAAAAAGAAGTGCCTTTTTAATCAACAGAACTCAGATTGAAAAAATTAGAGTTGGGGTATTTATCTGTTGGGGTAGAACAGTTTTTTAAGGTTTCTCTAGCAAATAAATATTGCAAAACATACTTTTCTTTTAGGTTTTGCTGCTATATATCTAAAATATGCTGGTTTAAAAGTGATTAGCAGGGTAACCTGTTCCAGCAGATGGTTTAAATACCATGTGAAGGTATAACTATGTGGAAGGGAATAGAGATTCTTTTGTTTTCTTTACTAAATGTACTGTATGTTTTGCAGCCTGTCCATACATGACCTAAAATTTCTGTAGCACAAAGGATATTCCAAGACTTGAGTAATTTATTTATAAAAAATAACTTATAAAAATTTAAAATAAGTGACTATAGGAGAAAACAAGTTAAACTTAAGAATAATTTGTGTGTGTGTTATAATTAATATTTCCAGAGATGCTCTAAACTTTGTTTCTTGACTATTACACAAATGTTGCTTCTTGGGCAGAGATAAATAGTTATCTTATTAAAATCTTATTAAAATCTTATCCAATATTGCATCCTTCTTCTTTTTATAATCTTTTTAAAAGTTAAAAATGACTGAATCATAGCATAAGAAAAAACCAACTGTGCATTTTCCAGTTGTAATATATGATTGAGATCACTGTACAACTCTGATATGGCAAGAATAAAGATAAAGAGAATGGAATGCCATTATATTCTCAAGATTGTCCCTCATAAATTTGTAATCTGTTAGCAAACATCTCTGTCCCTATAAGAATAGTTGAAAGTACTCAACTTCTGGGAAGGAAGAATAAATGGACACTTGTCTTATCTTTGTGCATATTGTTTAAAAAACTTCTCAGAAAATACACTGAACTTTCAGATCCCCAATTAATGGACAGGGCTTTGCTTGTGAATAAGTTGAAGGTCAGGATATGTACTGCCCTTCAAAGTGTGAAGGTGGGACATCCCCACTGTTAAGAAAGTGCTAAAATGCTTGAAGTCCTATAAAAGTATTTTTTCAGATTTTTCAGCCTAATGGATGGATATGATTTTATAATTCAGATGGTGTGGAAATGGTACCAGATTTTGTTCATTTAATCCAGAAACACTGAATACCATAAATCTGCAAATCGCATTTGAGAAACATCTTTCTAAGTATGTCAGTTAAAACAGAATTAAGCCTAGCAACCTTTTCCAGTCTCACTCAAATACAAGGTTTGGATGGGATGAACCCAGCAGAGCAGTCAGAATGTGAACCACTGAAGGGAGACCAGTTGGAGAGGAAGCTGGCCCATTACTCACTAATGAATCAGACATTCCCTCCCTCAGTGTTTGCAAATGCCCTTGGCATAAGGCAAGCTGCAACTCCAAATGGGGAAACTGTGCTTAGGATTGGGCTGATAGCATGGATCAATCTTCTGGAGTGCCATCTAAGGCAGAACCCAAATAGCTGTGGAGGAACGCAGGTGGTGAGTAGCAACTGGCCTCCTCCAGCTTGTTATCGTGGCTGTCACATAAAAGAGAAATCAGCTTCCAGGGAAAGAGAGACAAGGGAAAGGCCAGTGGATGCTACAGGCCAGGTTCTACTCCAGAAACCTGAACTGTCCGAATGAGGTGAGACTTTCCTTGTGTCGCTATTTTCACTTAGTTCTGAATTTTCTTTTGCTCACACCTGAGAACTTCTTTTGGAAGTCGGCATTAGCAGGTGGATTCTTTGGCACTGGAATGAACTAGGGTCTCTTTTTCAAGGTGAATTTTGTCAGTATATGACATTTTTTTTTTTTATTGAGACAAAGTAGAAAAGAACTGTCAGCAAACATGGGAATGCTGTGAATGGAAGGAACAGCCACACCTGTCCTTATTATGCATAGATGTGAATTTCTTGGGTGAACATAACACAAATCTAACAGTTCTGGAAGAAGAATAAAAACATAAATAGCATTATGTTGAGTTTAATATGTCATTAGACAATAAAGAATCAAACAAAACTTCTACAAAAATCTGAAATACTTCCAAATGAGTAAAGAATGCCAGGCAAACTGATCCTTGTAAAAATAGAGTACAGAAAATAAGTGCAGAATCCAATTTCTAAAAACACTGTAAACATTCTGGATCCTTGAAAAATCAATAAACCAAAAGGTTATGAGAACTTAAAAACAAGTGTGCTCATTATTGCATTTATATACTGATCAATTCAAGGAAAATAAAAATTGAGGGCAGAATGTGTGTGTGTAGGAGGCATGTGTGTTTGAGGGAAAGAGAATGGAAAGACAGGAGAGGTATGATAATAAAAAATACAATCTATTTTTCAACAATATAGATGTTGCTCATTGAGTATGAGTTCCTAGCTCCATCCACCACGCTCGCAGACTGCACGGTAGGATGTGTGCACTGGGGGGATTATGCGGATGCCAGAGAGAAGGGCAGATTTCCAACAGGGGTAGTACTTGAGCTGGGTTTTGCAGGATAATGTGGAGTTTCTCAGGTGCATCTGAGGCAAGGGACAGGATTCCCTGTAGACAGGATTCACACAAAGTTACCTTAGGGAGACTGTGTAGGATTGTCCAGGAAGCTGCAATTAGATTAAAGGCTACGTGGGCTAGGCTGGCAGTGAATGAAGCTGGAAGACTGGGATGAAGACAGGAAAAGCCATCACAAAAAGTCTCATCTATCTCTTTGAGGGGTCTATCTGTAGGTGGGGATTCACTGGCAGCATTCAGGCAAATCAGTAGACACACACACACACACACACAAGATGCATTGTAAGTGTATGCCAGATCACTTTGGTGACAGGGTGGTGAGAAGGTTGTAATGGGAAGCAGTTACAGGTCAGAAGACACAATAGAATGTTGCTGCTCTGTGCAGGCAGTGAAGGATGAAAACTCACAGCAAAATGAAGAGTTCTAGATCTGTTCTTCATGTCTATCTGCAGAAGAGCCTGGAAATCTGTCTCCCCAACATCAGTTTTGTGTAACCAACTGCTATTGAAGACTAAATTTGACAACTATTTATTGAGACTCTACTATGTGCTGGATACATGGACTACACCTGTAAACAAAACAAAACTTGCTGCTCTGGGGACATGTGCTTTCTGGCAATGGGGTGCAGACAATGATTACTACACATAACACAATCAATCATCTGGAGGATTGGGAGTTGATAAGTGTTGGGAGAAACAAACAGCAGGTTTGGGGACCAGGATTTCCTGGAGGAAAGCCTGAGGGAAAGGTTTGTAGTTTTTGATGCAGGAGTTGAAGGAGTGGTGATCCCAGCCATTGGAGACTTCTGGGCAGAGGCAAGAAGGAAGAAACAGAGCATGCCTACAGTGCTATCGGCATACAACAAAGGGGTCAGTAGCAACCAGGAGATGAGATCAGGCAAAGAATCAGAGCTTATAGGACCCTGTGGACCTCTATGAAATCAGGAGGGAAATGGGGAATCAGTGCAAGATGTTAAGCAAGGGATTATGTTTGAACGGAATCACTCTGACCACGTGTGGGAGATGAGTGCTGGTGGCAGGGGTAGTATGGAGCACATGTGGGGCAGTGAGGCCCTTGGGGAGGCTGCTGGGCAGTCCAGGTGGAAAAGGGGGGTGGCCCAGGCAAGGGAGGAAAGGGTAGGATGAGAAGTGGCTGAATTCTGGTTACATTTTGAAGACAGAGTTAGCAGGGCTGGCTGATGGATTTGGGTATGAGATGTGAGAGAGAATAAGAAGGAATCAAGAACAGTCCAAGGAATTTGGCCTTTGTGCCTTAGAGAATGACTCTGCTAGTTACTCAGATGGATAAACTGATGGGTAGACCAATCAGTGGGCTTTGAGAACACCATGAGTTTGATGGTGTTCAGAAGATGAGGACTGAGCACTGGGGTCACCAAAGCTCATGGTCTGTGGAGGAGGGGATGAATGAGGCAGAGATGAAGTTGGGTCTCCTCTGGCACCTCCATCTACTCCCAGGAAGTCTGCTCTCCCACACTGTGATAACATTCCCACATTTCCAGACGTTACCCTGACTCCCAGCTACGGGGGTTTTAAATGTCCATCTGCTCCCATTCCCAGAGTTGAGGGTGGTGTCACTTCTTGCTTTGATTTCTACAACAGTTTCCTAGATGACATAGATTCAAGAGCTGTCATCTTTCATTGTCATTAATGAAACTGGGGTTTTATCTGTACTTTTCTGGTGATTTAAAGAACAATTTTTGTTGTTATTAATAATCTGTTGTTGCTAATAATCTGTTTCCAAGTATACCAGAGATAATTTTCTGAACCGACAATCTGATCATGTTGCTTCTTTGACAAAGTAAGAGGTCAACTCCTTAGCAGAGCTTAAAAGTCGTGCCTGAGTCAGCTCCTGCCCAGCTCCCCAGTGTTGTCTTTCTCTATTGTTCCACTAGAAATCTGGGCTGTGGCCATCATGCTCTCTTTGAGTTCTTGAAGCAAGCCATGTGGTCTCCAGAACAGAGATTCAGCATATATAATCCCTCTTTATGGAACACTCTCGCCCTCACTTTCCTTGGATAATGCTTACTCTCCTCAAGTCTCATCTCAGGGAACATTTTTTCTGGGAAGCTTTCTCTGATGCTTTTCTCACCCTCTGGTAAGATTAGGAACTCTCTCATGTGCTTATACATTAAACCTGTCCTCCCCTTTTCTAGTCTTAATCATGTGCTGTTGTCAATTACTTATCTGGGTCTCCCAATGGACTTTGAGAAGCAGGTGCTACGGATTGGTCAAAATAGGAAATGACCAAAATAAGAACAAAAGTTCACTTCAAAGTAATATTTATCCTAATGCACAATGGCTGTTCTCATTGAATGTCTACACATTCAGCAGGCAAGTTTGGGAAGTAAATGGTTATGTAATTATGACCTCTGTAGTAAATTCCTTGTAATGTTTAGATAATTCATCAGATTGGTGGGTCTTTATTAAGAGGAAATGCCAGCATTTGATTATTTTTGTTTCAAAACTAGTATTACTGAAATCTGCAAGGAATAACTTCAGGGCAAAGAAAACATATTGAAACAGATACTCTGCTCTTTGCAATAAAGCCAACAGTCCAAAGATGTTAAATAAATAAATCAGCTATAATGATCACCTAGCTCCGAAAATTAAAACCCATTTAGGTATTGTGAGGGAGTCTTGATCTTGATCTTGAATACTAGTCTAGTTATTCATTTAGAACCTTTAATAACATTTAGAAAGTAATTAATCAACTTATGGATTCAAGGGCTGTCACCTTCCATTGTCATTAATGAAACTGCTGGGGTTTTATCTGTACTTTTCTGCTGATTTAAAGAACAATTTTCTTTGTTGTTGTTAAACTCTTTGAAGACCAGCAGAATATTTAAAATCACTAGGCCATTATGTACAGATTCCAACGAACAATCCAAGAATGTGTTAGTGAGGCTGAAATAAAATTTAGAAGTCTTTTAATTTTGACAAGATAGAAAGGGAATTTTTAAAAACTCTAAAATGCATATTCATTTCTGTTGGGAGGAAACATTTTTCCCTGTCAAAAGTCTTTGCTTTGTTTGCTTCCTGATTTCTACCATTTTAAACTCATTAAAAAAAAAAAAAAACAACCCACAATAGCTAAGGTCATATTTTGGGTTCAAGGGTTCATTTAAGTCCCAAATAATTCTATCTGTTGTTGTCTCTGTCTATACCAGATAGTGGTCAGGCCACAAGCTCACTCTGGATGGTGCAGCCAATGGCTGGAGCAAGTGGCATTCTGCCTGCAAGTGAGACTGACAAGTGACAGCTGCTCACCTAAGACTCAGAGAAGCAAAAAGAGGAAGAAGGCTGTCCCTGATATGGGCTTACCTCAGATCTTTAAACCACTACCCGAGTTTGTGTTTAGAAAATGAAATGTAATTCCTACATACACTTTAGCATGAATTTTGTATAGTCAAGTCTCAAAAGAACGGTCTCAGATAGCATATGCAGGGGTATTCAACAGGAGTCCACAGCAGATAATATCCCAGTACAGAACGATGATGGATACGGTTTTTAGGACCACTACTTTTGGGCCCAACAATAATTTATGCACTATAATGGGATATTTTACTCCTGGAGATGGGATAAAATGTTTATAAATTTGTCTGGTTTTTCTTTAACGCTGTGATTTTCTCTAAGAAGATGGAATTTTATTTAGTGTTTAAAAGTAGCTGACATGCCACCAACACTCAGAAAAAAAGCTCCGCTTCTCATATGTATTCCTGCCATTCTTACTGGCAACCTAGTGTAGGGTGGATTAAGGGGCTCGATTTAGTAACGGAGAGATAGCATCTTCTCCCAGAATCAAAACACATACAATACACACACAATGCAAGTCTAGATTGTTTACCACGTAGCCTACCATTCTCCTGTGAGTATCCCTGCATTCCCCAGTGTGACCTGTTTCTTTCTCACTTAGAAAGAAGGCAGCCTGACTTCTGTTGGGACATGCTTTTCATGACTTACAGCACACCCATGACCATGACCATGACCATGTGATGGATCCACCACCTTTCCTCTGTTTACTGCATTGATCCAATGCCCCAGCAGTATACTTCTTGGTTTTCTCTGCTCTATCTACCAGTATTTCCTACATCTGTGGCTTGAGAGCTGTCACGAAAAAATTTCTTAAATTGAACTACATTTTTCCAAATGTACAAACACAATTTCATTTATTAAGTTGGGAAATATTTTAATGGAAACAAATGTATACAAAAACATTGATCTAAGATTACTGACCAACTGATCAACCACTGGGGAAAAACAGGTATGTCTAAACCATATAAATATGGTGTTATCTAGAATTAAATGCCAAAACAAACTTTAATGATGATGTATATATTCAGTAAACCTTCACGTTAACCTAGGAGAAGCTGTATTTCAAGACCATAATGACACAATTTTTCTTTTTCCTCCCGCACTTCCACAAGATATAAGAAATAGCCAAATTCTGTTACCACCTAACATGTCACATTAAAATAACACTTTTTTTTTGTTTTGTTTTAAATCAGGGATGTTTTTCTGAGGCTAAAATGTGATGGTCAATGAAAAATCTATAATATGCTATCAAAGAAAGCTCTCAACACCTATGTTTCTGTATTACACCTTCTTCTAAGTGCTACTTCCTTTTAGAGCCAAGGAGGTACTATTGCCAAAGCAGCCAGGACTCTAATCCTGTGCATTTCAATTGCGTTTAAAGCTACATATTTGTGTTGAGTCCATATGGGAAGTCTAGTTACCAGAAAATGCACACTCACAAACAGGAAATCTAACTACAGTAAGAAGGGGCTTTTCTCCACACAATAGAGTTCAAAGATGTGTCATCCATGTAATTCGGAGCAAAATCCAACACCACTATTATTGTTGGGTAAACCCCTCTCCCTCCTATATTAAGACAATGTATGATTACAGCATTACATTTTCTGAGCCTGTGTGAACTTGCTTTTCTTGCTTATAGATACAAGCCACCTGCCCTTTTCTGTGCTTAGCTTTCAATCAGTAAGCATGTCAAGGTGGGAAGAAGGATGACAGGAATAGTAAAAGAGGGGAAAATCAATTTTCAGAAAGCATATGGTAACAACTGAATATTTAATCAAATTAGCCTAGAAATTCCTTCCTATTTTCAGCACTCTGTGCAAGGCAGTTGCTTCACATACAAAATGAATTTCAATAAATGTCATATATTTAGTTAGATGGCTTATTTTTAAAATTTGTCGAACCAGGTCACTAGCTCAGAATAGATCTCATTCCAAGACATGACAGATGGATACTGATATTGAAAAGAAAGACTGACATTAGCTAGAAGGTTCTGAGCAGAAGAAAAAGTCATTCATTTAACACTCAATAAAATACTGAGTACCTACTGTGTGCTAAGACAAAATGATAGACATTTGGAATTTATGTTACAATACAAAAAGGAGTTATGTCAAAATCAGTTCCATGCAAGTTTTTGGAAGAAGCCAAACAGCATGGTGGCTCCAAAAGACCTTCAGATAGCAGCCGCCCCAAGGAGCATGAACATGAAGGCAAGAAGAGGAGAAAGGAGTAGACGGCTGCGTCTCTTCAGAGAGAGTGAACTGTTATTCGTAACCCTACTGATGCAAGTCATGTGTGGAAACTTTGTAAATGGTCAGGATGAAACCAAATCGGTGTGCAGACCCCAGGGCTACTTTTTACTACAAGAGAAAGGGGGGATTGAAAATTCTACTTTGAATTAGATTTTTTTAAAGAGTGAGTTCTGTTAGTGTGTCTCCCACCTGTCGGCACTTATAGAACATACTGCCCTACACGCAAAATTAAGGCCACTTCCTTTTGTGTGATGCTAGTAGTTTGGGGTTAATATTTGTATAAGAATGACTGCTAAAGAATAAAGTTACCCCAACCACAGTGAGTTCACATACTGGAACTGTCCTGCCAAATGAATTTTGCCCCTATTGTGTTCATTTTATTTTGGAGTAGGGAAAGTAAGGTCTTGCTTAGAGCAACTATTTGTTTCAAATAAAAACATTTAGACAAAAAAAAAAAAATCAGTTCCATGGCGTTAGGAAGGATTACAAGTGAATACCACTGGTAAACAAGGTCTTTAAATGAACTTATATTTTCCACATTACATCAGGAAATGCGTTATTATGTATTCGAGCATCCATCTCATCACAGTTCCAGGATTTTAGACTAACTGGGATTTCTGAAGATGCTGTTTACTGATCCTTAGCAAAAACCAACATCCTATTTTCCTGGAACAAAATGGGCCTTACATAGTGTCAAAGATTTCTTAGACATCAAAGAACCTAGAGTGACATACAGTTTATGTGTAAGAATCATTGAATCAAAACACATGGATTAAATTTCCCTTAAAAGACTCTTAGGTTTAAAATTTAAGAGTGAAAGTGCTGGTTTGATCGTATTCTGTTCCCAAGCATAGCCAAAACTTACTTTAAAGCTGGAGTTGTCTTATGGCCCTGCAATTTGGTTGGGCTTTCCCTTCTCACATGATCAGGCCCCAAAGGAAGAAACCTACCTTTGCTAAACAAATTACTACACCTCTCTCTTTCTCTGACTTGAGAGGATGATGTTATTTCAAAGGTTTCCAGCTTTAAATGTTGTCGCAATGTTGTTAAGAAGGTATTAAAAGTGAGAAGTCTTCCTAAACAGTTGGAGTAATTTCTAATTCTGCAAGTTACTTATTTTTAAAAAATTTTTTAACAAACATCAAAATTGGATCTGAAATTCTAGGTGCTCCCTCAGATTTCCAACAATCAGAATACAAGATCATTTCATAACAGGAAAATGCCACTGATCTGAATATGTACATGGTTTCATATATTACTGTATTTGCATTTAAAATTGTAGGAAGAAATACAGTACACATAATCTTCCTTTTTAACACAATGGCCTTCTGGAAGTTTGCTGGCCTGGGCATTTCACTGAGTTTTTAGGACTAAAGGAAACAAGTTAGTGCACAACCAATGTAAGAGCTTTTATTCCTTTGGAAAAATAGATTGCAACAGCGATCTGGTTTTTTTCTTTTTTTTTCCTTTTTTGACAGGCAGAGTGGACAGTGAGAGAGAGAGAGAGAAAGGTCTTCCTTTACCGTTGGTTCACCCTCCAATGGTTGCTGCGGTTGGCACGCTGTGGCCGGCGCACCGCGCTGATCCGAAGCCAGGAGTCAGGTGCGTCTCCTGGTCTCCCATGTGGGTGCAGGGCCCAAGGACTTGGGCCATCCCCCACTGCACTCCCTGGCCACAGCAGAGAGCTGGACTGGAAGAGGAGCAACCGGGACAGAATCCAGCTCCCTGACCGGGACTAGAACCCAGTGTGCTGGCGCTGCAGGCGGAGGATTAGCCTAGTGAGCCACGGCACTGGCCCTGATTGCTTTTGAAAGGTCCTTGAAACCAATAAGGCAGTGAAACTTTTGGATTTCCACGGTAGGGGAATAAACAGGTGGAGTTCAGGCAGATATGAATTTTAGGCAGATCCAAAAGAAGGGAGAGCCAGAATTCCACAGGGACAGTGTATCCTGAATGACAGAACTTGGAAATGAAATCTATGAGGCATTCAGGTTTTAGAAAATGATTACTTCAGCTTAAGAATAAAATAACTAGATTATCCTTTAGTGTAGAAATATAAATAGCTCTATCCAAAATAGGTGAGTTGATGAGTCTAGAGAAAGAAGAAATGTGCCAAAAGGCAATGAAGAACATGATATCCATTTTCTTTCTTAAATCACTTGCTTTTCCAGAGGGAAATGGAGAATTCTAGAAAATAAAATATTTTGTAGAGGCAGGTGGTCCTGAGGCTCTAGGGCCATTCATGCTGCTAACACAGCCAGGGTGGGAATGCAACTGGGACCACCAGGAGCCAAATTTGGCTCAGAGACTTTCTTTCTCTGTATAGTGTTTTGAAGACATTGAGTCAACCTTTTAAAGTGGATGGATTTCTAGCTTCTCTTGAGACTGAATGACAGCCACCACGTGGGTCCATGCCATGCACTGGATCCTAAGGCAACACTGATGATGCCAGATTCTTCTCTTGGGTCGGGCATTTTCCAAGCAGTTGGTTAAGTCCATACTGAAGTGGTTAGTTTCATTTAAATTACCTATTTGCAAATCTTCCTGTAGGATATTGATAGGACATAAAAGGGAAGGAAGAAAACCCAGTACAGTAGCTTAACAGTGGAGAGAAAAAAGAAAAGAGAAGGAAAGAAAAAAGTGTACAGCAGAGGAAGGCTGCACACCATCAGAGGTCCTCTTCTTTGTAGTCTCTCCACTCTACAGAGGGATCAATGACAAAGGCCAAGCGTATTCCCCTCAGCGAATCAAATGGGGCCAGGTTAACAGTGTGGAAAACAAGAAAAGTTGTACCAATGGAGCAATATCTCTCATAGAGGATGGAGGTGAAGATGGGACCAAACAACGTAGGAAAATACTACAGATCCTTGTCCATGCCCCTTAAAACAAGGGGTGTGGACTACCCTTCTGTGTTTAACTTTGAACTGTAGCTAGCTATGTCAGGAACTTCCCTAAAAACCAGGCAAACTGCACAATTCCAGAAGGAAAACAGAATGACAATGGTAGTCCCAAAGAGTGCTCCTGGGAGCCACACTGCTCATTCCCTCATGTCTTTTAGATCCTAGCGCAACAGTCAACTTTGAAGTGAGACCTTCCTTGACCTCATTACTGATTTTTTCAAACACTTCTCCCTCTCTAGCCAGCCTCTCGTATTCTTAATAGTCCTTACTCACCTTCACAGACTTATTCTTCCTTGCAATTCTTATTATTACCCAATATATGTACAATACATTTTATTTACATATTTCTTTATAGTTTGTCTGCCGCAATAGAACCAAGCCATCATAAAGTCAGAGATATTGGTCTGTTTCACTGTCTACTGCCACGTCAGAGTTGAGATCTATGCCTGGTAGGCATTGAACAAACTATCCTGAATGAATGACTAAATCCTCAATCACATTCTTGGAGTACAGGAATCTGCCTTTCACGAGAACCTGTGATTCTCTAACCAATTTTGCAATTGCTATCCTTTATTGTATTCAGAGACATACATTTTCAATTTCTTTCACTCATTATGTAAATTATTTGGCTCATAGGTCTTACATAACTTCTTAGAGCCCAAAGCTACACAATTTTGTTTATTTGACATATTTTACATACATATATATGTTTCTGGTGTGTAGTATAATGATTTGATACATGTATACAATGTGTTGTGGTTAAATCAGGATAATTATCATTCCATCTCCTCAAACATTTATTATTTTTATGTGATGGGAACCTCTGGATTTTTCTCCAGCTAATCTGAAATATATTATAAATTGCTGCACACTACAGCTACCCTTGTGCTATAGAACACGAGAATGACTTCCTCCCAGTTACATAATTTATAACAGAAATTAAAATCAACAGGAGTAACCTGCATAAGGATACTTGCACAAATTTACACAATCACAGAATGAAGTAACGCATACCTGGGTGTGTGATTACAAAGTCAACTGTTTTTTATTTCACTGTGCTCACACCTCCTGCTACACATGCCACATGTGTGATTTTTCTCTCAATTACGTTTTACAGCTTATAAAAACACTTTCTTCATTTTGTCCCTTGAAAAACAGAGTATTCAGATTTTACTGGATGTTTTTATTGAAACAAAACCCAAGGGGGCTATATTACACTGTTTAACACAGCTGAAGAGATATCTGAGAATGGGCTTTGTGATAGAAGGCCAGATTACAAAATTACTCACAGCTCTTGATCTGATAACAGGAGCAGAATGCCCCACACATATGAATGAAGCCTTTTCTTGGAATGCCTTACTACAAGAAGATAGAGAGAACTGGAGAGAGAAGGTGAGAAAAACGCCTGGGACTAGAAATGTTACATTCATTTTTTATGACTAATTTAAGATCCCTACCTCTCCCTCAGTGGAAAATGCCTCTTTGTAGTCTTTAAGCTTCAGAGATACTGGGGAGAGGTGCATGGTGCTGGAGAGAAAGCTGGAGCCAGGTTCAAGCTCACAGTTTCCCAGTCTGTAACATGGGATGTTAAAGATAGTTCTACCAGCCTTGTCCAGCTTGTAAATCTGTAGTAGCGTCAGAGAGATGACATATACAGAAGCAATCTCAAAATATTAAGGTCTTTAAGTTGCACTCTTTTGATTTAAAATAAAAATTCCATTATTTAATAGCAAAAGGGGAGATTTCTCAAGTTGTCCTTCTTGTGGGATATCCTCTGAATAATTATGAATTTGGTTCCATTTTGTATGTGTGACACTTGTCTGCATATCTAGACTGTAAACTCTTCAAGGATAAAGTTCATTTCTTCTTTTTTAAAGTAAAAGTTTTGTTACTACCTGGCACCCATGATGCTCAATGCTGAAATCTTAGTTATTTTAGGTGAAGCACACATGGGTCAAGCTTGATAAGTTAGGGACCACTGGAAACACAGAATCAAAATAACCCTAAGCTGACACGAGTCAGAGTTCCTACCACTGAGTCCTCACAGGTGACTTGATTTTGCACTGAGCAAAGCCCAGGAAGAAACTCTGCCCTGAGGGCTGTGTGTCAAACACACCTGTTTCAACATACTCCTGCCAGGAAAAGGAGATTGACTTCGTAGCCCAGGAGCTTCTGCATGTATTTTCTCCCCTTGAGGGAGTATGACTGGGAAAGTGGGTATCCCATGAACAAATACAGCTCACCAAGGAAAATCTTAGGGAAGGGAAAAAGAGTACACAGCTCTGGGGAGGTGCAGTGAGCCTCATTCCAATGAAGAAACTAGGAAACTGATTTGGAAAAATGAGGGCACAGAAGGCTTGGAAGCAGCTCTGACCCAGCCAAAGAAGGGCTAAGGAGCAAGGGGCACGGAAGGGAGGATCCGCATGTGTAAGGAACTGTGCCTCTCCAGGAGTAACCTCTAAGCCTGGGTGCAACCACTTAGACAGTGTATGTCCTGAGAAGTGCGTGGCCCTTTTGAGTTACTTTTTTTTTTCTCCCTAGATAGCCACATTTGGAAAAAAGAAAAAAAAAAAAAAACTTATTTGAGGCTACTATATAGGTCTGCAATAAGACTAATACTATTTTGAACTATTCTTTTTAGCAAGCTAAGGGCATTGGTTTTTGAAGTGTATTTCTTAGTCTAGACTTCATTAAAACAAATTTCTAAAAAATTTTCAAGATTAATGTTGGGCACATGTTCACATAGGCCTAAAAGGAATTTATAAATGAGGGGTCTTTCTTCTGTGTAGAAAAGTGTCATTTATCTTATTGTGAAGGTTTAAAAGTAGTGAAAACACCAGTTATGAGCTTTCCTATCGACTGGCTATGGTTAACCTGGCACATTTTCATCAGATAAACCTTATCCACTAACTCTGAGAGCACGTAGAACCCACCCCCACCTCCAAGACGTATCAGGGACAAAGCAATCTTTGAAAAAGCAGTCATTGGCAGAACACCCTCTTTATGCCATAAGTTCCATCATGTTAAAAGCAAAATACATTTAAGTAATGCAGGCTTATGCACTGTTCAGTTTGAAAACTGAACAGAATCTTCTAAACACCAGTATATTTTACAGGCAATCAGACATATTTTCAGTACCACAGAAATTTCTTATGAATGATATAAATTTCACCCGTGTTATTTGGGCAGGTCAAAAAGAATGAACTCTGAATCCAGCACAGACTTGCAATGGTTGGACCAGTACCTTACTTCTGTTCCACTATGGAAGTTAATATGTTCAAAACAAAGCCCAGCTAGAAAGGAAAGCCATATACCTGTAAATAACCCAAACGCCACTTAACACTGCTTACATAAAAGCACCATTTATGTCCCAGCAGCACAGAAAAACATGATGCACCTCATTTTCAGATCATCCTAATGCAGAAAAAATTCATTAGTCAGCTATAATAGTCTAGCTGTAAAGGCAAATAATGTTTTTCTGAATCCATTTGCATGGCAATGTGCATGTGTCTGGCTGATGGAAGTGACAGAAGAAACCTCCACCCAGTGCTACAAAATGTGAACAATCTTAAAATTCAGGAGAGGGTCCAGACGGTCCATACTCTCTCCCCTGTCAGATTTTACAGTCCTCTCACATTCATCGAGCATCTTAACCTGGCAATTAAAGTATCTTGATTATTTTGCCTAAGAGAGCTGACAATATTTCATTCTGCTTGAGGGCTCCTTGGAACATAAAACTGCGATAAGGTAAAATACACTGGGCAGCCACTGGAACCCTCTCCAAGTGCCAAAGTAGCAGATGCCTCTTTTAAAACACAAAAGGTGAGACCGTTCTTGGGAGTAAATTCTGCCCAGGCGATAGTCGGGGAAAGTACTTTCTCCGGTGCTTTGGTGCTTTAATGATTGGGTCAGCACCAGCACTTGCCACACTGTTGACCTCTGGTTAGTTATAATCTATTTCACCTATTAAGACAGATGTCCTCCGCCAGAGCCCCAGCAAAAAAAAAAAAAAAAAAAAAAAAAAAAAAAAAAAAAAAAAAAGACAAGGTACGCCGAAAATGATGGATCACAAGCCCCGTGTCTGTCAGCAATGAGGAATTCAGAAGTCCCACCAACACCTGCCCCGGGGAAGGACCCCCCCCACCCCCACCCCAACAATACAGAGACAAGCAGGCTTGGGAATAAGGAAATGGCTTGGTTCAAGCCTCGCAAGCTGCATCACCCGGGGACACGGTGACCGGCTCCCTTTTGGAAGGGCTGAATCAGACCCCAGCCTTGAAACTTGCAGGGCCCTCCCAGTCCGGCAGCACCCAGTGCCCGGGCGCCCCGTTGCCCCTGAGTCACACAGGTGGCGCTCAACAACAACCCCACCAGACGCCAATGCCCAGTCCGTTCCACCGGCCCGCGGGCCACTCCCTTCAGTTTCTGAAGCCCCGCAACTCTCGCCCACCCCCGTGGTCTTGCCCACCGGAACACCAGTGCTAGGGGAACAAAGAAAGCAGAAGCGCTGGGGCCAAGGGTGGGGTGCAGGTTATAGTTTTACCTTGCGGTGCTCAGGAACCAGCCGAGGAGAAGTCGGCGGCGCGGGGAGCGACCCGCGCGCTCCGCGCCTCCCCTCCTGCCTGCAGCGAGTCAGCTGTCGCCCCGCATCTGGCTCGCGCCCTCCGCCCGGCTCCGCATCTGGTCACAAAGCGCTCCGAGGCGCTGCGGGCGCCGCGGGCCTCCGGGTCACCTGCGGCCGGGCCGAGCCCAGCCCAGCCGAGCGCCCCGCCCGCCCTCCGCCCCTTCCCACCCGCGCGCTGCCCCGGCCGTGACTCAGCCGGGTACAGGCGCGCGCGCCTCGGGCGCGTCCAGGCTGGGGGGCAGCGGGAGGCGGCCGGACCCAGGCGCTGGCCCGCGCGCCCGCCTCAGCACGTGTCCGTCAGTCCGCGTCGCCCGCGAGGACCGCTGAGGTGGCGAGTGGCACCACCCAGAGAGGGAACTTGGCCCTCGCCCTTCCTGCCGCCCGCGCGCCGCGCCTGGCCCCGCGGGGGTCGCGTTTCCTCCGCCCCGCCCCCGGCCACCACAAGGTGAAACTTTCTAGGTGGCCAAGTTTCCTCGCCCCGGCTGCTGCGCGCTGTCTCTCCTGCCCTGGCTGGGGCGCTCGGAACTTTGCACAGCCGCAGAGGAGCGGGACCGAGTCTCCCCCTCCTGGCGCTCGGGCGCCGCGGGCCGCCGGGCGCGCACACTCGGCGTACCCCGCGCGGGCCGCGGGCAGGGCGCGGGGCTCGGCGCTCAGCCTCCCCCACGCCCGCGGCGAGCGAGCGAAGCACCGCGGAAACAAGGCGCTCATTGTCAGAGACGGTGGTAGGAGTGGACGGACGGATTGTCCCCATGATTTCGTTGCGCAACGATTATCCTCTCCTAGAATAACCCGAGTTTCCTCAAGGAAGAACAGAGGCGTGTAACCCTGAGGAGACTTCAGGTTCTTTAATTTTTTTTTTTTTATAACCGGAAGCAGGGTGATTAACCAAGCAAAAACAGAAGAAAAGTTTTAATTCTTGTTTGTTGAAATCTTATTTAAAAAAAAAAACAACAACATGTTGAGACCCTGGTGAATTGTTGAGGGGGTAATTTATTAGGAATTATGAGGGCTCACTAATTAGTATTTTAAAAGTATTTCGCATATAAAAATTGATAGTGACCTTTACGTAAGTAAGAGCATAAAGGTAATAGGGTCTAAGGAACCGCGTTGAGTTCTTTACAGCTCCGAGAAGGGCCTATTCAGTAGACGGCAATATATGATCAGACATGGATCTGTGAATACTTGACAGTCATGGGACAAGATAGCAGTCAACCTGTAGATACTATTTACTACAGAATGAAAAATAGAAAAATATGGTAGGAATAGTTGTTTTCCAAGAGCTTACTATGGGCCAGCAGGCATTTCACCGGAAGCAACACAGAGCAAGCTCAGTCCTTAAAGGTGGTTACCTCATGATTCCCCAGTGTAATTGGAAAGGAAAGCCCCAGTGACATTATTAGAATTCAGCACTAAACCATTTGGCAGATGAAGAAACTGAGTCCCTGAGAGTTCCTAGAAGGGTCACGCAGCTGGCTAGTAAAAGGCGAAGCTGGAACCCAGCTCTTAAGTGCTGGTCAGGTGTTTTCCACAGCAGGCCTCAAGGCCTCACTCAGCCAGGCACTGAGGATTTCCTGATACCACATGGCATGATTTAATAATGGCTACAGTTCATACTGAAATGCTGATTTGCTGGTGGTAGGGTCCTGGGCCTATTTATGGACAAATCAATTAGAGATTTGGAGTCCAGTAACAGCTTTCAATAAAAGGTGCCTAAGTGAATTTACACACACACACACTCACACACTTAGCCACAGTTGTCTAAAGGAATAATTAGAGTGCTGTTTCTATTTCCTGGTTTCCATAGCAATATGTTAACTGGATTTTTACATCGAATTATGTAGTTGCCTTAACAGGTTTTCTGAGTTTCAGTGCCGTGACAAAAATATAGAAGAAAAAAATTTACAATTAAAGTTGTAGAAAGACCCAGAAAAGCCGATGCAAACTGGAAAATCAAATAGATTATAAATGCAAACAATCTAGTCTATATTTTTAGAACTGAAGTTTTCTTAGTTTCTTGTGGTTAAAAAATTTCAATCCAGTTTACACACTATTGAAAATTGCTGTTTTGATTTATTAATTGTAAAAAGGTAATATTCTATAAAGGCTAAGAATAGCATAAATAAAAGTCTGAGTTTGGGCAAGTGTTGGGGTGCAGTGGGTTAGGCTGACCCTTGGGATGACAGCAGCCCATATTGGAGAGCCTGGGTTTAGTGCTGTCTACTCTACTTTTGGTCCACCTTCCTGCTAGTTCATCCTGGGACGTGGTGGATGATGGCCCAAGTACTTGGGCCATTGCTGGCAGACCAAGATGGGGTTTTGCGTTTGACCTGACCCATGTGTGGCTGTTTTAGGCATTTGGGGCATTAACTAGCAGACAGAAGATTTTCCTCTTTCTCTGTCATTCTGCCTTTCAAATATTGAATGAGAGCAAATAAATAATAAAAATTTTTTTGTAAGTATCTGAGTTGTGGATGTCTAATAATGTTTACACACTGTCTAAATAGATTTGATCCAAAAAAGGGTTAGAGGTAATTTCACATTTTTTAAAGAAATGGATGGAAACAGACATTAAAAACTGTAATAGGGTTCTAGAATTCTAATTTGGTTTTGCAGCAAACCTCTTGCTGTTAACTTTTCTTGGGTGGAGAAAGGTTAACTTGTATGATGAAGTTCTGTTGGTATTTTCCTAACCAAACCAAACCACTGTGGCTGTCACTGTTGGCTGGCTAACCCAGCACCTGTTCCCAACCAGATTTTCCCTTATCTGCCTGTCTCTTGGGGCTGGAAAACAGAAATATTTGCTTTCCCAGACTCCTTTGCAGCCAGGCATGGGCATGTGATGTAATTCTGGAAATAAGGTGTGAACTGAACTTTGATGGGGCCTTCAGGGAAAGGGTTTAGTTCCTAACAGGCAGTGCCTAGGAAGTTAGTGCCACCCTTTCCCTTTTTTGGTGGATTTTGATCTCAGCTCCACCTGCTAGCTATGTCACTACCTGCCAGTGGCTTAAACGTGGCATCTCATCTGTAAAATGGGATAATAGTCATTGAGGCTGCTGTTCTAGCATAATGAGTTAAGCTGCTGCCTCTGACTCTGGTATCCCACATGGATGTGGGTTTGAGACCCGGCTTCTCCGCTTCCCATCCAACTCCCTGCTAATGGCCCAGAAAAGCAGCAGAAGATGGCCCAAGTGCTTGGGCCCCTGCACCTAAGTGGGAGATCCAGAAGAAACTCCTGGCTCCTGATTTCAGCATGACATCACACCAGCCTTTGTGGCCATTTGGGGAGTGAACCAGCAGATGGAAGATATCTCTCTTTTTCTCGCTCTCTCTCCCTCTCTCTTTCTTTTTCTCTCTGCCTCTGCCTCTCTGTAACTCTGCCTTTCACATAAATTATACATCTTTAATTAAAAAATAGTCATTGTGAGGATTAAATGATTAAAGTGCATGGAATGGTGTCTAATAACATGTAGGTGGTCAAAAGGCATGAACTATTCTTCCTACACACTGGTGAGTAACACACAGTGTTAAACTGAAAACAGGATTCCTTGTGCTGACTTTGAGATGGGCCTAATGGTAGTTGTGGTCAAGAGAGAGAAACAGCCACCTGCTGCCCTAGACAGGTCGCTTCCTTTCTGCTCTCCCTTCCATGCATTAAAATTTGGGTCTTTGAAGGTACTCTGTAAACTTGTTTACATGGTACTGTCTTTGAAATGAAAACCATCTTCTTAGAATAGATGCCAGCAACTGGGGTGAGTAGGGCCCACCACAGGCATACATGGGCCTATAAAGTGTTTTTGAAGCATGGGAATCGTGGTAGGTAGAACATGGGTTCTACGATTTGTCATTAGCCTATATCTTCTCTTGCGTCGCTTCCAACTCACTTCTGCTCTTGACATCACTGTCTCCTAAAGGCAGCAGGGCTTGTAAGCATTACCTCAATTTTTTCATTCCCTAATTACACCTGTTATTGTGCCTACAGAAAGTGTCTCCACAAAAAGCCAGTAGAATAATTCAGGTGGTGATTGCTTATGTCATTTCTGTGGGCAATCAGAATTTGGAAATGTGGGATTCCTATAAGCTTTGTAGAAATATATTAAGCACCTTAGAATTTTCTGGGGCCAGTGCTGTGAAATAATGGGTTAAGTCACTGCTTGCAGCGCTGGAATCCCATATGGGCGCTGGTTCATGTCCCAGCTGCTCCACTTCCAATCTAGCTCCCTGGTAATGTGCCTGGGAAAGCAGCAGAAGATGTCCCAAGTACTTGGGCCCCTGCACACATGTGGGAGAGCAGGATGAAGCTCCTAGCTTCTGCCTGGACCAGCCCTGGTTGTTGCAGCCACTTGGGGAATGAATTAGTGGATGGAAAAATTCTCTCTCTCTCTCTCTCTGCCTCTCTCTCTCTATAACTCTGCCTTTCAAATAAATAAATAAATCTTTAAAAAACAAAAAGAATCACAGGCTGGTGCCACAGCTCAATAGTCTAATCCTCCACCTGTGGCGCCGGCACACCGGGTCTAGTCCCGGTCGGGGCGCCGGAGTCTGTCCCAGTCGCTCCTCTTACTGTCCAGCTCTCTGCTGTGGCCCGGGAAGGCAGTGGAGGATGGCCCAAGTCCCTGGGCCCTGCACCCGCATGGGAAACCAGGAGAAGCACCTGGCTCCTGGCTTCGGATTAGCGTGGTGCACTGGCCGCAGCGGCCATTGAGGGGTGAACCAACGGAAAAGGAAGACCTTTCTCTCTGTCTCTCTCTTTCACTGTCCACTCTGCCTGTCAAAAAAAAAAAAAAAAAATCACAAAATTTTTGAAAATGCACGTAAAAGAACAAACTAAAAACAAACCCTTCTTAACTTCACTTACCTTACCATTTCCCAAACTTAATTATCCATGGAATGCTTTTTTTCCCCTCTTAACATCTTCAGTGCCAATTTCTTACAATTTTATAGATGTCACACTTTAGGAAACCTTGCCTTCAAGAATGGAAATGCCAGTCACCAAGGGTCAGGCATTTGTAACAAGAGCTGCTTTTATGTTGATTTGTATTGGTCATTTGCTTGTGGTTGAGCTCTCTAAAAATAAATACTCAATGTTAAGATATCTAAAAATATGACTGAGCATATTCAATATTGAGGAGAAGTACAAGACTGCTAGGCTACAAGCTACAAGTATCATAATTTTAATCAGAGACCTAGCAAACCATGGGGAGGAAATTAAAGGTAAATTACCATCTCCTACAGGGTGCTGCAATTTTGTTAGTGATTTGGTCCATTTTCACATCTAGCTTATTGCCTCTCAAAATCATGCAAAGGCTTAATCTATTTAGGTCTCATTTACTAAATGTCTGTCATTGTCCATCATGTGTTTGGATTTCTGCTTATGACCTCATAATAAATCCAGAATAGGGGATTGGTGCTGTGGCATAGCCAATTAAACTGCTGCTGTGACACCAACATTCCATATGGAGCACCAGTTCGAGTCCAGACTGTTCTGCTTCTGATCCAGCTACCTACGAATGTGCCTGGGAAGGAGGCTGAAGATGGTACAAGTACCCATATAGGAGACCAGGATAGAGTTCTGTCTCTTTGCTTCAGGCTGGCCCCAACCTAGCTCTTGGAGCCATTTGGGGAGTGATCCAGCTGCTGGAGGATCTCTTTCTGTCTCTCCATCTCTCTCTGTAGCTTTGCCTTTAGAATAAATAAATAAATCCTAAAAAAAAAAAATCTAGAATAGGTATCATTCTCTTGGAAAAGAGGCTCAAAGAGATCATGTAACTTATCCAAGGTCACACAGCTGGCCTATCTTCAGAAAAACTGCACATCTCATTAACAGTGATTATAAACTGCCTCTGAACTATGATGAATGAGGTAGTCATTGTTTTAAATTTATTTTTTATTTTTAAATTTTTTGACAGGCAGAGTTAGATGGAGAGAGAGAGAGAGAGAGAGAGGTATTCCTTTTCCGTTGGTTCACCCCCCAAAATGGCCGCTACAGCTGGCGCACTGTGTCAATCGGAAGCCAGGAGCCAGGTGCCTCCTCCCGATCTCCCATGCGGGTGCAGGGCCCAAGCACTTGGGCCATCCTCCACTGCACTCCCGGGTAAAAGCAGAGAGCTGGATTGGAAGAGGAGCAACCAGGACAGAATCCGGCGTCCAAACTGGGATTAGAACCTGGTGTGCAGGCGCCATAGGCGGAGGATTAGCCAAGTAAGCCACAGCGCCAGCCAATGAGGTAGTCATTTAAGCTGCTCTGTTGGAGCAGAAGAACTTAAGGCTTCCTCTCATTTTCCCTTCTTCTCTCTCTGCAGAGTCAACTACAGCTTAAAGCATGGCCACCCCTCAACTTGCTTGATCCTTGGGATCTGATACCCACTACGTTACCTGTAAGTAAAACATTGCACACGTAGAAGCAAGGGTCCTGGGCAGTTAGCATGGCCCAGAGGGTGGGCTGGAAGAACACAGGACCAAGACGTCTGGGATGTGAGGAAGACCCAGAATGCTTTCTTCTGTGTTTCTGTCTTCACAACCTTTGTGCTCTCCTTTGGAGACCTAGGGAATGTGATAGAGAAGGAAAAGCACTAGATGACAGAGTCAGATTCCTGAGCGAGGCCGCTGGAACACTCTGTGTCTTCAGAAGATGAGGAATGAAGAGAGAGAAGAGAGAGGGGTCTTCCATCCCCAGATGGCCACAGTGGTAGGAACTGTGCTCGAAGGCAGGAGACAGGAGCTTTTTCCAATCTCCCACATGTGTGCAGGGGCCCAAGGACTTGAGCCATCTTCTACTGCTTTCCCAGGCCATAGCAGAGAGCTGGATCAACAGTGGAGCAGCCGGGACTTGAACCAATGCCTACGTGGGATGCCAGCACTGCAGGTGGTGGCTTCACCCGCTATGCCACAGCACCAACCCCAGCCTTACCCATTTATTCTCCCTGATTTATTCTCCCTGTCCCTTCCTCCCTCCCTCCCTGTTCTTCCCTTTCATTCCTTGCTCCTCCCTTTGCCTACCCTTCCTAATCTTTTTTTTTTTTTTTCACCTTGTGGTAAAATGGTGAAGGCATTTTGAGGGAGAAATTTCATTTTTTTTATACAGCAAAGTATAGCCTTATTTCCCAATTAGCTTATCCATTTCATTGGTTAATTTAAACTTGGGCAAATAGATTAGCTTATCTTGGGAAAGAATGCAGCCATAAAAATCAATGTGTTTCCTACATTGATCAGCATTTGTTTATGGATAGCCTTTAAAAAAAAGCATCCATGAGAGCATGTAATGACTACCATTGCACATCTTACTGCTGACTCAATAGGTACTTTGGCTCTTGACCCCTGTCAATCAGAGTCCTCATCTACAAAAATAATTCTAAGGTCTGTTGAACATGATTTGAAAATATTAACTATCACCTGAAATTCGGTTGAAACAAGTCTACTTAGAGCAATTATATCAAACAGACATCATAGAGAAAGAAATCAGTGTTTGGATCTTATTAATCAATGCCTTGTCCAAATATGATAAAAATATTTTTTAAAAAGATTTATTTATTTGAAAGGCAGAGTGAGAGCAAGAGAGAACAAGAGAGTGAAAGCAAGAGAAGCAAGCGAGCTCTTCCATCTGGTTCACTCCACAAATAGCTACAATAACCAAGGCTGGGCTGGCCTGAAGCTAGGAGCCTAGAACTCCATCCTGGTCTCCCACATGGGTGACAGGGCCCCAAGTACTTGGGCCATCTTCTGCTGCCTTCCTAGGTGCCACAACAGGGAGCTGGATGGAAAGCTGAGCAGCTGGGAAATGGGCACTCTGATATGGGATGCCAGTGTCCCAAGTGGCAACTTAACCCACTATCCCACAACTGTGGCTTCAATAAAAATGTTTTTCTGCTTCAATGTGAATGATTTAATAATCACCTCAAGTATAGTGTGTTTGGTGAGTTCAAAGTAAATTATGCAGTTAAAAATGGCCACAAAACTTAATATTTGGGGGGGGACTAGATAGGTTCTTGTGGCATAGAAAAATCATAGAATGTTTGAAAGGTTTGGTTAGTATCCCTGAAACTATTACACTTTAATATTCTAAAATATAATAAAGATGCTTATATTAAAACAGTTTGCAACACTTTTTCATTGGCCAGAGTTCAAACTTTAACAACCTTAGTATCTAAGCATAATTACTATTAATGCATGTTTAAAACACATACAAGAAATGGCAGTAACTCTGGTTTAACCTTGGTTTGTCGATGAAGAATTTAGAAAATAAGAGCACAAACTGTGACCAAAGGTCATGCTCAGAAAGCTGGCAGTGATGCAGACTGCTTAGGACTTCCAGCTCATTGGCCTATTGTAAACATTGCCACTTTACAAGAGCCAGCAAAATCCGACCAAACTACCCTCCAGAGGCCAATGCAGACCAACCTGTAGACAAAACTGTCAGATCTGATCAAATTACTGCAAACTTTCATACTTATATTGAAGGAACTTTCAAGGAATGTATAACCTGAATTACAAAAGACATCTTTTTAAAGCTTCCCCTGAAATGTCTGGTCATCTGTTTTGGTCTGAGTTCCCTGCACTAGGGCAGTTATCAAGCACTGTTGGCCCTCCCATTGCTACTGTTAACACATGGATTTGTCACTCTAAAGTTAAGAAAAACCAGATGTTCCCTTTGTTGTTCTGTATTCTATGGCAGATCAAAAGTATGTTTAAACAGCACCAGTGAAGTTGAGATTTAGAAATAATCTTATTAATCTGATCAATGATGTCATATGATTTAGAGCCATTTCAAGATTTAGACTGAACTTCAATATTTGGCCTACATTTATTGGATTACCTCCAAATAAATCAATTTTTGTATATAAAGACCTATATTTTATGGGAATCATAATTTGTGTGGAAGCAACTATAAACATGGAATAAAATATTTAAACATGTCAGATCTCATAATACATCAATTAATTTTTTTAAACAAATGTTTATTGAGCCCCTACCATGTGCCAGGGAAGTGTTCATGTTTTGCGCTACGAAAATGAATGAGCTATGGTCTGGAACCTGAGGAGCTCACAGTCCAGTAGGGAAAAGCGGCATTTAAGCCAGCAGACCAAGGACAACAAATCAAATGCTGTCTACTCTTTGTGTTACTGAGAGTCTGGTCCTTGTATACGGTGCTGAATCAGAATAACAAGGACAAGGTTTGAAGATAAAGGCAAGAGAAAGTTTAATAATCCATTGATAAATTAGGAAGATAGCAGACTAATGCCTGAAGAACTACCATCTTCCTGGGTGAGGGAGCTTTAGGGTTTCCAAGGAGTTCAGAGAGGATTAGAGGTAGAGAGGTCAGCAGTAAACAGCCCATCACCAAAACTGGTTGTAGGTCTGATAACAGGATATTGTTTAATTAAATATCAAATGTCAGTGCAGTTTCTTGAGAAACATGCTGCAGGGAATTGTGGGCTTGATCTTAACGTAGGTGGAATATAACAGCATATTCTGCATGCATGAGTAGCTGCAAAACACTATTTGACTGGAATCTGAAAGAGGCAAAGCACTGTGTTAAGAGATCATAGTGTTGCATTAACCATAATGAGGCTCACTCACCCGGAAGTCTATGATTAGTCAGGTTTATTGTGCTCTTAGTCATCTGCACCCCATTATACCCTATTACATCAGGAAAATGTAGGCCAGCTTCAGGCATCAGAAGGAGGTGAGAAGATGTGGACTACACTGCAAGGGAGGCCACATTTGAGCCATATCCTAAAAGACAAGCAGGAGTAGGGTTGGCACTGTGGCACAGTGGGTTAATCCACAGCCTGCAGTGCTGGTATCCCATATGGGTGCTGGTTTGAGTCCCATCTGCTCCACTTTCGATCCAAATCCAGGCTAATGTGTCTGGGGAAGCAGTGGAAGATGTCTCAAGTCCTTGGACCCCCATATCCACGTGGGAAGCCCAGAAGAAGCTCCTGGCTCCTGGTTTCAGCCTGGTCAAGCCCCGGTTGTTGTGGCCATTTGGGAAGTGAACCAGTGGATATAAGATCTTTCTCTCTCTCTCAACTCTGCTTTCAAGTAAATAAATAATTTTTTTTTTAAAAAAAAGATAAACAGGAGTTCTCTGGGTGACTGTTGGTAAGGGGACAGAATTGAGGAAGTGAAGTCTTAAAAAATGGAGCAGTCATGAAATAATTATATATTTAGGGTTCTTCAAATGGCTCAGAACAGCTGGGTCACAGTGTTTTGGGGTTAGGGTAGAAGAGGAAGCTGGAACAGTAGGTGAGGGTCAGAATACCTTTGAGGGGTCTGGTATATCACACCAAGACAGAAGATCTATATGGCAAGTGATAAGCAGTCACTACAATAAGTAAAATAATTAGAATTTTACATGTTTGAAACATTGCTGTGGTTTAATGGAAGGTTGAAAGCAAGATGAGATTGGAGGCAGGGTAGCAAGAGAGAACAGGATTTCTTTATTTTTTTTTAAAATATTTGTATTTTATTTGAAAGGCAGAGTTAGAGAGAGAGAGTGAGAGAGGCAGAGGCAGAGGCAGAAAGAGATTTTCCATCTGCTAGTTCACTCCCCAAATGGCCGTAATGGCCAGAGCTGGGCTGGTCTGAAGCCAGGAGCCAGGAGCTTCTTTGGGTCTCCCATGTTAATGGCAGGGGTCCAAGCACTTGGGTCATCTTCTACTGATTTCCAAGGCACATTAGCAGGGAGCTGAATCAGAAGTGGAGCAGCTGAAACTCGAACTAGTGCGCATATGGGATGTTGTTGCTATAGGTGGTGGCTTTGCATGCTCTGCCACAGTGGTAGCCCATAGGAGGGGATTTCTTTAATGCAGGAGAGCAATGATGAGACCCTGCTCCATCACACTCTGAAAGTGACCGCTGGGATATGGGGCCAAGAGGAAAGATACACACACACACACACAAACTTACTATATATGAGCCTACACTCTCCCACTCCTCCCCAAGAATGAATGACTCCATTTTATATATATTATATATAATAATATATATTATATACTAAATTATTATATAATAATACATAATATTTATTATATTATATATATATGGTGTGGAATCTGTGGGACAACTTAGAGATCAGAGAAATTGAGGAACACTCAAAGTTTGCTTTTTGTGTACAAATAACAAAAAAAGCTTTATACCATAATATATGTGGATTTTGTTTGAAAACTATACTTTGATAAAGCTTGTTTTATTTGTTTATGTTGTTTGGTGGAAGCCTAGGACACATGATGCATTCATTTTGGACTTGAGTTTGAGGTGGAGTAATTACTGATAGCTGCCTAAGGAACTGTTGGAAGTCTGGTAGGTTAGTCTAATATCAGTGTGCCGGATTTTTCTGCTGTGTGGTTGTTTATGTTTGGAACCATGTGTTTTAGACTTTCCAATCTCATTTAATCCAAGTTTGGGGGTGGCCAAAAGGGAAGTAGTGTGAGTTCTGAGATGAAGAAGAGGAACAGCCATCCTCATGTTCTAAAGATCATGGTCTTCTATCTGGTGAGAGATGGACGCAGATGTGCCAGTGTATTTAGTTTGTCCTCCCTCCTTCCTAATGCTGACCTTCTTTGTTAGAAGTTACCCTTGCTCTTTGAACAGACACTTTGCTTCTTGCTCACCAAGTTGAGAGGCAGGAAAGGCCAACAGCCTTTCATAGGCTTTGAGGTTCCAGGCTGCAGTAGGGCATGCTGACTCTCAGAGCTCCTTACAAGGTTTGACTCATTTGTGACTTTTCTCTCTTCCTTCAACTCCATTTTTCAGATCCCTGCTTTCTCAGTTTCTCCTATAAGTGTGTAAGTTTCATTTCCTATAGTAAATTCCTTCTTCTGAATCATTCCATATCCTTCCCTGATTGAATATTTTTTAAGCTTCAACTGAAACATGATTTGTCAAACAGAACTCCTTAAACGTTGCTACATTTTATACTCAACTTCTTCTTTTTTTTTTTTTTTGTAATTTTTTTTTTTTTGACAGGCAGAGTGGATAGTGAGAGAGAGAGAGACAGAGAGAAAGGTCTTCCTTTTTGCCGTTGGTTCACCCTCCAATGGCTGCTGCGGCCGGTGCACTGCGCTGATCCGAAGCCAGGAGCCAGGTGCTTCTCCTGGTCTCCCATGCGGGTGCAGGGCCCAGGGACTTGGGCCATCCTCCACTGCCTTCCCGGGCCACAGCAGCGAGCTGGCCTGGAAGAGGGGCAACCGGGATAGAATCCGGAGCCCCAACCAGGACTAGAATCCGGTGTGCCGGCGCCGCAAGGATGAGGATTAGCCTGTTAAGCCACGGCGCTGGCCTATACTCAACTTCTATCACTTGAAATTGTTTGGATATTGGGGGGTTCCATCTTTTCCTTGACTTTTTGATAGTGATCACCAGTAAAAATTAAGACTTTTAATAGGTTCAAATAGGAGAAATTGTCACGAGAGCTGAGTAATTTCAAGAAAATTAATCACTTGGTACATACGCTGTTGAAAGAAGTCATTGCTTTTGTATTATGTTGGGTCAACATTTTAATACAATCCAGTACTCCAGAACTTTGTAGGTAATGGAGAGACAAGCATGAAAGATCTCTGGTGCTCTAGGGGACAAAGAGGAAGGAATAGGGCATATTGAGGCAGGAAAAAAGGTTTCCCTCCTGGTGGGATATAGAGTCATTCATTCTTGGGGAGGAGTGGCAGAGTGTAGGCTCTTATTGAAAGAGCAGCTGGGAAACAGAGGTCCTGAAGTTCTTGGCTCAACAAAGATCCTCTCATGAGCAGGTCAAGCACATAAGTGGCTCTACAATGAGCAGTTGGGTTACTCTTCATCAGCTTGTACCCTGGGGAGAGATGAAGTTGAAATCCAAGGCAGGTGTTGGGGGAGGTATCAGCCTTGTTAGTATTGGGAAATAAAGTTTGACCTAGAAAAGTATGTGCCCTAGAGATTCTCCCTAGTTTTTGTTTTGCTTTTTTGCTTTCCTTCCAAAGTCAACGGAATAAAATGCTAGTAAGAAGATTGGAGTGTTGCAGCCTTTTGGCAAACATAGTGACAATGGCTTGCTCATTCCCTGCCGTGGGGATGCTCTTCCTTTTTATAATTGTGTGGCAATCTTTGGCTCATCCTTCAGGGTCCAAACTTGATGTTGGAAGGCCTCCACGAATGTCCTGTCCCTGGGCAGGCTGACAGGTTGCTTTGTCTGTTTTCCATGTTCCTTCCTACTCCTAAATTAGCATATCTCACACTGTGTTACAATGAGCCACTTTTGTGACAGCATATCCCAATGATGTATTAATTTGTGTGGACTTTTCCTGACTGCTACTTTGTGCCTCAGAAAACATTTAAAGCAAAGAAAAGGAGAAACACTGCCCCTGGGGGCAAGGGGAGGTAGGAGGTCTTACATCTCTTTGAGAGTGTTGTGGTTACATAGGGGCTAAGTTACTGCAAATACAGACTGACCCAGCTCTGTTTTTACATGGTTTAGGCGAGGCACCAGAAATAACACCCTTCCAATCTGTTTGCCCCAAAGCCTTGGTAGCTAGGGACACATCTGAAGAAATGCATTGTCAAGTTATCTTGTCATTGTGTGGACATCATAGAGTTAACTTGCATGAAGTGAAATGGCTGTGATGTCACTTGGCAATCTGATCTTATGGGACCACTGTTGTATACAGGGCTCAACATTGACAGAAACCTTATGTGGCAAACTTTATGAACAAAGTTTTAAAAATTCATCAATAGCTCTGGAAATTGGGCTGTGTCTTCTATAGATGTTACCTGGGCACATTAGGAATTGAACAGCATGTTCTGGGAGCAGAAACTTCATGCAGGACCCCATAGCTCTGCCAAGCTTCCAACTTTTTCATGTCCTGAAGCAGCCTTGGGTAAACCCTCTTTGTGGGCCTGATGACCCCCTGACCTGTGCTAGGTAATTAATAATCTTCTTCTTTTCCTGGGAGACAAATGGGATTAGCACACTTTGACAGTGTCTATTATTCTTAAGGAAGTTACATTGAGATCAGTGTCACCTTCCCAAAGGATACATTATACACTGCACACAAAGGGAGTCATGCAGTAGGGGTAAAATTCTTGTGACAAGTTTCTCTTTGTCCGGATAACTTACTTGTCAGCTATTTTCTGTTAGGTTGTTGAAAAGTACTGACTGCTTAGTGCCTGAAATGAGGCAAGAGAGTTGGGATTGGATGTGCCCATTAAACCTGTCACAGATGAGGTCAAGCGTGTGATTGAGGGGACCAGTAAACCTGTCACATGGGCCAGAGAAAGGAGAGTTGTGCTTGCGTGTCACCAAGGACTCAAGTACATTCCTTGGTTGAGAACACTTGCTGATCATGCCCATGACCATTGGCTGTAGGGTGGAGACAATCCCTTTTGCCTCCTGAGACCAAGTCAGCCAAGCCTGCTAGGGCTCCTGGACTGCTCCAGGAGCATCTTGGGTTTTTGTCTTGGGGTTCTGAAATTACTTTTTCAGGGTAATGAAAAGAAATGAAATGAAACTTAGAAGGGACCCCTAATTTTGGTGATTGTCTAAAACATAGCAAGGGCTCAGTGTTTGAAAGATAGCATAACCCTTTGGGAGGTGTGTTAATACACAAATGCTTCAAAGTCGTGTGGTCATATGGGGTCAGTCCTCTGATCTTGGTCTAGGCCAAAGTAATGCTGACAGAGGTCCTTCCACAAGGGCTTGATTGCTAATTGTGGGTTCCGTGTGGTCCTAAAGTCCAGGACAGCAGGAACCGAAGATTGACTTCTTTATCCACAGTGGCTGTAATCACATGGGATATAAAAATTAAGATCCCAGCCGCCTGCTAGCACCCAGAGTTCTAGTCCCGGTTGGGGTGCTGGTGTCAAAAAAAAAAAAAAAGAATTAAGATCCCATGGGGCCAGCGTGGTGGCGCACTAGGTTAATCCTCTGCCTGCGGCACTGGCATCCCATATAGGCGCCGGGTTCTAGTCCCGGTTGCTCCTCTTCCAGTCCAGCTCTCTGCTGTGGCCCAGGAAGGCAGTGGAGGATGGCCCAAGTCTTTGGGCCCTTGCACCCACATGGGAGACCAGGAAGAAGCAGCTGGCTCCTGGCTTCGGATCGGTGCAGTGCAGGCCGCGGTGGCCATTTGGGGAGTGAACCAATGGAAGGAAGACCTTTCTCTCCGTCTCTCTCTCACTGTCTATAACTCTACCTGTCAAATAAATTAAAAAAAATTAAAAAAAAAAGAATTAAGATCCCAGGGGAAGACAGAGGCCAAAATCGAGATGCAGAACTTTGTATCAGGATGGGGGGTGGGGTGAAGTTCACACATCTGAGTTGTGATCTGAGAAGGCAGAAATAGGGTGATTGGCATTCCATGTTTTTCAGTTCCTCTGCCATCTTTTTTCTGGGTTAACACTTTAATTTTGGTGGACTATCTCCTCTCATGTCCTAAAAAAGCATTCATATGATGAGAATTTTTTGAGACCTTGAAGTCTAATAGTGTTTTCCTTTTACCCTCGTGGCTTGCCTGGGAGTTTGGGCAGATGTAGAATCTAGGTTAGAAAACAGAGGTCTGTTGTGTAGCTAGCCTCAGTCTTTTTCTTGAAAAGTTTGATGTGATTTTAAGTCCTGATTTGTTTTTCCCACTTTATTTTCTCCATCCTCTCTTCTGGAACCCCAGAATCAAAGTGTTAGACTAGCAGGATTTGGCTTCTGATTTTTATACATATATATAATATTAATATATATATAACATATGTAATAGTATATATTCCCTTCCTCTCCTTTCTCTTTCCTCTCCTTTCTTTCCTTCCTTACATTTCTTTGTTTCTATCTTTCAGGTAAGAAAATTCCCTCAAATGTCTAGTAGTCCTTGGCTAACCATTCGCATAAAACATGAGGAAAATTGGTATGGGAGAGATAAGAATTCATGAGTTGAGATGCTAATTGTGGATTTCAGAGCTACTAGTTCTAAAACCAATTTGAATGTTTAGATCACTGAATCATAAAGATCTATCAACATGTGTTATGAGAGAGTACGTACACCTCCACAGATGATAGTAATTGTGCTGGGGCGTTTTCATTTGCTCTTCAACACCTGTTTCTGTGTCCTGGGAAGTTGATCACCATAGATGACAACTGCATGTTTCCTTTCCCTCTGCCTTGTTGCTGGGTTCAGCAAGTGGGGACACCAGCAAGACTCCAGGATGTGAGGAAAGTAAAGTCGGGGTCTTTATTCTCCTGACACTCTTCCTGCTGAGCTATCAGTGGCAATGGCTTTGATCTTATACCAAAGGAAGGCAGAAGCAAAGCTCCTGTTGGGTGCTTTCCCCTTTACCTGCAGCTACAACACAGCTCTTTGGGTTCCAGTCACTTTCCCTTCCTCTTAATTTCTTCATGTCTGGTTGTAAGAGCTCCCAGGTTTCAGCTCAGGGACACTTTGGCATCCCTTATTGATATACCTCGATTAAACCCATAGATGTAAATATTCATTGTGGTAGGCAGGAATGTAAGATTTGTGACCCACAGTATGCACACTGCTTCTCCCAAGAATTCGATCAAACACTAATATAGATTGTGTAGGGAAGGGATTTTGCAGGTGCAGTTAAGGTCGTAGCTCAGTTGATCTTACAACAGAGTGAAATGTTCATCCACATGGGCCTGATTTAATCACATGGGCCTTTTCAATGTATCAGTCTATAGTTCACCAAGAGTGGAAGTCAGAGATGAGAGACAGAAGGGTTTCACTCGAAATTGCTGGCTTGAGGATGGAAGGGGCCATGTGGCAAGGAATGCATGTGTCCACTAATTGCTGAAACCAAGTCCTGGGGAGTTCAGTCTTACAACTGCAGGGAACTAAAGTCTTCCTACAACCAGAGTTATTTTGGAAGAAGATTTGGATAAAGCTGTGGCCAACACCTTTTTCTGAGCCTTGTAATTCCCTGGCCAGAGAATTCAATCATACTACAGCAGACTTCAGAACTAACAAATGAGTGAGTGTTGTCTTTTTTTTTTTTTTTTTTTTTTTTAATTTTTCACTATTGAGTTCCTTGACTGAGAAGACTGAGAGCCAGGCTGTTAGCTCTAGCTGGTGACAGGGGACTGAGAGGGAGTCAGTGGGCTCACGGGCCTCCTACACTGACCTCTTTTTTTTTTTTTTTGACAGGCAGAGTTAGTTAGAGAAAGAGAGACAGAGACAAAGGTCTTCTTCCATTGGTTCACCCCCCAAAATGGCTACCACGGCCGGTGCCCTGCGCCAATCTGAAGCCAGGAGCCAGGTGCCTCCTCCCAGTCTCCCACATGGGCCATCCTCCACTGCTCTCCCGGGCCACAGCAGAGAGCTGGACTGGAAGAGGAGCAACCAGGACAGAATCCGGCGCCCCAACCGGGACCAGAATCCGGGGTGCCGGTGCCCAGGTGGAGGATTAGCCAAGTGAGCTGCGGTGCTGGTCAAATGAGTATTGTCTTAAGCCACTAAGTTGATTATAATTTGTTGTACAGCAACAGGTAACTAATAAAATCCCTTTGTCGAATATTTCTCAATTTTCCTTTGAGTGTATTATTGATGTCACACCAATTAACTGACAGATGAAATCCTAGTCTCTTTACACTTGTATTTCGGGTTCTCTTGACCTAAAGAAGAGGTTCTACCTTGATTGTTGACAACATCCAAGGAATGTGTGTTTGCATTTTATGAAAACATTTGATGGCTGGCGCCGTGGCTCAATAGGCTAATCCTCCGCCTTGTGGCGCCGGCACACCGGGTTCTAGTCCCGGTTGGGGCACTGGATTCTGTCCCGGTTGCCCCTCTTCCAGGCCAGTTCTCTGCTGTGGTCCGGGAATGCAGTGGAAGATGGCCCAAGTCCTTGGGCCCTGCACCCCATGGGAGACCAGGAGAAGCACCTGGCTCCTGCCTTCGGATCAGCGCAGTGCACCGGCTGCAGCATGCCGGCCGTGGTGGCCATTGGAGGGTGAACCAATGGCAAAGGAAGACCTTTCTCTCTGTCTCTCTCTCTCTCACTATCCACTCTGCCTGTCAAAAAAAAAAAAAAAAAAAAGCGAAAACATTTGAATTTCACAAGGCTTTATATTTTCATCATTTATTAATTTATCATTTCCAGGTTTTGAAGACACTATAGTGATCAAAATCCCCGCCTTCATGAAACTTATATTCAGAGAATACAGAAGACAGTAAACAAGTAAATAAGTAAGTAAAATATAAGATATATGTGTGTCAGGTGACAGTAAATGCCATGGGAAAACTGTAGCAGAAAATGGCATAAGAATTAAGCCAGGTTTGGGGGATTTCATATAGCATGCTTGGGGAAGATCTCATTGAGAAGGCGACATTTCAGCAAGGACTTAATGGTGGTGATGAAAGAAGTTACGCAGATATCTGAGGAAACAGCTTTATAGGCAGAGGGAACAGCCAGTGCAAGGTGTCAACAAAGTGGCCAGTATGGACGAAGAGCAATGAGAGACCTTGTTTCAAATAGATTTGTTCTAATTATTCTATTCAATTGGGGGGCAGTCTGAATTTAGCAAAATGATCTTTGACAGTAGAAGTAGAAAGACAACCCATTTGGGTATATCCATTATTTTTTTCTCTTGTCCTGACTATTATGTATTTTATCTGTAGCTCTGACAATTTGTGGGGTTAACTTACTGAGTAACTTTGGCCAAGTTACTTAATCTATAGACGTGTATTTCCTGGATGTAAAATAAATAGTTGGGTACATGTTATCTTCATATCACATTTGGCTCTAAAAGCTGATCTTATTACCTGAATTCTAATTAGCCATTTCACTGGAAGAAGGCCCAGGACATGGAGAGAAGATGAAACTTAGGGCAGTTAATATTGCTGCTCATTTGGCATTCTAGGAGAAGGCTGATGGGGAGAGGCTCATCCCCCTAAGATACGTGTAGAGGCCTGTAGTTTTTATGTTTGTCAAGACCTGCCATGGCTCGTGTGGTTCTCATTTTATGAATATAAGTGATTGCTTCAAGTGCACAATTAATATAACATTTGGAGCTTTTAATATATACTAATATATATAATCAGTATATGTGTGGCATAGCTCACCATCACAAGCATCAAATGAGTGCTGTTAGCAGTAGAGTGTGTGGGGCAAGTCCGTCAAATCAAATCTTCACCCAGGAAGCTTTAATGTGCATATTGAACATTTAAACAAAAAATAGTTTTCAGTGTGGCCTCTCTTTCCAACCTTATCTTCTATTACTATTTCCTATTCTCTTATAAGTAACCATCATCTTTTTTATTTTACATTTTTAATTGAAATTTCCATGTTTATCAGGTTTTGATGACAAGACCTTTTTTTTCCCCATAAATCACTAAAGTTAAATTTCATATTCCTTTGTAAAAGTACTTCCCATACCTCCTGCAACCAAACAAAATAACCAAAAGGCTAGATGATTATTAGCTCACAAAAAGCTTTGATTAATTAGCCTGCTGATGGGCAGGCACCATGGCTTAACAGGCTAATCCTCCGCCTTGCGGCGCCAGCACACCAGGTTCAGCACACCCGGTTGGGGCACCAGATTCTGTCCCGGTTGCCCCTCTTCCAGGCCAGCTCTCTGCTGTGGCCTGGGAGTGCAGAGGAGGATGGCCCAAGTCCTTGGGCCCTGCACCCGCATGGGAGACCAGGAGAAGCACCTGGCTCCTGCCTTCAGATCAGCACGATGCGCCGGCCGCAGCGGCCATCGGAGGGTGAACCAACGGCAAAAGGAAGGCCTTTCTCTCTGTCTCTCTCTCTCTCACTATCCACTCTACCTGTCAAAAAAAAAAAAAAAAATTAGCCTGCTGATAACATTCTCGAATGTTCTGAGTGTGTGTCAGCTCAGAGGAAAGGGTGAGCTCTGTGAAATGGGAGCGTGGTTCCCTGTCTTCATTAGCTCAGCCAGGATAAATGTTCTAGGAAAATTTTATTTTAGGATTCTTTTGATTTGAAAGGCCAGCAGGTCCAAGAGAGCTTTTAGGATATTGCAGTATATCTAAGCTTTAAATGGTCCTTGTTGGAGGGGTTTAAAACATCTATTTATAGAACTATTGGGAAAGATTTCTGATGAAAGTCTGGGCTTTTCACTGGTTCAGATTTCATTAGTCCTCATGCTGGTTGTCACCAGTAAATCTTGGACTGGACACTTGTCCATGTCTATGAAAATAACACTCTTGTGCTTATTTTTATTTTTTAGCTTCTGTTGCACTGAGGCTTAGGTCTCAGTCTTTTTCAGTCACAGGTCAGATTACCAGAAGTAAGCATAATGTTAAAACATTCACTTAGCAACTGAAATGTGTATATCTTGCCCCTATGAGCAGTCTTCAAAAGTCTGGGGAAAAATGCAAGTTATGAAAAAACTATGGATTTCAAAATTTTCCACATTATAATAAACATCTTTTATTCCACTTTCCACAAATTTGTCAAAGGACTGTCATAAGAGGGTCAGGATTACATCCCCTTGAATATTTAGAAAATTTCTTTGAACATATGACATGTCTACAATAAGTTTCTTCAATGAAGAACAACTATGAAAACCTTGGAATTTTAAATATTCCCAAGGTATGCTTTGTGCCAACATAAACAAAGAGCTCTTTGGATATTATATTCAAAATGATCATGTATTTTGCCATCATTTTTATTATTTATTCACCACAACTCTAAGTTAGTACAGAAAATATACATAATATACATTCCTATACAGTTTGATTATTTCCTTTGAGAAATCTGATGTGTGCTTTCCTGTCCTAACATATGAATTGAATAACTCTTTTTAATCAGCTGCTTTTTCAAATTTAATCTAGAAACAAATTGTATCAAGCTTGGTGCTAAAAGTATATCTGATGAAAAGCTTTCCAATTTTGTTATTATCTGTAAGTCTAAAGATAGATTGAACATTGGTCATTTATAAAAGTAGCATTTCAAAATAAAAGCTTTCTTCTTGTTTTTGTTTTGGTAACATTTTGCCAGTATGTAACATAGGGTAAGAATCATTTACCAGTCTAGAAGTAGCTAGATACCCAATTTTCAGGTGAACATTGAATTTCCAGTCCTGCCTATTAGATGCCCTTATAAGGCTGGAGCAAAGTAAGCTCCGTATTGCTCCATTGTAATGTTCATCTGGCTTCCAGCCATGTAGATGGATGTATTAATACTCAGTTCTCAAGAGTGTTGTGAAGTTCACTTAATTAATGTTTATAAAAGCTTCTTGAGATTGTCTGCTGAAAGATAGTACATGAGCTAAAATTACATAGAAAGCAAATGTGCAGAGCACTCTAGAAATTGTTGCATGGCAAAAATAAACATGCCCTGATGATCTATTAGCCATGTCTGAATCAATGATTTCTGGTTTCTTTAATTTATCAGAGTATTTTATGGTTGGTACATAAAGATGACTTAAAGGTGTATCATCTCTTTTCCTAGTGCAGAAGTCTCTGTGACGTTTTGGTCAGAGAGGTTTACATAAGGCGTTTGTCTCCTGCTCATTCAGGCAGAACACTCAAATCAAGCATCTAATAAAAAGTAAGGCGCTAGTTTGAAGGTTTATTTTTGCTCCCCAGTGAGTACACCTTGTGGTAGGCATGCTAGTTTTTCAACACCTACTCTTCATTTCTCTCTTATAGTACTGGAATGCCTAATTTTTTACTGGTCGCATATCCACTCTGAATGAAGTTTACTTTGTACACGTTCCTCTTACTTGGGTATGGCCTGAGGTTCTAGCCCATGAATTGCTTTTATTTTTTTATTTGACAGGTAGAGTTATAGACAGTGAGAGAGAGAGACAGAGAGAAAGGTCTTCCTTCCGTTGGCTCACTCCCCAAATGGCCGCTACGGCCAGCGCTGCGCTGATCCGAAGTCAGGAGCCAGGTGCTTCCTCCTGGTCTCCCACGTGGGTGCAGGGGTCCAAGCACTTGGGCCATCCTCCACTGCAGAGCAGAGAGCGGGACTGGAAGAGGAGCAGCGGGGACTAGAACCAGTGCCCATATGGGACGCCAGCGCTGCAGGCGGAGGATTAACCAAGTGCACTATGGCTCCAGGCCCCCATGAATTGCTTTGTGATACCTCTTGGTTGCATCCTTAAAGGGAAAGTTTGCCTTTCTTTTCCTCTTTGTTCATCTTATTTCTTGCTATATAGACAAAGTGATAAGCCTTATTGGATACATGAAGAAAATAACCTAAAGATGAGAGAACAAGACAATAAGAGCCTGGTTCCTTGAAAGATGAAGAATAGCACTGTATTACCAGCCCTCCACCACTAACCTAGAATGTGTTTAACACACTATTATGTTGAGTCTAGGTTACAGATCACTCTGACCATCTCTTACCTTATGCCTCTCTCTACAAAAGCAAGAGAGGGAAAAAGTGATTCTATTTTTAGATCTTATGCCAAATTGCCCACTCATGGCCCAGTTCTAATTGAAAATCAGCTATAAGTTTTATTTATGTGCTGAGTCCATTAAAGGGTTTTAATTTTAGGGTATAAATTCTCATCATAATGTAGACAAAGAAAAATTTCTTTAATTGTACTCCAAACAAGCTAATGAGCTTTACTTTTTTCTTTTAAGTTAATCACCTGTTTTTCTGTGTCTTTTCTTTCTTCCTCTTTTTTTTTTTTTTGTTAAATGTTTATTTACTTACTTTAAAGGCAGTCACAGAGAGAGAGAGAGAGAAAAGGAGTGAGAGAGAGAGAGTTCACTGGTTCACTCCCCAAATGACTGCAATAGCTGAGGCTGGGCCAAGCTGAAGCCATGAGCTGGGAGCTTCTTCAGGGTCTCCCACATGGGTGCAGGGGCCCAGGTACGTGGGTCATGTTCTACTGATTTCCCAGGCACATTAGCAGGGAGCTGGATTGGAAGTGAAGCAGCTGGGGCTTGATCTGGTATCCATATGGAATGCTGACATCACAGGCAAAGGCTTAACCTGCTGCACCACAGCACTGTCCACGTGAGCTTTACTTTGAATAACTTTATCCTCTGAAATTGCCAAAACATTATATATGTAGCAAAACCAAAAAGAATATATTTTAACTAAAATTATAAAATTTTAATACATTGGAGTCAGTATTCTCACTAATCATTGTTTCCTGCCCTATTTTTTTTTTTTAATTTTAAGATTTACTTATTTATTTGAAAGAGTTACAGTCATAGGGAAAAACAGAGAGAGAGAGATCTTCCATCTGCTGGTTCATTCTCCAAATGGCTCCAACGACCAGGGCTGGGCCAGGCCAAAGCCAGGAGCCAAGAGTTTCATCCAGGTCTGCCATGTGGGTACAGGGGCCCAAGCACTTGGGCCATCCTCTGCTGCCTTTCCCAGGCCATTAGCAAGGAGCTAGATCAGAAGTGGAACACCCAGGACTCTAATTGGTGCCTACATGGGAAGCTGTTGCTGCAGATAGTGGCTTAACCCACTGACGCCAAAGCACCAGCACCACATTACCCTATTCAAACTCACTCTTGTGCTTGTAACTGAGTAGCTTGGAAACAGTGACTGATTTAAATGTTAAAACCCAACACAGCTGAGTGTTTTTGTTTTTTAAAGTCATCTCTGAGTTTCTTGAGCATCTGCAATTTATTCAGAGCTCAGGAAGGTGATACTACTATGACAGATATAGGTACAGTTTTCATTTTTTTCTTAAATATTTTTTGCTTTCTTGTATATGGGGAATACAGTCTCTTCAATCTTTTGGTCAAATATTTATGTCAGAATGGACATTTAGCATTATGGTTAAAATGCTTGAGATGCTCACATCCTGCAGTAGAGTGCTGGGCTCAAGTCCTGGCTCTGTTTCTGCTTCTGCTTCCTGCTTCCTGCTTCCATACACCCTAGAAGGCGAAGGTACTCACGTAGTTAGGTCTCTGCCACTCATGTGGGAGAGCAGAATTGAGTTCTTAGCTCCCACCTTCAGTCTGGCCTAGCCCTGCTATTATGGGCATTTGAAATGTGAGCTAGTGGATAGGAGATATCTCTGTTAAGTAAGAATAAATAAATAAATATGTTTTAAAATATTTATATCAATGACTATGTATATAGTTAGATGAAATACAAAGTAAAGTATTTATAAATACACTTCTGGCTTTTTGAGCTAAATAAAGATCATTGACATATTCATGTTGACATTTACATTTTCCACAATTTTTGAGCACTAAAAATTCATCTAAATTTACATTTCATTTGGGGATCACTAATTTCTTCCATTGAAAGTTATTGTTTGTCTATTGATGCGTAGCAGACTACATAATGGATTAAAACTGTAACAAGTATTTATTTTTCTCACATTTTTGAAATTTTGGCAGTATTCAAAGCAGATATTTCAGGTGTGCTTCATAAAACATCATCTAGGACACCTCAGCTGAGACTGGAGAATACACTTCCAAAGTGACTCATGACAGTGGCTGGCAGCTGAACTGGAAGGTCAGCTAGGGGGATAATTTAGTAGCATTGATTCATTTCCTTATTGGTCTCTCCACAATGTTGCTTGAATTTCCTCCCAACATGGTGGTGCATTTCTGAGAGGATATATTTGTAAAGACAAGAAGAGAAAGCTGCCAATGTCTTAGGGCCTATGCTTGAAAACTGGCACAGGATCATTTCTGCCGTGTTCTGCTTCTCAAGAACTCACCCAGATTCTAGAAAATGGAGCATAAATGTCACCTGTTCGTCAGAGAAATGTAAAGTATTGTGGCCTTTGTTACTGCATTCCAGTGTTAAACACTGCAACTAATATTGAAGGCACAACAGCAGAAAGAGGAGTAGTTAAGAAAGGGAGCAGCAACAGTTATTCTTCCTATGAAAATGTGATAGAACAGCCTCCAAAAGAACTAACAGAGCAGATTGATGAGTGCTTTGGAAATGTTTGGAATCTGATTTTTCAGGAGTTCTAAGTTACATTGAGGATATCCTATTTAGCAGCAGAATTTCTATTGACACTATATGATAGACACTGATGGTTGCATACTCAGCATCTACTTTCTCCCTCTTCCTTACTTTGACTGGACTTATTTGTATCAGCAAGGTTCTTGGGCAAAAATTCTCATGTCTTGAGATGCTTTTGTGTATAAGGATTGCCATGGGACACAGTTCTGATCATTTTATGCTAAATAGAGGTCACTAGCTACTAATTCTAGAAAAAAAAACACTAAAAGAAGGTAAGTTTGGCTTTTTCTTTTGTTCTTTTTTCTTCTCCCATTTTTCTGCATAGGTTGGGAATATGGCATCCATGTATAATAGCCTTGTGATCAATAAATGATTTAAAGGAAGAAAGCCAGAAAGCCAGAGCTCCTGATGGCCTCATGGAATCACTATGACAGTGTTGTTCTGTCTACCCTAGATTTCTTGAAACATGATATAAATAATCCTCAGGACCACTGTGTCCCCATTCTAGACTTTGGGAATGGGGAAAAAATCAAAGGACAAGTAGTCTCTCATAAGTGTGATCTGAACATTATCCATATCTTTTCTGCTTATCTCTCATCAACCCTTGCTAACAAGCTAAAGTTAGCTGAATGGTTTATTAGAAACTACCTCAAGTTGGGATCCCATTGACCAGGCTGAAAATAGAGAGGCTCTGTCACTACAGTGAAGAGGGAAATTGAATATCTCATCTAACTTCAGAGGACAAATCTGTCATGTTGGCACTGTTGGGATTCTTAGCATCCATAAGTTAATGTCAAAATGAGTGCTTGTTCCTCTGGTACTAGAACCTAGTACAGATATGCCCTCAATCAGCAGTGTTTTTTGCTGTCATTTTCTTCTTAATACACATGGTTTAAAATTTTCTGACTTCCTCTTTTTCTTGCCTTCTGGTTCTGATGTTCTGTTGCCATCTCTCCTCACCATTGTCTTCACTCACACTTTTTTACTGTCAAGGTACATTTTGAAATACCCAAAGCAATCGCAGGTTTCCCAAACTTTACTGAAGACTAAGAGTGGTGGTAGGTGATGAGGGAAGGCCGCAGAGGTTTCCTTCTTTCTTTTTTGGACAGGCAGAGTGGACAGTGAGAGAGAGAGACAGAGAGATCTTCCTTTTAATTGGTTCACCCTCCAATGGCCGCTGCCACAAGCAAGCTGCAGCCGGCGCACTGCGCTGATCCAAAGCCAGGAGCCAGGTGCTTATCCTGGTCTCCCATGGGGTGCAGGGCCCAAGCACTTGGGCCATCCTCCACTGCACTCCTGGGCCACAGCAGAGAGCTGGCCTGGAAGAGGAGCAACCGGGACAGAATCCAGCGCCCCAACCGGGACTAGAACCCAGGGTGCCGGCGCCGCAGGTGGAGGATTAGCCTATTGAGCCATGGCGCCGGCCCGCAGAGCTTTCTTCTCTCCCTTCCCATATCAGTTCTTCACCCACTCATTGTCAAATGCCCCTGTGGCCAAGAGATTCACTCTCCCATTAGGCAGAATTGTTTTCCTGCCCCTCTCAAGCCTTTACAGCTCCACCAGTGCCCTAGAGGTTCTCATCTACAGTAAAGTTGTTTCCTCCCTAAAAGAGTCCCAGTGCCAGCTGTTGAAATAATCAATGTTCCCACTTCATTATAAAATGAAGTCAACTTCTTCATTTTCTGAGAAAATGTTGTTGAGGACATTGCCCATTACATCATTCAGTTTCCTCTCTATAAAACTTCACATCAGAAAGGTCTTACAGATTTCAGCGCCAGAAAGAACTTTGCTTCTCCTAGAGCGTGCTTCTTGCTTTCTGATAGCAAGAGCTACATAACTTATCACACTTTCTGAACCATAATACAGAGGCATATTTGCAGCTCTATCATTGCCGTCATGTTAAACATATAATTAATATATTTGTATTTTTCCCATTGGCTTTGGCCATTTTTTTATAATTAATTTATTTGAGAGGCAGACAGGTGAACAAAGACAGAGTTAACTTCCATCTGCTGGTTTACTCCCCAGATGCCTACAATGGCTGAGGCTGGGTTGGGGCTGCAGTGAGAAGTAGGAATGGAAGCCAGGTCTCCCATGCGGATGTCAGAAACCCAACTATTTAAGCTATCACCACTGTCTCCCAGGGTCTGCATTGGCAGATAGATGGAACTGGGAGCTGACGCTGGGAATTAAACTCAAGCTCTCAGATGAAGGATGTGGGTGTCTTAACCACTACATGTAGCTAACCCTACATTCCCTGCTTGGACCATTTTATATGTTGATCATATTAATCTATCTTTTGTTATAAACCATTCAAAATCTTTTTTTAAAAGAATCAATGTAAATAAAGTTAATAGGTAAATAAGCAGCTTATGTAACACCAAAGGCAGTGATACACAGTGTTTTATCTCCTCCAGATGTTTAGATGAGAAAAAAGGCCCCATGGACCACCTACTTTATTGATTCCCACTTTCTGAGGGAAAAATAACTCAGTGACATGCTACTTTTAAATTAAGAAAGGGGGGGGTGGCACTGTGGCACAGCAGGTTAACGCCCTGGCCTAAAGCGCCGGCATCCCATATGGGCGCCGGTTCTATTCTAGTCCTGGCTGCTCCTCTTCTGATCCAGCTCTCTGCTATGGCCTGGAAAAGCAGTAGAAGATGGCCCAAATTCCTGGACCCCTGCACCCATGTGGGAGACCTGGAAGAAGCTCCTGGATTCTGGCTTCGGATCGGCGCAGCTCCAGCCCGTTGCAGCCACCTTGAGAGTGAACCAGTGGATGGAAGACCTCTCTCTCTGTCCCTACCTCTCTGTAACTCTGTCTTTCAAATAAATAAAAATAAGTATTTAAAAAAATAAATTAAGAAAGGGAAAAATTTAACTCCTATCAACTCACTTGTTATAAGTTCCAGACTCTTCTATACCATTTTGAATCATTTCCATTTCACTTGTCTCCAAGGCTTTGGTCATTGGTTCACTCCAGCTGCCACTACAAAGACCAAATGGACTTCAGCTTATTTCAAGAGAGCGCAACTTCACATCACTTCTCCTATGGTTCACTTTCTACCCTGTGATTCTCCTGTTGACAGTGAGGAAGATGGTAAACACTTGGCACCCATATATTTGCATGATACAAGTAAAGAAGAGTAGCACCCTATGGGATGAACATTTAATCAGTGAGAAATGGAAGGCAGTGGATATTCCTATACCCACCACTGATCTGAGTTACTGGTTACTGACCTGGCATAGTCATTCATATAGAGTACTGGAGATGGTCTAATGAAATGGAGTAATCAGATGTCAAGTGGTGACTAGCTCAGGAATGTGTCCTCATACTGGCTTTCCCTTCTGCTCTTCCTTTTTTATCTTTTATTTCACTGTTATTTCTGTGGGATTCACTCTTTAATAGAGAACTCGGGTTCTGTTTGAGTCCTCAGGCTAATGATATGATTGGTGAGATTGGTGGCCTATTAATTGGAGCTTCATGATAGAATTTTTGAGTTAGATGGTTGTTCCTGTTTGAAATCAATAAAGACTCCATTTCTTGTGGTGAATGGTATGGTGATAAAACTTAGTATCACAATTCCTGATCTTTACCTGTAGTTCACTGGGATCAGGTACAACTTGAAGGTGTGGTAATGGGAAATAAGAAGTCTGTGACTCAACCAGTACAGGAACAATAATACTGATAAGGATTGTGGAAGTTTAGCTTTTCTTGAGTGCTGGATGCCTGTCAAAAAACGCTTGCAATCTTCTTTTAGCCAACCTAAGACTAAGTACATGAAGGCTGTAGGTCACCTCTATAGTTTTTAAGTGTTGTCATTTTTAGTCACTGCAAGACAGATTATACTGAAAATAAAAACCAGAATCCTCTTTTAATGTTGTCTATTGGTGTGGTATCCACCGTGGGTTGAATTGTGTCCCTTACAAAAAAAAAAAAAAGTGCTAACCTCTGGTGCTTCAGAATGCTACCTTATATGGAAGTAGGGTTATTATAATTATAATTGGTTAAGGTCATACAGGAGTAGGGTGGGCCCCTGCTAAGATTGTATAGAATGGTGATCAATATGAATGGTGTCCTTATGAGAAGAGAAGAGATAAAGAGACAGAGACACTCTGGGGGAATCCATTTAATGACAATGTCAGACACTGGAGTGGTAAGGCTACAAGCCAAGGAATACCCAGTGTTGCATGCAAATATCAGAAGCCAGAAAGAAGGAAGCAAAGATCACCTACAAGTCTCAGAGGAATCATGATCCAATCAACACCTTTCATTCAGACTTCTAACCTCTCGAAAGACAACATATTTTTGATGTTTGAAGCCATATAGTTTGTGGTACTCTGTCTGGGCAACCCTGGGCAATAAATAAGAGATTCCATTCCATTACATCACAGCAATGGTCTCATTTTATGGCAAAGATGTTATAATAATGGGCATTTGTCAGTGGGATCACCAGTTACCAGGTACTCCACTCCATCAGTTAGAAACAAACGTCCTAATAAAAGCAAAATAGCCTACCAGTGGTTTGGCTAAGGCATTAACTGTTGACCACATCCCATGGGTTATGGCATTGTCCTCTCGGTTGTGGCATATGTGCCAAACCAATGGTCAATATATGATGCATACCTTCAATAGCTAGATACACAGACAGGGACTCTGGGGTAAAAGTAGGATTGATTCTCCTTGTTATCATTTCCAGTGACGCACTTGTGGAATTTGTGCTTTTTGAACCTGTAACTTAGCCATTGCCATTCTAGAAGTCCTGGTTGCCAGGTGGAAGTTCTTTCCATCAGAAAACACTGTAAGATTTGGTTGAACTTGATTGCAACTACCACCTTGACACTTTGGGCAAAGAAACAATTTATTGTTTGATCAAGATAATAATCCTTGATCTCAGAGTACTGCTCTTCAAAAGGTGCAGGGAGGTATATGTTTGCAAACTGGAATTGCTAGGACATTTATTGAACCATCAGAGGTAAAGGTCTGGGTACTCACTGGGCAAGAAAACCAGACCATCCAAAGTGCTAACCGAGCATGAGGGAATCTAGACTCGATGGTGGGGGTAGAGAGATGAGATAATGAGTATCAATTATGGCCTTGGTTATTATAGGACCAGCACTAGACATAAGAGCTGAAGCTGTTTTTACTAACTTTGTTGTAAGTTTTATGCTTCTCTGGATTGCACTCTGTAATAAAGTCATAGCATGTAAACCTTTGCCTCTGTTTCTACTTTCTGAGGAACTCAGCTAAGATTTAGATGCTGGCCTTTAGTCATATACTATTGAAAACCTATGGAAACTCACCTCATTCCTCTGTAGAAGGCCGAGGAGTTATTGTTGTTATTCCTTGGCCTATAATAATCAGAATCCTTATCACCACCCACCAATGGTCACACATAATTCTCTGAGAATCACTGATCCATAGGATTTTATCAGCTGGGATTGTGTTAAAGAGTCTGGATGGGATCTAGAGTTGGAATCCTTTGGATAATTTATATAATTTAATTTTCTAATAACATTGGTTGATGATGAGTGTTTGAAACATGCTGCTGAAGTATCCAATATTCTCAGTAGAATTTCCCAGAAGTCAGGCAGTTGTGGTGCAGCAATTATTTTGGTATTTATTGCAAGTTATCACATTGGGACTGGGAATGATAGCAGATTGGAATGACTGTGCCGGATGCTTGGATTAGGTTAATTAATGCATTACTAAGAGTAAAGTTTAAGAAAATGGTCAGAGTTAATAAATCACAGAAACTGGGGTGAGAATATAACAGGTGTTCTGATGTGAGCAGTCAGGAGCAAGGAAACACGTAGAAGGCATGCAGGGGTTAGAATTCAGGAGCACACAAAACCACTGGCTGAGCCGCTGCACCTGATCAAAGCCAGGTCAACACTCAAGGTATAGGCCAGGAGAAACGGAGACCAGACCTCTTTGGACAGTGCTCCTTTTAAATATACTTCCTGGGCCTCTCTACACATTGAGAGAAATGACAGCCAAGGGCTCAAGGCTTAAAGACAGGGCAGAAATTTACTACACTGGACAAACTGAAAATTTTAAGGAAAAAGAACTTCCCTGCTTTCTGGAAAATGCTTCGTGACTTAGAGTAGATTCATGTCAAAGAGATGGCAATGGGAAGTCAGGTCAGACCAGAGTTATTCCGAGCCTTTTTCAGTGTCTTTGGAATCTCCGAGTTTTTATTTATTTGAGATGCAGACACTGCTTTGGGTGGCACCAACATGGACCTGAGCAATGGCTAAACGCCTTGTTAAATGACATGAACTGATTTTAGTTAAGACTGATAAAGATCCTGTTTTCTTCTTGGTTTATATTACAAACTATCTCCATCTGCTCCTGGCAACTCCTGTGGCTGGGAAGTGACTCACCAGAAAAAGTGGGAAGCAGGCTACTACTTTAGAAGATTCACTGCTCATATATAGTTTGTCAAAGATTATTTCTTGTTTGAGACACAAAGTATGGACATCCATAGAATTTAGTAGAGAAAAGAGCTAATGACAGTTCTGCCATTTTTGTCTCCTTTAATCATAAGATCTGGGGCCAGCACCATAGCGTAGTGGGCTAAGCTACTGCTGGCAACTCTGGCATCACATATGGGCACCAGTTTAAATCCTAGCTGCTCCACTTCCAATCCATCTCCCTGATAATGTGCCTGGGAAAACAGAGGAAGATGGCCCAAGTCCTTGGGCCCCTGCACCCACGTAGAAGACTGAGATAAATATGTTGCAGCTGTTTGGGGAGTAAACCAGCAGATCGAGGATCTCACTGTCTCTCCTTCTCTCTCTGTAACTCTACCTTTCATATAAAATAGATAAATCTTTTTTTAAAAATCATAAGAGCTAATAATTATTGGATGCATTTTATAGATGGGGAAAATGGGGCTCAGATAATACATACACATTTGAAGCCAAGTCTGTCTCACTCAAAAGCCTGAGCTATGCCACTCTGCCAAATGTTTTGATTAGTTTTACAGGTTATCTGCTCACAAAAGACAGGAGAATGTTCATGGAGTTATTTTTTCAGAAACCCACTCTTTTATCATCCAATATCAATGTGCACTCGATTCGGAAAAACTGAAAAATTGAAATGAGGCAATGAAATGGTTTAAAATTATTTAGTACTAAATAGTCAAATATCAGTTATATATTAGTGACATAAATAAAGAAGAAATTTTATTTTTAAAAAAGATCTTTTTATTTGAAAGGTAGAATTATTGAAAGAGAAGGAGAGGCCGAGATTTTCCATACATTGGTTCACTCCCCAAATAGCCACAAGTACTAGGGCTGGGCCAGGCTGAAGGCAGGAGCCTGGAACTCCACCTGTCTCTCTCATAGGTGGCCAAGACCTAAGCACTTGGACTATCTTCTGCTGCTTTCCCAAGTGCATTAGTAGGGAGCTGGATTGGAAGTGGAGCAGCCGGGACTCCAATCAGTGCCCATATGGGATGCCAGTGTTGCAGACTAACCCACTGTTCCATAATGCTTGCTTCAGGAATTTGATTTTAATGGAAATTCACACATAAAGAAATGTCTTTTTATGTAGTGGGGCCATTCAGTGGGATTGGGAAAAGAATGAGGAAGCTCTATGCCTGGGTTAAGTGAAGAATCCTGAAGTCGTAATCATTGACCCCAAAAATTTGAAGGACTGTACCATTGCTGCAATCAACTTTACCTCTTGGAAATTTAGTTACAAACAGGCACTATAATTAATGGAAGATACCATCATAAACTGCTAGAAGGAAAGACCAAAGTAGCCTCTAGAGCTTTCTAAGCAAATCTGATTCTCTTTGAGGATTAGGAATTTCCCAGTTAAAAGCCAAGTCTGTCTAGATATTTCTTAAAGCATGCTTTCTGCTCCAGTAACATATCGAATACATTTCAGTTAGTCTGAAATATAAGGAGAGCAAATGATATTAGAGACTTTACAAACCAGAGAAAATGGAAATTGGAGTAATTAGGCAGCCTAATTTTATTGAGGTTTATGCATATTATAACAGATGCCTCATGAAATGCCTATATTAAGAGAATATTCTCCTTTCTATATGTTTAAGAGTAATATAGACTTCCATTTTTAGCATAGAGTCCATTTCATGGTAGGTTATACCATGTGTCAAATCATGCCTCCAGCTACCTTAAACTGCATATAGAAGTATTTAATAATACATAGATCAGCTGTAAGAAATGTGAAGGGAATTTATATTTAATGCTGGGAAACTTTTAGTTCTAATCATGAACTTTTTTTCAGAATGGAAAGAATGCTAAAATTTTGTGAGCTAAGTTTTAAAAACTTATCAAATAGAAGAAATAGTATAACATATATTAAGGACTCCTTTACTAGAAAGCTATTTAGGGAGTTTTCCTTAAAAATTCCAGAAGGAAGATAGCTGAAATGATTTGTAGAACATATAAGTAAACTAAACTTTCTAAGGAATTCTAGGAGAAGAAACTAAGAGATAGGCTGTTCATGTGTGTGAATTATTATGTAGGAAAAAATATTTCATTTATAACATCCAAGAAGAACATAAAGACCTATTTATATATGTTTTTCTTTTTTTTACAATTCACAGAGATTTTCAATAGTATCTGTTGCAATGTGAGTCTCAATATTTTTTAAAAAGGCAACTTCAAAATTGTGTTAAAATTGATTGTTTTGCCATGTTAAAGGTAATATTTACTGTAAATTTTTGCAAGGTGAATTAAATTTATAATCTAGTTTTAAAGCATCTATGGTAAACAATTTCAGAAGAATGAGAAATGTCATTAAATGACAGCATACCTTTTTTTAAAAGATTTATTTATTTATTTGAGAGACATAGAGTGAGGAAGAGACAGAGAGAGAGGTCTTCCATCTGCTGGTTCACTCCCCAAATGGCCTCAATGACCAGAGCTGGGCTTATCCGAAGCCAGGAGCCAAGAGTTTCTTCCAGGTATCCCACGCAGGTGTAAGGGCTCAAGCACTTGGACCATCTTCTACTGCTTTCCCAGGCCATCATCAGGGAGCTGGATTGAAAGTGGAGTAGCTGGGACTCGAACTGGTGCCCATATGGAATGCCAGTGCTGCAGACAGAGGCTTAACCTACTACGCTACAGTGCTGGCCCTGATAGTATACCTTAATAGAGATATTATATATATATATATATATATATATATATATATATATATATATGCCTCAATTGATAGAAATGTTTGGGTAGTATGCTGTTTTATTTAGTTGTTTTTTTCTTTTTAAGATTAAATGTTTAATTTTCAGTTCTTACTGAAAAATCTTCCAAATGCGTTCATAATCTTCATTGTCACAATAAACACAAAAAGTACGTTAATCTTTCTTTAGCCAATGAGAATTTCCAGTGTCTGAAATTGATCTTTGTGAATGTCAAGAATCATTGCATGGCTGGAGACTGGGATGAATGTATTTGTCTTTAGCACGTAACAAGAGCATTAATTATGTGAATGAACCTTTGCTATAACTTCCTTTCTGAAGATGTGCTTCTTTTCCTTGCCCTCAAAATAAAATTCTAGGAATGGTTTGTGATTGGAACTGTTTTATCAGGGGCTCTGGGTGGTCAGATGTCTGTTGAAGTGAGATTTTATCATATTATTAATGGGATTGCAGTGACTGTAGAAGGCTGACTCCAGAATCCGTCAGCAGGCAGTGAGTTCCATGACACAAATTACATAGGAGGAAAGGGCCTGGCTGTACAGATGAGCCTTGAGTGATCTGGTCTCTTTAGCATTCCAGCACTGACACAATCTCTGGCTTGACTTTGGAAGTAGGAGTACAAACTTGGTGGGACTGTTAGAACCAAGGATTCTAACCAGATGGACATGGGTGGTTGGTTTTGGTGGACTTCTCTATTGTGTGCATGACTAGAAGATTGGACCTGGGAGAGAAAGGAAATAGTGTAGCCTGTAGAAACTGGCTGGATTTAGAGTAGGGCCCCAGTGCTAAAGAGAGACTGGGAAACTACCTAGGAACCCTGAATAAGATATGTACTACACAGTGGAAAATTAAGGCAGTGACTTCCTGTCACATATGACAGGAGATGATGGAAAAGATGTATTTCTTGCTTTAGTATGGAAATACTGGAAAAAATGTCTGTTTTTAAAAGAAAGAAGCCAGGCTTGCAAGCAAGAAATTAAAAACTCTCCATGCCCCTGGAAGACATGAAGAGGACACATAATGCAGACCTACAGGTAGAGATCAAGCAAGGGAGGCTCATAGGGGTGCAGCACCAGAGGGATCTGAGGACTGGGACTAAAGTCCAAATCAAACACAGGAGATGAAGCCTCGGGCCTGCATGGGTAGGTGCTGGGACTGTTTGCTACCTAAATAGGGGTCATATAATAAAAGGGACTGGGGTCAGCATTTTGGTGAAGCCTGACATCCCACATGGGCACCATCTCAAGTCCTGGCTGCTTCACTTATGGTCCACCTTCCTGCTAATACACCTGGAAAAGCAGTGGAAGATGGCTGAAGTACTTGGAACTGTGCACCCGCATGGGAGATCCAGATAAAGCTCCTGACTTCTGTCTGGCCCAGCCCTGGTTGTTGTGGCCATTTGAGGAATGAACCAGTAGATGGAAGATCCCTCTCTCTCTGGCCCTCTGTCTATCTGTCTTCTCTCTCTGTCTCTCCTTGCTCTGTAACTCTGCTTTTCAAATAAATAAATAGGAAAAAAAAAAGGAATGGAACACCCTCTGGGGCAGGTCTGGGGTAGGTTACATAATATACTGTGCAAGGAATTGGAAACCTAAGTCAGTGCTGAGCAGGTGTGAGTTCTGAATTTACACCACTCCTGGGGTGTTGGAATCCTGTTTTGAGAAATTAACACCAATACGGCACTGGAGCTCAGATACCTTCTGGGTCTCTGGAAGAAATAAGAGTGGAGCAACTCTGAAAGGATTGTCCCAAAACACAGAACACAGTGGAATGAAAAAAAATAATTAAAGAAAACATAACCTCACAAGGGCAAGAGAGCAGCTGCATCAGCCAGGAGACTCTGTGCTCCAAAACTGGTGATTATAGAATAGTCTGAAACATAATAGGCATATTTTAAAAACTTAAAGAGATAAAAAGAAAGAATAAAAAGCATAATAAAAATAGAGTAGTAGAAGAGAAAATGAAAAGGCATAGTTATAAAGCACATTTGGTGAGTGAGATGAAAACTCAACAAACATGTTAAACAGCAGATTGAGCCGAGCCAGAGAGGGCTAGCAAGTTAGGAGCTATTCTGGAAAAATTATGAAGTATAGCTCATAAAGACAAAGTGATATAACAAGTGATGAAGAGAGATGAAGGATTCAGAAAGAGCATTTATCTCCCTGTCCTATGGAGGGTAGAGAGCCAGGATAGGAATCCCAGAGCATACAGTTGAGATGATAAGAAAGATGTTAGATGGTGACAGATTTCCAGACTTGTAGCAAGACAGGAGATCTTCATTTGCAGAATATACTAAGATTTGAGTGAGAGAAATGGAAACAAATCCAAATCTAGACTTCTCAAAAACAACAGATTTATTTAACTTTTTGAGAGGCAGACTGATAGGAAGACTCAGAGAGAGAGAGAGAGAGAGAGAGAGAGAGAGAAAGATCTTCTGCAAGTTCACTCCCAAAATGGCCGCAACAGCTGGTGCTGTACCAGACTGAAGTCAGGATCCTGGAACTCCATCCTGGTCTCCTACAGAAGTGCTGGGGTCCAAGTACTTAAGTCATCTTCTGCTGCCTACCCAGGCACATTAGCAGGCAGTTGAATTGCAAATGGAGTAGCAGTGACTCAAATTTGCTCTCTGATATGAGATGCTGGCATTGCAAGTAGTAGGTTAACCCACTTCACCACAGTGCTGGTCTGCCATCAACATAAAACCTTAAAAGCTATCACAGAGAAATGGAATATAACCTAAAGATGATAATTACACTGAAAAGTAGATGTAGGAAGCAATGGAATACATTTCTATATTGAAATAACTATAATATATTGAAATAACAATCAATTTATGGTTCTACAACAAGTTACAGTATCAATCAATAAATAGAAGTGGTTGTAGATTGCATAATTGGCTCCCAATTCCAAACCCCTTTTGTGGCACGACTGCAGAGTCATGTGCCTAATTTTCATGAAAAGCATAGAAAGTATTTTTCCACCTCTTGATTTTTGGATTCAGTTATGTGATATGCTGAAGTCAATAGAACAATGTGGAAGCAACATTATGGCAGTTTCAAACCCAGGCTGTGATTTTGAGTTTTCACTTGCTGTGAAAACTAATGCCATTGCCAAGGAAAGAATATATATGAGCCAAGAGCAGGGTGAGAGACAGGAAGAGCAGAGCCCCCTAAACTGAATGCGAAGGAGACTGTAGACCCACAGACCCTTGAGTGACAATCTTTTATTTTAAAAAATATTTATTTATTTACTTGAAAGGCAGAGTTACAGAGAGGCAGAGGTAGAGGCAGAAGCAGAAGCAGAGAGAGGTCTTCTGTCTAGGGTTCACTCCCCAAATGGCTGCAATGGCCAGAACTGGGCTGATCCAAAGCCAGAAGCCAGGAGCTCCCACACAGGTGGTCTTCCACACAGGTCTCCCACACAGGTGCAGGGGCCCAAGCACTTGAACCATCTTCTACTGCTTTCCCAGGCTATAACAGAGAGCTGGATCAGAAGTGGAGCAGCCGGATCTTTTTTTTTTTTTTTTTTTTTTTGACAGGCAGAGTGGACAGTGAGAGAGAGAGAGATAGAGAGAAAGGTCTTCCTTTTTCCACTGGTTCACCCTCCAATGGTGCTTTTCTGGCACGCTGCGGCCGGCGCACCGCGCTGATCCGAAGCCAGGAGGTAGGTGCTTCTCCTGGTCTCCCATGTGGGTACAGGGCCCAAGGACTTGGGCCATCCTCCTCTGCACTCCCAGGCCACAGCAGAGAGCTGGCCTGGAAGAGGGGCAACCGGGACAGAATCCGGCGCCCTGGAACAGGACTAGAACCCGGGGTGCCGGTGCCACAGGTGGAGGATTAGCCTATTGAACCATGGCGCCGGCCAAAGCAGCCGGATCTTGAACAGGCACACATATGGGATTCTGGCACTGCAGGCAACGGCTTTACCCCCTATGCCACACCGCCGGCCCTGTCAATCATTGTTTTCTAAAGTCCGTGAGTTTTGGGGTAGATTGTTGTATTAGTTTCATATTACCACTTCCACAAATTACCACAAACTTACTGGGTTAAACACAGCACAAATTTACTCTCTTTTAGTTCTGGAGGTCAGAAGTCTGGAATCTTGTATAGGACTAATATCTTAGTGTTGGCAAGGCTTTGTCTACTGTAAGCCCTGAGGGAGAATTTATTTCCTTGACTTTCCTAGTTCCAGGAGATTGTCCACATTCCTGGACTCATGACCCCCTTCTTATGTCACCCCAATCTTATGCTACCATTGTCACATCTCCTACTGTTGTACTCAATCTTTCTCTACCTTCCTCTTATAAAGACACTTGGAATTAAAGAGGAACGACCAGGATAATCTACTCTCCTGAAGATTGATTTAATCTTATCTTCAAAGTCTTTGTACCTAGATTAACATTCATGGGTTCTGTGGATTGGGATGTGGACATCTTGGCAAGGAGGCATTATTCAGATTACCATAATTGGCATGTAGGGATTTATCTATTATTTTGCAAAATGACGTTTTTAAGAAGAAAAACTCTAGGAGACTTGCGAGGTACAAATAGATACTGATAGAACTAAAGGATGTAGTTAAGAGATGGTATTAGTATAACAGTTGAACATGTGAAATTTTTTAGCCAATAGTCTTGGCTTTAATACAATCTTTACTACTTTTGTGAATTTGATCAAATTACCTCCCTCTCTGTGACTCATTTCCTCACCTGTAAAATGTGTATAACCATAATAGTATCTACTTCATGGGCTTCTTTGAATATTAAAATGAATTGAGTATTTAGAATATTGATAAAGCACATAGTGAGGGTTATATACTAAATAATAACATATTTTGCATTATATTTATTTATATATTTATTTAAATATTTCATTTTATATATTTAAATTCCATTTTCACTGATTTTGTTTTTTCTTTTAATATATTTTAATGTATTTTAAATAAAAACAAAAAGAAACAATCCAGAATTAAGGATGGGCTAGATGAATCATTTCAGTCCCAGTCTGTCAGCAAGGTTTAAAAATGTCTGGCGAGTTCTAGAAATGGTAAGAAGTGGCAAAGTGGGAATAGTTGTGTCAATCAATCCTATTTTCTAAAGCAATTTAGCAACTCGAGTTGAGTTGAAAAGAATCTGATCATATGAGGCAGCAATTCTGGGATATACTTGAGCAATCCTCATCAAGTCTACACATGAATGGTCACAGCTTATGAGAGTGGTATGGTGACCCTGTCTTAGGCCAAATTCCTTGGGAGCAGAGTCTGACACAGCTAATTGGTATACACTATTTATTGAGGAAACACTGCTCAGGAGAAACTTGTGAGGATTCCTGTTGAGGGAAGTGGACCACTTCTCTATCCTGATAGAGGAATGCCAAGAGAGGGAGGATGTGGTCTCAGGTAAAGCAGAGTAGTTTCAGATGGACCCATGAAGGCCTTGGAATATAAATCACATCAGGTATTCTCCCACGGAGGCAAGGGAGTCTTTTTGTATCCCACAGCCAGTTGTAGGCTCCCTGGGGTTGTATGTGGGGTAGGGAGGTGGCATCTCCTGGACAAGGCCGCTCCTGTTAGCCCAGGGGATTGACTGGATGAAGGGGCAGCTGTGATCTGTCAGCAGCTAACCCTCAAACTGGCTGCCTGCATAAAAGATTTGAATGAGGTACTCCAACTCCCATAAAAATGTAATACAGCAAAACCTAAGTTGAGCAATAGGAAACTGGGTTAAAAATGAAGGGCATATGTGTGTTATTGAGTTCTGCATTGAAGTCATTATGAATGAACTAGATCTACCTGTGTTGCATGGATAAATTTTGAAAGCACATTGAGTAGAAAAAGCAAATTGGAGAATGGTGTCTTCATAAATAGAATATTTATGTGCTGTGTATGGCTGTCTGACATTGGTATAGCTGTTAAAGTATAGATTCATACTGGCTTCATTAAGATAGAAGTTATCTTTTAGAATGGAGGATTAAAAATGTAATAAAATAGGGTTTCAGGTATATTTGTAATAGTTTTAAAAATAGTAAGGCAGAGCACTCTTTATTTTAAAGAGTTTTTTGATTGACATATAATACACATTTTTAGGGGACACTGTAATATTTCAACATGTATATACAGCAGAAGCTGATCAAATCAGGCAATACGTGTAGTTAGCATTTCTATTTCTTTTCCTTTTCATTGTGTCTGGAATCATTTAGCTCCTATCTTCCAATTCTTTGTACAGAATAGAATACATTATTGTGAACTACAGTTGTCCTACTGTGCTGTGGCAGCACTAGACCCTATTCTATCTGACTGTGTTTTGGTCTGCATTATCCAACCTGCCTCTATTCCCTCTCCTCTAGGAATCACTTTTCTAAATTCAGATCGACTTATTTTAAGTTTCCACATAGGAGAGACAATATGCAGTATTTGTCTTTATGGGTGTTGCTATTTCATTTCACATAATGACCTTTAAAAAATATTCAGTTCCTCATGTCATCCTTGCTCAGGGTCTGTGTTGATCATGTCTGTGTTGTTCCAGTTTTAGTATGTGTGCTACCAAAGCTAGTGCTGCCTCTAACATTTTATTCAATATGGCCCAATGTTCACATTCTATTCAGTCATGAATTGAATGCATTAAAAACCTCATCCTCTTAAATTTTCTGTACATTTGAAATATTATATGTAAATATGAATCAAAGAAAATTCAAGGAAAGGGATTAGATCTCTGGGCTGTGCCAATATGAAGGGGCCTTGAGAGAGAGTATTTGATTCCCTCATTTGTATCTAATTCTAGTTCCTGGAATCTAGGTCTGCTTATCTGTCAAAGACGTTGTGATTACCAGGAAATTATGTTTGGAGCTCCAGTTGTGTTTTGGCTTTGAGAACATTGAATCAGAAACTAGAAAGACCCAGGCTTAAATTGTCCAATCGGTAGATCTAGCCTGAGAGAGCTAAATGGAAAAAAAGCGAAGAAAGGAAATAGACAAGAACCTAATAGCACAATTTAGAGTAGAGAAGTTTAGCAAATATTTATTTAGTACTTTTTAAAAGATTTCTATATTTATTTGAAAGGCAGAGTTACAGAGAGAGAGTGGGAGAGACAGAGAGAGAGAGAGATCTTATGAGAGAGACAGAGAGACAGAGAGAGAGAGAGAGAAAGAGAGAGAATCTTCCATTAGTTGGTTCACTCCTCAAAAGGCCACAAGGTACAGGACTGGGCCAGGCAGAAGCCAGAAGCTTCATACAGATCTTGCACGTGGGTGTGTTAGGGGCCAAAGCACTTCAGCCATCCTCCACTGCCTTCTCAGGTACATTAGCAGGGACTTGGGTCAGAAGTGGAGTCCCTGGGATATGAACCAGTTCCCATGTGGAATGCTGACATTATATGGAATCCCATGTGGAATGCTTAACCTGCTGCACCACATACTGGTCCGTTATTTTGTCCTTAATATGCATCAAGTAATGTGCTAGGCTGCAGAGTCACAGATGAATGACTGTGTTCCTATCTTTCTTTTAAAAAGTTATTTACAGTTAATTTATTTGAAAGGCAGAAACAAAGAGAGTAAGCTCCTGTGTGCTGGTTCACTTCCCAAATGCCCACAACAGCCAGGGCTGGGCCAGGAACCTAGAACTCAATCTGGGTCTCCACATGAGTGCTAGGGAATCAAGTTTGATTACCTGCTGCCTCCCAGAATGCACGTTAGCAGGAAATTGGATGGGGTGGAACTAAAATCAAACATGGGTGCTTGTATACAAGATGCAGGTGTCCCAATTGGCATCTTAACCACTGTGCCCAATGCTCAACACCACCGTCACTATTTTTAAGTATCAAGTGAAAATCTCAAGAGAGGGGAAAGGTTAAAGAACTAGGGGCACCTTTTTTTTAAAGGCCAACATATATACTTCTGGCAAGAATTTCTTGTTTCTGATCAAAATTCCCCAAATGATTTCTGTGAAACTGGAGTTTTCCAAGATGTTATGTCAAAAAGCAGGTCTTACCAGTCAAACAAGTTAGGAAATGCTGCCTGCTATAATTCATTCTTGGAGATTGAAATGCAATTTATATACAAAAATTACCGAGATGATTTCTAGAAAAGAAACCAATAAGGAAACTGCATCTCCCCAAATTATTTCATAGCAAAATGAGTTTGCAGAGGAAGCAAGAATAATACCCACAACAGCCCTTTAGTGTTTTGTGGAATTAATTTAGTTCCTTGGTATTATATTTATATTATTATTTTCTTAACTACTTTGAAATATTTTTAAACTTTTTTAATCAAACCTTTATTCCAATGTTTCTTTTTTATTTAAATATTGTGTTTTGCTGAAAATGTTCATTAGAGCTTTAGTAATTTTGTTTGACTTTATAGGGAGAATTAATACCATGAGGTTTTGTGCAAGTCATTTTACCTCTTCAAAATAGGAGTAAGGCAGAGCACTTGTAAAAAGCATACAGACCATTGCACTCTTTGCAACCTGATTTTATGACACCCCTTCTCTCCACTTTTAATGTCTAGCGTAATGCTCAGTCTTCATGCTTTTGAACAAACATGTCAATGGCTTTAAATCAAACTACATGTTGAAATATATGACTGTGTCACAACCATTTGCAGCTATCCATTTAATTGCATCCTATAAAATGAACCAGGAGGTATACGTTTACAAACATAACATGTGAGGTGGTGGTAAGATTAGAGTGAAATAACACATGTAGTTTAAATTCTCAATTTAAAGTCATGAAGGACTGTAACTTTAATATACTGCTGACAAACGGCATCAGAGCGTTATTGTGCGTTCCCAATAAATGTTTTCAGCATTGGAGAACCTGACACACCTTCAGTTTTATATACAATTCTCATTCTGTCACACATATTTTTACACTGTTTTGTCTGAGTAGTAGAATAATCAACCAGTACAGTGTCTCAATTTAAAGAAATAATAAAAAACAGTTTACCTTTCAGGATAGTTCTTGTCACAAATGGATGCTCCATGATTGTTTATTTACTGCATGGCTAAAGTTTGTTTTGTTTGATTACTGTTCCCAGAAGTGCCAATGACGTGAGTGAAATATAGAATAATTAATTAACTATGAAGCCAATTAAATTTAATGAAATACATTGTTAACATTTTTTTCAGTTGCATAATTGCCTGTTTTCATAGATCTTTCAAGTTGGTGAAAATTTTTCTTGTATTTGTGTGAATTTGGGTCTGCCATTCACTTTTTAGTGCCTCTCTTTCCTTGTCAAACAGGGATGCAAAAGCAGCCATTGTGACTATTAAGTTAATTTATGCAAGAATACTGAATGGAAAATGGTCTTTTTTTACATTCAATTATTGTTTATAGACATTGTCTATATTCCCACCAAACTAGGCTCTTTTTTACTTTTTACTTGTGAAACTTCTCATGTGATGAAGTAACAAGCCTTTTCACTTTAATGTAAATTTAAAATGTTATCTTAAAAACTAATAAAAAAAGGGGATAAGGAAGGAGAGTGAGATGGAGAGAGAGGGAGGAGAGAGGTAGGGAATATCATTATGTTCTTAGAATTGTATCTGCAAATCACATTGAATGTGTTAAAAAATCAAAAATTGAAATAAAAAATTAAAGGATACTTCATCTTCTGTATATAAAGAGAATTGAAAATGAATCTTGATGCAAATGGAAGAGGAGAGGGAGCGGGAGAGGGGAGGGTTGCGGGTGGGAGGGAAGTTATGGGAGGGGGATGCCATTGTAATCCATAAGGTGTACACTGGAAATTTATATTCATTAAATAAAAGTTAAAAAAAATCAAAAATTGAAATAAAAAATTAAAGGATACTTCAAAGAGTTTGTAGAAAAATAAAATTAAGAAATGAATTTATTTTGCTTCCAAAATTTTTGAAATCCATTTGCCATCTTTTATAAGATACATTTTCATGAGTTTAAAAATATTACTTATTTACTGATTTGAAATTGGGAGAAGGGGGCAGGGAAGGAGAGAAAGATCTTCCATCTCCTGGTTTACTTCCCAGATGGCTACAAGGGCCTGGGCTAGGCCAGGTTGAAGTCAGGAACCAGGAATTGCATCCGGGTTTCCCACATTGGAAGGCAGAAACTCAAGTACTTTAGCCTTCACTCACTGCTTCCCAGGCTCCTTAGCATGGAGCTGCGTGGAGGCAGGGCTGCTGGGACTCGAACTGTGCTTCGTGGGAAGTGGGTGTCGCCAAGGGTCAGCTTAACCTGCTGCACCAGACACCAGCCCCTCCATGAATTTACTGAAGTACTTTTTACATGAAAGTACATGGCACACACAAGCACACTGTATTAGCTGTTGTTATTTGTACACTAGAAAGACTATAAATAATAAGCAACACACAATTTCTTCTAACAAAGTCTACAATCACAGTGAAGCATGATGAGACCTATTAGTCAACTCATAAAACAGATAGTCCAAGTTAGATCTTTTTCCTAATTGCTTACTTGGGTTTGTGGTTTTTTTTGTTTTTGTTTTTTTTGTTGTTGTTGTTGTTTTTGACAGGCAGAGTGGACAGTGAGAGAGAGAGAGAGAAAGGTTTTCCTTTTTTTTTTTTGCCGTTGGTTCACCCTCCAATGGCCGCTGCGGTAGGCGCGCTGCGGCCGGCGCACCACGCTGATCCGATGGCAGGAGCCAGGGGCTTATCCTGGTCTCCCATGGGGTGCAGGAACCAAGCACTTGGGCCATCCTCCACTGCACTCCCTAGCCACAGCAGAGAGCTGGACTGGAAGAAGGGCAACCGGGACAGAATCCGGTGCCCCGACTGGGACTAGAACCCAGTGTGCCAGCGCCGCAAGGCGGAGGATTAGCCTAGTGAGCCGCGGCGCCGGCCACTTGGTTTTTTTTTTATGGGAAGGTTTATATAAAGACATTGGGTCGGTGCTTGCAATTGGAGGTGAGGGAGAGGCTATTGCTGAATAGGTAGCACAGGTGCTATTCTTTGGTCTCCTTTAAGGTCTACATGTTATTTTTCAGTCAGTATCAAGAGCATTGGAGCAAAAGCTGTAGCGTAGCAGGTTAAGTCACTGCCTGCAATGCTGGCATCCCATATGGGAGCCAATTTGATTCTGGCTGTTCCACTTCTGATCTAGCTCCCTGCTAAAGTACCTTGCTTGGACCCCTGCACACACATGGGAGATCTTGATGATACTCCTGGCTCATGGCTTTGGCCTGTGTCAACCCTGGCTATTGTGGCCATTTGGGGAGTGAACCAGCCAACAGAAGATCTCTCTCTCTCTCTCTTTCTCTCTCTCTCTCCCTCTCTCTGTGACTCTGACTTTCAAATAAATAAATCTTTCTTTTTTCTTGATAGCACAAAAGCCTTCTTGCTCACCCAAGTCTTTTTTTTTTTTTTTTAAGATTTATTTATTTGAAAGAGTTACACAGAGAGAGGAGAGGCCGAGAGAGAGAGAGAGAGGTCTTCCATCCGCTGGTTCACTCCCCAGTTGGCTGCAACGGCTGGAGCTGTGCCAATCTGAAGCCAGAAGCCAGGAGCTTCTTCTGATTCTCCCACATGGGTGCAGGGGCCCAAGGACTTGGGCCATCTTCTGCTGTTTTCCCAGGCCATAGTGGAGAGCTGGATTGGAAGTGGAGCAGCAGGCTCTCGAACCGGCGCCCATATATGGGATGCCAGTGCTGCAGGCAACAGCTTTGCCCAATGAGCCACAGCACTGGCCCCCAGGCAAATCTTTTAACAGCCACCTCCTGATTCCTACCTTGGACCCACACTGGCAGATAGACCAGTAGGCAGAATCAACAAGCGTTGGGAGGTGAGTGAGCAAGGCAGGAAGTAGAGCCGGGAGAAAGGATGTTGCTTTCCTTCTGTCCTTCCATTTAACTTAGGTTTTCAAGGCATACTTTACTTTTTTAAAAAAGTGAAAGTCTTTACACAAGACTCTGCTTGTTCAAATTTAAAAGAAGGTAATAAAGTGAGACTGTCATCCAAAAAAGTAGAGAAATGAGTAGAAACAGTGATGGCTACTAAAAAAAATGTTTGAGTTTGATGCCTCTCTCTGGCTCCTGACTCCAGCTTCCTGCTGGTGTGAACTGTGGGAGGCAGTAGTGGTGGCTCAGGGGTTGGGTCCCTGCCACCCATGTAGGGAATCTGGATTGGGTTCCTGGCTCCCAGTTTCGGCCTTGCAGGCATTTGGGGGGTGAAGCAGCAAATTACAACTTGCTGTCTGTCTCTCAAATTGAAAAAAAAAATTAAATAGTGTCTTGAATTAAAGAATAACTCCCAATGTCTAAAAATATAAAAAGAACCATAAAAACATTTCTTGAATCTATCAGGACACATATTCTTTAACTAAAGTGGGAAAGACAAGATAAACAACAAGTAGATTCGTATAAAAGCCATTCTTCAAACCCTCTTGGAAAATGGAATTAAAAGATAAGTTTATTTTTGTACAAACATTTTTTGAAATCCATGTATAGTTTTATCATAATATGTGTTTTCTGTGAAGGCTCTTTGTATGTATAGTTTAAAAAAATTTTTTTTGCAACAAAATAGACTTATCTTTTAATTCAATTTTTAATGAACTTTTCAAACTGCCCTTGTACATAAAGACATAAAGTTATATCTTTAGAGTTATAAATTTATATGCTAATATGTTAAATTCAGGACAGTACTAAGGCAAAAAATGAATATAAGGAAGACCTTGGGATTCAAGTTGAAAGAAATGAAAAGGTAAACTTTTCTAATCCTTAAACTTTCTTTCCAATTTCCATTCTTTACTCGTGGAAACAACTAGAGTAGGACAGGCAGTGTCCATATCTGAAGGTAGTTTGTGGCACAATGTCCACATGTATCAAAACCTCCCATTATACCCAGTTATAGACAATTAGTATACACAATTAAAAACAAAACAAAAACAAGTTAGAGAGTGAAGCTGGGATTTGAAGGCTCTGGCCCTAAATTTTTCAATAAAATAAAGTATATTGAACTATCTAAACTCTTTAGAATTTTCAGTTAACTAAGTAATTACATTGACGTAAGTTACCAGTTTTAAGGTTAGAGGATGGAGAGGTTAATTCAGTGTGTGTGGTGTGTGTATCTAATATTAGAGATATATTTTACCCAATAAGGGGGAAAATATGCACCAGAAAAAAATACATCATGAAGAAATACACATGACAACTATTTGAAAGTGTTCTGCTGTCATTACGAGCAATACTGTCTTAGATTCTTATTTGACTCTTCATAACCGAACAATTGACATAAACACAAGTCCCACTCAAGGTCATTGGAAACTCTGAACTTGGATTGGCTCTAGGAAGACATTAGAAAACACAATAATTGTTCCTCTGAGTTCCAGAAGTTTGCTAAGATTCAAAACTGGTAAATATTTCTTATAGAAACTCAACTCTTGCATATCCTACCATTGGGATATTCCAAAATTCACTTTTTAAAGATTGAAACAGTGACTTTACAAAAATGAGCTGGTACAAAGAGGGTGGTAAGCCTGAATCTGCTCTCTAAAACCTTTGAGAAGCCAATTTCCATGCCTAAGATAATGTTTCAAAGAGATTTCTTTTCAATGTGTTTTCTTAGGAAGGCAAGATTTCAAAGAGGAAAATTAGCAAAGCAAGGTAACTGTGCTGATGCCATCTGGAGTTTTCAATGATCATTTCTGACTAAGACTTTGGCAGAATTACTCACAAATATTTCCAGAGTTGAGAAATAATCTTATGCCACTTTCCGTTCTTATTTTGAGGACATCAGGGCAAGTAAAGTAATAGAAAGAGGTCTACAAATTCCAGTTGAAGGGAGTTGGAGCATTCTGTTTTTACTATCATGCTTCATTGTGCACATTGTTTCTATGTGAAACAACATATTTAAAAATGGTCAGGGAAGTGATTGGCCAAAAACTTGAAATTCAATGACTCAAGGATGACTAACATATTATTCTTGGGTATTAACATTTAAAAAAACCTGTTGATGTGAGCAAAAGGAAAAACTAGAATCCCAGATTGTGGAGCTGTACAGAACTTTGGAGACTACGGCTTCTAGTCTCCTCATTTTATGGGAGAGAAATCTGAGGACCAGAGAAATGAAGTGGGGTCACCAGAGAAGTCAACAGCAGAGCTGTGATGGTGCTCCGGTCCCCTAACCTCTGGCTATGCTCATTCAGCGAGAGTGCTTCAGGGAGTGTTTGCATTGTTTAGTCACAGTTTATCTCTCTGTTAATTGCACATTTACTCCTATTTTTATGGATGCAAAAGCATCCCAGATTGACATGATTTGTTCCAGGTCAAATGGATATTAAGAAAAATGGCAAGGCTTTTACTACTCATACTTCTTTAATGTATTCTATTTTAAAATTTCATTTATTTGGTAGGGAGGGAGGAAGGGAGAGAGAGAGAGAGAGCACTTTCATTCAGTAGTTCACTTTTCAAGTGCCTGCAACAGCAAGGACTGGGCCAGGCAAAGGCAGGGAGCCAGTAATCAAGTTTGTGAACTATCATAGCTGTCCCCAGGGTGTGTATTATCAGGAAGCTGGAGCAGGAGCCAGAGCTTGGTCATAAACCGTGGCACTCTGATGTGGGATGTGGGTGTCCCAACAGGAGGCTTCACCACTAGACCAAATGCCTGGCCCCCTCTATTCATCAAATTCTGTGCAAAATCTGGTGTGAATTGCTGTGAGTAAATTTGGAGACATCATGTATGGCAGTGCGTGTGACCCCTCACACATGACACGTTAGCAACAGTAGTATATCTGATGTTAGGGTGCTGCCCCAGGCTCTGGGGAGATGCTACATGACAGATGAGGGGCTCAGTAGATGACACCCCAAAGTAAAGGCCTCAGAAGCAAAGCTGCTCTCTGATCTCCTGCCCTCCTATCTCTCACCCCACACCCTGAGGCAGGCCATGGAAACTAGAATTCCTCTTCCCTAAGATGAGTCATAGAAACCAGAACCACTTTCCCCCAGAGCCAGCCATAAAACCTAAAAATATATTCTTTTCAAATTTTCAGGGTAAGAGGTACCCATGAACACTTTCTGATCTACCTTGAATGTGGGTCAAAAGTCCCTAATTCCCAAGAGTCCTCCCACCTCCTGGGGAGGAAGAAATGCTACAACAGAGGGTCCAACTGGAATCTGGACAGGCAGGCTTTACTGAGTTTCCTTTCAGTCCATTGCCATCAGCTCAAACTCTTTGTGTCCAATCATAACTCTATATGGCTGTCCATCCTTCCTTGAACTTATACATACACATGCACAGTTCACTCTGGGCCTTTGGATCTTCAGTCCACGGGCTCCTGTGTCATGCAAAAGTATGATACAATAAATTTGTTATGCTTTCCTCTTGTTAACTTGCTTTTTGTTATAGATGTCCCCTATGACCTTTTATGATGAGGAGAAAAGGGATCACCTCCCTTTCTACCCTACACAGACAACGAATAAACATAGCTTGTATGGCATTGATTACATTTTCAGACCCTGAACACTTCTGAATTCTGTTCCCAGTAGTTTTGTATAAGTGATTTGGACTTCAGTTTGTTCATAATGTAATTTCCTTACAGAAGGTTACAGTTTTGGCTTATAACTGTGCAACTCAGAAAACCTGTCATGTATATGATTTTCTTTGATGCAGATACAAGAACCAAAGGGAACTAAATGAGCTAAGAAAAGTACTGTCTATGCAGTAGTAAATATAGAAAAGTAAGAGCTGAGTATGGTCAGTATTATTTATGATCAGGAAGCCCAAGGTGAACTCAGTGTTCATTTCTGGTAACTGTCTCATCCCAAGTTTCTGTTAAAATCGTCTTCCTTCCCCCTCCCCCTTTTTATAAATTTTATTTTATAACTTACTTTCATGTTTATTCTAAGCTGTATCAAATGTTAGCACATATGTGGGGAATGAATTAGAGATTTTTCCACGCCAACTCCCACAGTACATGTGTGTTCTCTGCTTCACTCAGTGGTAAAATTGAGGACTAATCAGTCAAGTAATGTTTACTTGAGTACATATGCTGAGTCGCTTAGGGTCTCTATGGATTTGAGCAGACATGACATGATACATTCTTCTTATTTATTACAACCCTGATATTTAACCAAAGTCTGGTTAAGTGCAATGTTCTGATCATCGCCCTTGGCCTTCATACTGCCTGCAGAGCCTCCTGGCACTGGCTTTGGTCCCAACTGGAGCTGCAGCTTGATCAATGGCAGATGGAGAGGAAGGGGCAGTCATTAGGGCAGACTCATGACAGACCCAGCCCTTCCCTTATTTGCAGGATGGAAACCTCATCAACTAAAAAGTTTGACCTGTCATACTCTGTCAGGATAAACACACACGTACAGGCACCCCAGATGGGCAAGAACTGAACATCTTGGGTTTTCTTTGTTCCCATTCCAGGATACTGAAAGTAAATTTTATAGTTTAAAGTCATACTTGCTGTTATGCATTAATCCCAGCATAATTAGGAAGTGATCCTAGTTACATAAATTCTATTTCTATACAATCAAGTTAAATAGAAGACACATATTCAGATCTCAGTGGAAGCAGGTGTTCTCTCCTTTTGTCAACAGTTCCTATAATGTGTCTGTTGCTTGGACTGTATTATTTAAAGGGGCATGAATAACATAATCTAACACTCTCTCCTCACCCCTGGGTTGAACAGGAAGAAAATAATATGATCTAATGGAAAGATACAGGACTAGGAATCAGGTCCCAGCTGCACCATGACCTGGTAGATGACCTCATACAAGCCATCAGACTCTGGGCTGCAGTTTCCCTGGATCCTGTTCAGCTGTAAAATATTATGATTCTATGAGAAGTGATCATCAATAGGCTCATAGTCTGTCTAGGTTCTTCCCTGGGAAGATATCTCAAAGGTAGAGGATTTCTTCCAAGTATGGAATAGCTTTTCTTTATTGAAGGAGAAATTTTGGAAGCATGCAGTGGCTGACAGAGAAGGAAAAGGCTTGATGATGAGCCAGTTCAAGGGAACTCTCTTCTCTGTATGTGTGTGCTATAGGCTCATGACTGCTGGATGACCCAAGTGAAGGGCACATCACAACAATTGACTCACAGGCTTCCTTGGCTTCCAAACCTAGGAAGGGCCCACGCAGGCAGCAACACAGAGCTGGAAGGTGTAGAACGACAGGCAGAGTGGGTACCATGCCCTTTCCGGCTGAACACTGTTGGGTATAGAGAGGCAGGAGTGGGGAGGCAGGAGGCATGCAACCTTGTGAAAGAGAACATTAGGAAGGAAGAGGATAGTAGGCAGTGTATGGATGATGGGTGTAAAAAATGGTCTTCAAATGATGGTCAAATGAATCACTTTAAGGAAACATCTGTGTCATAGATTACATCAGAGGTAATGGATATCCCTTAGGTAATGAGTAGAAATGAGCAGTTTCATGTATTTGTTTAATATAATAATAACACTTAGAATTTACTGATGTTGAGTATCTTTAATCCAAAAATTCAAAATACTGCAAAATCTAAAACTTTTTGAATATTGACCTTATGCTACAAGTGGAAAATTCCACACCATGAAACTTTGCTTCCTGTATAAGTTATTGAGAATATTGTATAAAATCACCTCCAGGCTATGTGTATAAGGTGTATATGAAACATAAGTGAGTTTTGTGTTTAGACTTGAGTCCTATTCCAAGATATCGCCTTCTATATGAGTAAATCTTCCAAAATCCAAAATCTGAAATCTAAAGCGCTTCTGGTCCTAAGTATTTAGGATAATGGATACTCAGCCTGTATTGCCATTTCCTTGGAATGTGTTTTTTTAATTTATTAGTTCTTTTAATTGCCATTAGAAGCATAAGATGTAGGAGCCATTATTCCATTTACAGACTGAAAAAAACTGAATAGGTCTAAATAATAAATAAATGGAGAAAATCAATGGAGGGATGGAGATGTGCACCTAGATAATGTGCTTCTGCTCTGTCCAGATTGGCTATAGCTGCAGGTCAGTGTAGGGCTTCTTCTCCAGGCCTGTAGCCTCCCCAGGCTGTAGTCAGGTCAGTGCCCTACTTGCTAGAGTGTCCATGAGTTCTTCTACTCCTATATGTTTTTCTTAATTAAAAAAATCATTGTAATTGCACATATTTATGGGGTACGGTGTGATAATTCAACCTATATACTCAATATGTGAAGATCAAATCAGGTTATTTCTATAGCTATCCCCTTTCTAGAGGGATTATGACATGGTACAAAGTATAGAGTAGCTCAGACTTCATTCCCCAACCTTTTCCTTGCTTTAGTCAAGCTTGATGGATGTGGGACAGCCAAACCATAAGTCTTCCAAGGCATCTGGTAAGAACTGGCCACAGCACACAATTCTGTCCAAAAGGATGCAGCAAAAGTTGGAAAGATTTTCATTTCTTGATTTAAAAAAATACAAAAACAAAATGAGAAGACAAGCATTTTTATTTCTTTGTCTTTAACCAACTCTGGAATATGGATATGGTGTTGTATCTTAAAATGACCAAAGGGGTGGGAAGAGAGAGAGAGAGAGAGAGAGAGAGAGAGAGAGAGAGAGAGAGAGATGGAGAAAAAGACACTTTTAGGCTAAAGGTAGGAGAACAGAAAGATCAAAGGATGCTGGGTACATCAAAGGATGTTGTAGGCAGCTTTGGCAGCTCTTAGCTTCTCACTACAAGGCTTCTTGTTATCTGAGAAAAATAAACTACTTGTTTAAAGCATGTTAGTTGGGTTTTCTGTTATATTCAGCCCAGTACTACTGACTGATACAATAGGACTATCATGACATGTATATCTGCTTGATTGTTTCCACTCGCTTTCTTTTCCTCTCCCTTTCCGGACATTATAGAGCTCTAAGCACAGAGGGTTTGTTTCCTCTACTGTTGTGATAGTTTAAATTACTGTGTGATAGAGTTCACTCCTCTCCTACCCTTAGGGCTTGACCTTTTGACTTGCTTTGACCATGGAACATTAGTGGACATGACATGGGCATAAGCTTTAAAGATGCTGTGCACTGTGGCTGTCTTGCATTCTACTGCTCCACCATAGGGAGAACAGGCCATGGCCATGGGCTGTCCCATTAGTCTGGACCCCAGAATGGGCAGACATGAGTGAACTTGAATGAACTTATAACCTGGAGCACAGATCAGGTAGACTTCAGCTTGAAGCAGTCACCCAGCTAAGCCTAGGCTAGATCAGCCAAACCAAGGTTGACCAAGAAGGTGAGAGGAAGTTCTCATTGTTATAGGTCACTGAGATTTGAACGATTTGTTACTCAGCATTAATGTGGCAATAGCTGACTGATACACTACATAGAAGGGACTTCTCTTAAGACAAATCATGAACTTTCTTTTTTTAAAAACTAACTAATTTATTTGAAAGAGTTACAGAGAGAGAGAGAGAGAGACAGAGGGAGGGAGAGAGACAGAGATCTTCTATCTGCTGGTTGTACTTACCAGATGGCTGCAACCCCCAGGGCAGGGCCAGGCCAAAACCAGGAACCAGGAGCTTCTTCCAGGTCTCCCACTTGGGTTGCAGGAGCCCAAGCACTTGGGCCACCTTCCCCTGCTTTTCCCAGGCTGGATCAGAAATGGAGGTGCTGGAACATGATCCAGCACCCATACGGGATGCTGGGTTTACTTTACCTAACACTGTGACACATTGCCAACCCCAAATTCTGAACTTTCTTTCTTTACTTAGTGAAATTGAAGGCAGTAATCAGTCAAACCTGGTTCTTGATGTGTAAATAGAAATTTAAGTCATCTTAAAAAGGCTAGATTGTCTTAGCTGTGCTTTACTTTGATTAGATCTTTCTAAGAACTCAAAATTTTTATTTTTGTCATCAATAACTAAACATGGACTCTTTTCCCCTCTTTTCATTTATGTTAAACAAACCTAGTCCAGCCTCAAGGCCAGTGAATGACTTTGGTCAATCAAGGAGGAAGTCAAATAAAATGAAATGCAAAATAAAGATGTAAGTAAATATATTTCAGGGAAAAAAATCAATTATAATTTCTACTGCTGCTGGTGTTTTCTTTCTACTATTTTTTAAATTATTTCATGGCACCAGTCAGAACTCTCTTAGTCATCAAATGATGGACTGCAGATCAAATCTGGCCATCTGAATTTTTAATAACCTATGAGCTAAGAGTCTTTTGCAGGTAAATATTTGCAACTGATTTGATGATAGGGGCTCTAATTTAAACTCCTAATTAAGTGAACTGTTATCTCCCTAAAAAAGAACTTCATTCTTCTCATTAGTAGATCTGTATTCAAAAAGTTGTACTCAATTATCACTCTAGTATGAATTGTGCCAGTAAAAATCTTGTGGGAATATGTTTGCTGTCTTGCTATGTAAATATCCATGCCCTAGCCTCAATTTTGTTTCATAATCTGTAGAATCTAAAACATTGACTATCTGGCCCTTTAAAGAAAAAATTTGCTGGAGTTGGCATTCCGTGTAGTGTGTTAAGCCCCTACCTGGGATACTGCATCCTGTATAAGAGTGTTGGTTTGTGTCTCAACTCCTCAACTTCCAATCCAGTGTCATAGTAATGCATCCTAGGGGGCAGTAGATGATGGCTCAACTATTGGGCCCCTGCCACCCACATGGAAGAGGAGCATGGAGTTCCATGGCTTCTGGCTTTGGTCTGCCCCAGCCTTGGCTCTTGTGGCTATTTGGAGAGTAAACTAGAGGAAGGAAGCTCTCTCTCTCTCTCTCTCTCTCTCTGTGTGTGTGTGTGTGTGCGTGCATGTGTGCATGCGTGTGTGCGTCTCCCTTTTTGTGTTGTTTTGCCTTTCAGGTAAATGAAAAGAAACAAATAAACATATATATTTTTTCTGACCCTTTTGCTAAGCTGTCAGGCTCCAGTTTCTCTCCTAAGAGACATCTCTGTGTGGTATGTCCTGGAGAGACAAACTATCAGCAGGAACTGAGGATGCTCCTCTCCTCTTCTGTCATTGACAAAGAAATCCCTGAAAAATCCATAGAAATTTTAGAGAGCATGAATGCCAATAGTTTTCATAAATCTCTGTGTGGTTTTTACTGTTCGTTTTTTATCTGTTGTTTGAGAGGCAGACAGACAAAGACAGCTTTCTAATGCTGATTCACTCCCCAGTTACCTACAATGGCTATGATGGAAGACATGGGCTGGGAACTGACTAGGTCTCCCAGATGTGTTGAGGGATCCACCTCCTTGAGACCTTACCTGCTGCTTCCCAGAGTCTGCATTAGCAGGAAGCTAGAATCTGGAGTGGAGCCAGGACTTGAACCCAGGTACTCCAGTGTGGAATGCTGATGTATTAACCACTAGGCCAGACACTTGACTTCAAGTTTTACTATTTATAAACCAGCTTTATTCTACAAAAGCAAAACAGGACTGTGTAGACAATTGCTGGGCTGATGCTCACAACTGGCATGGTAAAGAAATTAATGGGTTTCAAGCTAAGTCATAGGAACATAGGCAGCCGAGTCAAGCATGATTCATATTGTTTAAATCCAAGAAATTAAACACCTGAATGAACTTACATGTAATTAAAATTTTTAATTTATATTTCTCATCATATACAAATATAACTTTTTAAAAAAATGATTTCTTTATTTGAAAGCCAGAGTTACAGAGAGAGAGGGAGAGACAGAGAGAAAGATTCTTCATCCATTGGTTTGCTTTCCAAATGGCCACAATGGCCAGGTTGAAACCAGAAGCTTCATCCAGGTCTCCCACGTGGATTCCAGGGGTGAAACACTTGGGCTATCCTCTGTTGCTTTTCCTGGGCCATTAACAGGTAGCTAGTTGTGAAATGGAGCAGCTGGGACACCAACCAGTGCCCATGTGGGATGCCAACACCATTGGTGGCAGCTTTACCTGCTACACCAAATGCTGGCCTTTTAAAATATAACTTTAGGTAATTTCTTTTATGGTTGTGATGTTTTTCTAATCACTATTAATATTTTTCAACTCAGTTAACAATCATGATTATTAGGTATGTTCTATTTTAATTGTTTCTTAATAATTCATATTTCCTTTTAGTACTCCAGAGTAGTATGTTTTGTTTCTACTTTTTTACATCCCATATTGATCAATTTAATGTGTGGATTAGTCTTTAATTGTGATAATTTTTGGTGTTTATTGTGATTAAAGTAAATTTTTTGGTCTATCTTTTAAATATCATTCTGGTTATTTCATGGTTAATATTGCATGGATTGGTTGTGCTGATTTTGATACATCAATAATCATATAATTTTATTTGATAAATATTTTAAAAAATATTTTATTTATTTGAGAGGTGGAGTTTTGGAAAGACAGAGAGGAAAGGTCTTCCATCTGCTGGTTCACTTCCCAAATGGCCAAAATGGTTAGAGCTGAGCAGATCTGAAACAGGAGCCAGGATCTTCTTCCTGGTCTCCCACACCAGCGCAGGGGCCCAAACTCTTGGGCCATCTTCTGCTGCTTTCCCAGGCCATAGCAGAAAGTTGGATATGAAGAGGAGCAGCTGGGACTAGAACCAGCACCATATGGGACGCCAGTGCCACAGGCAGAGGAATAACCTACTGCACCACAAGGTTGGCCCCTTAGTAAATATTTTTAAAGTTGTATTTTTTTTTGTGATGTGCTCTTTAAAAATTACTCATAATTTTTTTTCTTTTTACTATTTTACCTCCTGAATATGTGTTTGATAATAGTAATTTTTTAAAAGATTTATTTATTTATTTGAAAGGAAGAAATCAGAGAGAGAGGGGTGGGGAAAGAGAGACAGAATATCTTCCATCTGCTGGTTCACTCTCCAAATGGCTGCAATGGTCAGGGCTGGGCCAGGCTGAAGCCTGGATCCAGGAGCTTCTTTCAGGTCTTCCATGTGGATGCAGGGCCCAAGTACTTGGGCCATCATCTGCTGCTTTTCCAGGCACATTAGAAGGGAGCTGGATCAGAGGTGGAGCAGCTGGGACTCAAACTGATGCCTATATGGGATGCCGGCAATGCAGGTGGAGGCTTGTGTTTTTTTGTTTTTTGTTTTTTTTGACAGGCAGAGTTAGACAGTGAGAGAGAGAGACATGTCTTCCTTCCATTGGTTCACCCCCACAAATGGCCGCTACGGCCAGCACGCTGCGCCGATCCGAAGCCAGGAGCCAGGTGCTTCCTCCTAGTCTCCCAGCTGGGTGCAGGGCCCAAGCACTTGGGCCATCCTCCACTGCCTTCCCAGGCCACAGCAGAGAGCTAGACTGGAAGAGGAGCAACCGGAACAGAACCGGCGCCCCAACCAGGACTAGAACCCGGAGTTCTGGCACCACAGGCGGAGGATTAGCCTAGTGAGCCGCGGCGCCGGCCAAGGCTTAAGTTTGTATACTGCAGTGTTGGCCCTGCCAGTACATGTTTGGTAATCAAATTTTTCCTCTTAGCCTACTATCATTTTTCTTAGACCCGAGAAACTTTATATCAGGGGATGATGCATGTCAAGAGCTGAATGCAGAGCCTGACACATAATAAATGCTCAATAAATGATGCCTGAAGCTATTAATTTACATTATTTTAAATCCCTATGAACTGAGTTAGTGGATTCAAAAGGCTTCCATAGCCTAGGTAACGCATATCAAGAGCCTCAGGTGATCACTGACATCATGTATTAATTGTTAAATTAACAACAGGAGTCACTGTGCACTAACTTCCCATGCAGGACCTCTGTCCTCAAAGAGTTGTATTATAATTATGTCTACGTGCTCACAAAAGATGTAAAATTCTTTGGTGCTTCTTTAAAGTTAATTAAGTTTCTAAAAAAAAAAAAAGAAGAAGAAGTGAAATTAACTTCAAGATGCAAAGACATTGAACAGCCCTTGTCTCAACTGTTGAGGAACAGGGTTTTTATTTATTTATTTATTCATGCAAATTGTTGAACTCTTAGTTTAGAGTTGTTCTTCTATGTATAAAGTTAATTGAAAATGGATCTAAGTAAAGAATGGGACTGGGAATGGGAGAGGGAGGAGGAGGTTAGGTGAGAGTGCGGGTGGGAAGGCGAGTATGATGGGAAGAATCACTATATTCCTAAAGTTGTACTTATGAAATGCATGAAGTTTGTATTCCTTAAATAAAAGGTTTCTTTAGGGGAGAAAATAAAATTAAAAATGTAAAATAGAAGGCCGGCACCGTGGCTTAACAGGCTAATCCTCTGCCTTGCAGCGCCGGCACACTGGGTTCTAGTCCCGGTTGAGGCACCGGATTCTATCCCGGTTGTCCCTCTTCCAGGCCAGCTCTCTGCTATGGCCCGGGAGGGCAGTGGAGGATGGCCCAGGTCTTTGGGCCCTGTGCCCACATTGGAGACCAGGAGAAGCACCTGGCTCCTGGCTTTGGATCGGCGCAATGCGCCAGCCGCAGCGGCCATTGGAGGGTGAACCAACGGCAAAAAGGAAGACCTTTCTGTCTCTCTCTCACTATCTACTCTGCCTGTCCAAAAAAAAAAAAAAAAAAAAAAAAAAAGAGTAAAATAAAACAAAACAATCCCTATGAACTTTCACAAAAATTCATTTTGGGAGAATCAAGATGGCGGAATAGGGAGGGAGCTTACTGCTCTAGAGGAAGATAGTTTAAAAATAGTGGAGAGAGCACAGTCTCAGGGAAGAGTTAAGGAGAAAACGACAGAGGAAACTGCATGCAAATTAGAAGGACTCTATGGACCTATGTGGAGGGTATGGACGTGCACAACTTGGGACCCCAGCAGCCGAGAGCCTCAGCAACAGCTTTGGAATGAGGTGAGACCCAATTGCAGCTGCCCAAGCCACTGGTGATAAAGCTACTGGAAGAGCCTGGTGGGAGTCCAGTACACTGTCACCCTGTGGGAGACAGTGTACCTGCCAACCTAGAGGGGAAAAAAAGGAAGCATGTTTCTTATCTCTGACCACCTGGCACCAGCGTCCTATAACTAGCTGAGAGAAGGCGGACACCATTTTCAACATAGGCAACAGCTGCACCAGCTCATGTACACGTGCACCCAACAACCGAGAGGAGACACCTGAGTCTGCCTGGGAGTATTGACAGGGGGCTGGGCGTTCATGACTGTGGAAGCCTTGTGTGCTGGGACTATGAAAGCACTGTGGCTGTGTGGAAAGGCGCAGAATGTGACTGGAACTTTGGGCAGTCACTGTGGGCAGCTCCACATGCTCAGGGCTCCCTGATTCCCTGCTGAGGGTCATTGCTGCAGGATCTGTGTTCACTTTGAGGACTGTGTGGATCCTTTGCATTGCTGTTGTGGCAGTGTGGATGAAAATTATACCCACTGAACCTAGAACCCAGGCATTGGTCTCCTTTGAGGAGAGGAGATGAGTGTGAGACTATGCCAATGGAGCTGAACACTCCTCCCCTCTAATTAAAAAAAAAAAGAAAGAAAAGAAAAGAAAAAAGAGATTTACCACGCCTAACTTGGGAGTCTCCTTGGATACTTCCCTTACCTTGGAGCACAGAGCAGAGCTCCCTTACCCCACTGAGCACACGCTTCTGGGTATTCACTGAAAGAGCAGACACTCCACTAAGACACAGAGGCATATTTCAAGGATAAAAGCCTTCATAGGGGGGGAAAAAGCAAAAAAAAAAAAAAAAAAAAAACAAGTATCACCACAAATGCCTAATAATAAATGCAGCAATTTAGGAAACAAGACTAAGGAAAACAACATGATGCCCCCAAAAGAACACAACAATTCAATGCTAGAATGTGAAGTCTTTGTCTCTCCCTGTCTCTGTAACTCTGACTTCCAAATAAACAAATTTATAATAATAATAATAACTCACTACCTGCTTTGTGTGATGGCACTGCTTTTGGTATTTTAACTACAATATGAGCTCTGTGAAGACCAAACTCTTTGCCTGTTTCATTCACATTGTATACTAAGTGCCTAGAACTGTGTCTCGTAAACAGAAGGCAACAAGGTTTTTTGAGTGAAATTGTTATTTATCACCATGACCATCTGAGGTAGACACCAGTATTATCTCCATTTTACAAATTAGAAAACAAAGCCACCGAGGAATGAAATAATTTGCTGAGACTGCACAGCTAGAAAGTGGTAGAGCCAAATTCTGAACCAGGCAGAACTGCTGCTTTGAAAAATTGTGAGAACAGTTTACATAATAACAAGGAAAGATAATTCGGCTGTATGCAAAATAAAACGCACTTGGATAACCTTGCTTTTGGAAAACCAAGCCTTGAATCCTTTACCATATTCTCACCACATGCTGAGTTGACTTAATAGCTTTAGTTGTTGTTGTTTTTCTTTTTGAGTAACTTACATTTTTCACACTAATGTCTTATGAATTGTGAGTTATTTTTTGGTCTTCAAGAATACACTTCATGTTGTTAATCCAGATGGCATTTATTGAGACTGCCAAAATACACAAACAATGTAACAATATTAGCATTTCATTTTGAAGGTTAAAATAGCTATACTTTCCAAAAACCCAATAATTCAAATTCTGGAAGCTCAACAATGCAAATTATTAGCAGCTTATCTATTGGTTATCAGATATACATGCCCCCTTTAAATATCTTATTCTAAAACTCACATTTGATTTCCAAAACTCTGGAGAATGAGGCATTCCATGTCTTTCCATATTCAGAGGGTTCCAAAGAATATAATACAGCAGATGTTGTAGGTAATACTTAAAAGATGAAATAATTAATTGGCCTTTCTTTAAGATGAGTTTAGTGTGTTCTTGGAAAGATGAAAGAGTACTTGACAATTCTAGCACATTAGGCAGTGATGCATCTTTCAGGGCCCTCTTGTCATCAGATTTATTTATAGTATCTCAAAGGAATTAGTTATAATGGTCTCAACAAACATGGAAACATTCAAGAATAATCTGTGGTCCTTAGATCTGAGATACAAATATGTTAGATATTGTCCTTGTCTCTCAAAGTAACTACAGTTACTTCTACAGTGTAGAAGAGAAACAGCAAAGCAAAGCAAGAAGGAATGTAAAACCCAAAGCAAAATAAAACACAATGTGGGTGCTCTGACTGTGGTGTGCACGAGATATGCCCAAGACCCGTGAAGGAGTGGCTGACCTAGTGAAGGACATACCTAAACAGTTCTTGGCAGGGTTGTCACTTGAACTGAGTTGTGAAAGACAAACCTAAGTGGGACACTTAGTAGAAAGTACAAGGTGGAAAGGAAGAAAGTAGCACCAAGAAATGCCAAGTACTTAGCTGTGCCTTGGGCAAAGCTGATGCTTTATTTTCTCCCTACACTCCCCTTTCTCTACTGCTTGCTTGCCTCAACCTGCCAAATTCAGACTTCCAGCCCTGAGCTCATCACCTTGAAGTTGCAGCAAGAAATACAGCACCCAAAGTGTGAGAGATTGTGTCTCTTAAACCTAAATATTTTATCAAGAGTACTGGAAGATGGGGCTGGCATCATGGCTCACTTCGTTAATCCTCCGCCTGTTGTGCCGGCATCCCATATGGGCACTGGGTTCTAGTTCCGGTTGCTGCTCTTCCAGTACAGCTCTCTGCTGTGCCCTGGGAAGGCAGTGGAAGATGGCCCAAGTGCTTGGGCCCTGCACCTGCATAGGAGACCAGGAAGAAGTACCTGGCTCCTGGCTTCGGATCGGTGCAGCGCACCGGCCATAGTGGCCATTTTGGGGGGTGAACCAACGGAAGGAAGACCTTTCTCTCTGTCTCTCTCTCTCACTGCCTAACTCTATGTGTCAAGTAAAAAAAAAGAGTACTGGAAGATTGGTAAAAAACAGTGAAAGAAGGAATTTAAGAGGATTCAACATATATTCAAAATATTGTGGGTAGAAACATCAAGGACTCACCTTTGAACAAAAAGACGTAAGATTTCCCCAACCCCATGTGGGACACTGATTTCTGTTTTGGTTCCCATGTAGTTTTCTCTTTTCTATTTCTGTAAGGTGGCGAGACTTTGTTTTGCCTGAGGGGGTTTTGAGTTTTGGTGTCTAAGTCACTGTTGCCAGAAGACACGAATTGTACTGAGTAGGGGGGACCTCATCATGTTGAAAGAAGGGAAGAGGAGAAACGTAAGAGACCCTCTGGCCTGGGAAGGGGACGGAGGTCTTCTGGATACATGCGGGTGTGTGCTCCATTCCTTTGCATGTCCCAGAAGGCTAGCATAACTTAGGAGGGAACTGACTGTGGCAAGGTGCCCTTGGAAAGCTGAACTCACCCTTCTGGGCCAGCAGCCTGAGTGAAGATTCCTGTGCTTCAGGAGAATGAATTTTGACACTCATCTTCAAGGGATCCTATTTTCATTGCATAAGACTCTCGGGACCCTCACTAAATGTGAAGGGAGAGAGTGAGTAATAACTAAGAATAAGACTGCTTAGAGCAGGTTTAATTAGGTTTAGAAAACATCATTTGACATCTCATCCACTGTTGAGTTGGTAGATTAAAATTCACACCCATTGCAAGTTATATACAGAATGATTTCTATGATGTGTTGAAAAAGGAGTACTTGAGAACATCTAAACCAAAAGTGATCGATGGGTTAGGAGCCCTATCACCAAACAAATAATGATGAGGGCTAAACTCAGGCAGGAACTCAGGTTCCAGGAAGTTGATGGATGTGAGATATGATCAGGAGATGGAGTTGAAATGGGGAGGGTGTCAGCCGGGGTCCAGGCAGGTGACAGCAACATAATAGGGAAAGTGTAATATAAAGAATCACTAACTAGTAACAGGGGAGTCACCACTAAGGGGTAAATAGGACTCTAAACACTGGAATAGCAGATACAGAAAGCTATCACTGCCCCTAGGGATGAGGCAGAGCACTCAAGGGAGGAGCAAGATGATCAAAGCTCTCTAAGACACCTGTGTTCCACATCGGGGTGCCTTTGATGCCTGGCTCCAGCTCCTGACTCTGGCTTCCTGCTGATGTAGATCCTGAGAGGCAGTTTTGATGGTTCAAGTGATTGAGTCTGCTTGGAAGACCTGGAGTAAGTTCCTGGATCTTGGTTTAGGCTTGAGCCCTGGCCACTGGGAGCATTTGGTGACTGAACCAGTGGATGGAACCTCTGACTTTCTCTCTCTCTCTCTCTCTCTCTCTCTCTCTCTCTCTCTCTCTCTCTCTCTTTCTCTTTCTGTTTTAAATAAATAAAAATTAAAACAAAGAAAATAAAATCTTCCACTTTCCAAGGCTGTGGTTCAGATCTCAGTGGAAGGAGTGGGTCTGTGTCCACTGGATGGCAGACATATGCTGAGGGGCTGCAGCCTGAGGCTGGCAAATGCAAAACACCTATAAGGGTGCTACTTACAGTTCCCATAAAGCTGGCCTCCAGGTGCTGGTGGAATTAGTTGGGAAGCTGTGTGAAAGAGTGTTGCTGATCTTGCAGGGAAGTCTCATCACACCTGGCCTCATTAGGAAGCTGTCCCTGGGGAGGCCACCGAAACTCTCTGAAGATGGGCACCACTGTCTGTCAGGATAGACAGACACCATAGGACAAGAGGAGAGGAAGAAAACTGGAATGATGACGACAAGTTCTTCATCAATGTCCCTGCACTGACAGAGCTTGCAAAGAACTGTTAGTAGGGCCAGCTCCACGATCACAGGGCAGTGAGGATGGATTTGGAGCTCAGAGGCGTTAGGCTAATAACTGATGTTGGACTGGGGGGACCTCTATACTACAGCCTGAGGGTTTGTGTCTTCCCAAGTGTATCTGTTGAAACTCTGAACTCCAAAGCAATGTTATTAGGAGGTGGGGCTTTTGGGACTTGATTAGTTCAAAAGCATGGAGTCCTCATGAATGGGAATACAGACCCTCACCAGAAATCAATCTGCAAACACCTTGATTGTGGACTTCTAAGTCTCTAGAATTGTCAGAAATAAATTTGTTGTTTATGAGAAACCAAGTTAATGATATTTTGTTAAAAAATCCTGAATGGGCTAAAAAAATGACTTGTTGAGAACTTATGTTTATGTTGACCTTTTTCAAAGAAGGAATATCAGACTGTAGGAAAGAGTTTGATAGATTCATGTTCAACTTTGTGAGTCAGAAAAATTGCATATATGAAGCAGATGTTTAACCTTATGGTTAACATGCCTATGTCCCTCATCAGAGTGCCTGGGTTTGATTCTTGCTTCCAGCTTACTGCTGTTGCAGACCCTGGCAGGCAATGATAATGGCTCAAATAATTGAGCTTCTGTCATCCATATGGGAGACCTGGATTGGGCTTTCAGCTTCAGGGTTTGGCCCAGTGGATGTTGTGGGCATTAGAGGAGTAAACCATAGATGAGAGCTTGTTGTTTCTCTCTCTGCATCTGAAATAAGTTAATAAAAAAACACCAAAACAACCCCTAATATTGCATGTAGAATAAAAGGGGATATGACTGATAATTGGAACATGGAAATATCAATATTTTAGGGATCAGTGTGAGATTGACTCCTGTGAAAGAAGATGAGAAGAAGGAAGTTTATAGAAAGTAAAATTAGGAGAGTGTGATGTTATTTAAGTCAACAAAGACAGACCTAATCAGAGAAGAAATGGTCAATGGTGCTAAATGCTGCTGAGAGATCAAGGGAAGCTAGTAACTGAAATGTTCAACAGGATTTGGGAGCAGGGGATCTTATGTTGAGCTTATCACATACAGTATAAGTTAAATGTGAATAAAGGAGTAAGGGGGTTGAACCATACAGATTGAACAATTCATAGCTCTAAGATTTTATAAGATAAAGAGATGTATAATGGGTAGATACTTTTCAGAGAACTAACTTTGGAATTGGAGGGAATAACTCCAATTAACTCCAGTTCAAAGTGTACTACAGTGAACATTGTATGAAACCATAAATTAACTGTCATTGGAACGTGAAGGAGGGAAAGTTTGCCTCATTAGAGGCTTGGTGGAGGAGGAGGCATATAAGTTGGGCTTTGCAGAAAAGGAAGAATTTCAAGAGGCAAAGAATGGAACAGGTGAAGAGGTGGAAAGGTACAGGACAGGTGGGAAAATTGTGAATTTTAACCTTGGTGTGATATATCTGATGACAAATACTGAGGATACTACTGGAAATCATCATACAAAGAAATTTTTAGGGCCGTTTAATATTTTTTAAACTTTTATTGTTTATTCAAGACACAGAGAGCTCTTATCTCCTGAGTCACTCCCCATATAAGCCAGCAACTCTATCCAGGAGCCAGCAGCAACTCCATCCAGGTCTGCCACTTGGGTGGCAGTGACCTGATCATTTGATCTATCACCTGTGCCTTCAAGTGTGCATTAACAGGAAACTGGAATCAGGGACAGAGCTAGGAGTCAAACCCAGGCTCTCCACTGTAGGACCCAGGTGTCCAAAGCAGCATCTTTTTTTTTTTTTTTTTTTTTGACAGGCAGAGTAGACAGTGAGAGAGAGAGAGAGACAGAGAGAAAGGTCTTCCTTTTCCATTGGTTCACCCCCCAATAGCCGCTCTGGTGGCGCGCTGCGGCCAACGCATGGTGTCAATCCGAAGCCAGGAGCCAGGTGCTTCTCCTGGTCTCCCATGAAGGTGCAGGGCCCAAGGACTTGGGCCATCCTCCATTGCCTTCCCGGGCCACAGCAGAGAGCTGGACTGGAAGAGGAGCAACCGGGACAGAATCCGGCGCCCTGACGGAGACTAGAACCCAGGGTGCCAGCGCCTTAGGCAGAGGATTAGCCTAGTGAGCTGCAGCGCCAGCCCAAGCAGCATCTTAATTGCTAGGCCAAACACCTGTCCCAACAGTCAACCACTTAATGAGTACCCTGTGGGCAGTGGAAAGTCAATGAATGCTGAGTCAGTTCTTAGACAGCATGGGGATTAATGAAATTGTTGGCATCAGTTACATAAAGGACTGATTGGATGGGTGATAATCTCAAAAGAAATAGAACAAATCAGGAGGCTATTGAGGTAGGCATGAGACTAGCCCAGTCTAGGAACCAAGAAACTTGATCGAGGAGTAGATGATCAGATGGCTTAGGAGAGAACTAAAGGGATTCTGTAAAATATGTGAACAGAAATAGTGCTGAGAGGTTGGAATGTAGTGGAGAGAAAGAAAAAAGGACACTGGAGTTTACAGAGATCAGTTGAAGCATGAAATCATTAACAGAGGTGGATTGTTTGGGTTGGGAAGGGCTTCAGGTAGACATTTTAAGTAAGTTTAAGAGATTAGAAGATTTTTATTCATACCACTCCCATCTAACATGCAAATATACTTTAAAAAATTGTCAAGGGTTGAGCATTTGACCTAATGGTTAAGACACACGTTGGGACACCTGTATTCTACATCAGAATGCCTGGGTTCAAGTCCTGGCTCGGTTCCCAATTCCAGCTTCCAGTTAATGCATACCCTGGGAGACAACAAGTGAGGGTACACTTGATTGGGTCACTGACATCCATGTGGGAGACCTGGATTGAGTTCCTGGCTCTCTGGGCATTTTGGGAGTGAGCTAGTGCATAGGATCTCTCACTCTGTCTCTATTTCTGTCTCATTGCCTCTTAAATAAATAAGCAAAAACGATTTTTTCAGTTCATGAAAAGCAGAATTAAAAGATAAATTTGATTTTGATCAGATAATTTTTGAAATATATATATATATATGAGAGGTCTTCAAAAAGTTCATGGAAGATGCATATTACAAAAAAATAAAAGGATAGTATCTTTTAAAATATTTAATTATGTATTTATTTGAAAGGCAGAATTACACAGAGGCAGAGGCAGAGAGATCTTCCATCTGCCGTTTCACCCTCCAAATGGCTGCAGTAGCCAGAGCTGAGCCATTCCGAAGGCAGAAACCAGGAGCTTCTTCCAAGTCTCCCACACGGGTACAGAGGCCCAAGCACTTGGCCTTCTTCTACTGCTTTCCCAGGCTATAGCAGAGAGCTGGATTGGAAGTGGAGCAGCCCAGTCTCAAACTGGCGCCCATATGGAAGGCCGGTGCTGTAGGCAGTGGCTTTACTGCCCCACCACAGTGCTGACCTGGAGACAATTGTTTTTGGTGCAAAACATTTTGAGATCCATGTGTATATTGGGTATTCAAAAAGTATATGGAAAATTCATAGTATGAGGCAGCATGCATGGATTTCAAAAAAAATTGCACCAAAATAAACATATCTTTGATTTGTAAATTAATTAATTTAATTTTAAGGAATACAAATTTCTTAAGTACAACTTTAGGAATATAGTTATTCTTCCCACCATACCCACCTTCCCCATCCACACTTCCATCCCCCCTCCTCTTTCTCCCTGTCCTATTGTCCGTTATGATTCTTTTTCAATTAACTTTGTACACAAAAGACCAACTCTACACTAAGTAAAGTTTTCATCAATTTGCACACACGCATACAGATACAAAAACACTGTTTGAAAACTAGTTTTACAGTTAATTCTCATAATACAACTCATTGAGGACAGAGGTCCTACATGAGGAGTTAGTGCAGAGTAACTCCTTTTGTTAATTTTACAATTAATGGGGCTGGCTCCGTGGCATAGTAGGTTAATCCTCTGCCTGCAGTGCCAGCATCCCATATTGGTGCCGGTTCTAGTCCTGGCTGCTATTCTTCCCATTTATCTGTCTGCTATGGCCTGGGAAAGCAGTGGAAGATGGCCCAGGTCCTTGGGCCCTTTCACCTGCATAGGAGACCTGGAAGAACACCTGTCACCTGGCTTTGGATTGGCACAGTTCCGGCTGTTGCAGCCATTTAGGGAGTGAACCAGCGGACAGGAGACCTTTCTCTGTCTCTCCCTCTCACTGTCTGTAACTCTACCTCTCAAAGAAATAAATAAAATCTTTAAAAAAATGTTTATCAGCAGGCACCGTGGCTCACTAGGCTAATCCTCTGCCTGCGGCGCCGGCACACCGGGTCCTAGTCCCGGTCGGGGCACCAGATTCTGTCCCGGTTGCCCCTCTTCCAGGCCAGTTCTCTGCTGTGGTCTGGGAGTGCAGTGGAGGATGGCCCAAATGCTTGGGCCCTGCACCTTCATGGGAGACCAGGATAAGCACCTGGCTCCTGGCTTAGGATCAGCGCAGTGCACCGGCCGCAGCGTGCCTGGCACAGCGGCCATTGGCGGGTGAACCAAAGGCAAAAGGAAGGCCTTTCTCTCTGTCTCTCTCTCTCTCTCTCACTGTCCACTCTGCCTGTCAAAAAACAAACAAACAAAACAAAACAAATGTTTATCACCCTTTAAAAAAATTAACAATTAACATTCTTACATATTTATGTCAGTGACCACCCATGGCTTTTGACATGAGCTGCCAAGGCTATAGAAGCCACAAACTCCATTAGTATTTAGAAATGGCCATAAGCAAAGTGGAAGTTCTCTCCTCCATTTAGAGAAAAGTACATCCTTCTTGATGGTGACTTCTTTCTGATGGGGTTTCACAGAGATCCTTCATGTGGAACATTTTTTGCCACAGTGTCTTGGCTTTCCATGCCTGAAATGTTCTCACGGGCTTTCCAGCCAGACTAGGAATCCTTAAGGGCTTATTCTGAGGTCAGAGTGTTACTTAAAGTGATTGTCATTCTATGAGTCTGCTTGTGGATTGCTTCCCATGTTGAAACATCTCTCCTTTTTAATTCTATCTAATTTTATTACCAGGCACTTGATCCTATTTATATATTCACTTTAACACTTAATATGATCATGTTAAAACTTAAGATGGCATTTTTACCACCCAGCATAGTGGGACTTGGGGTACCATGACAAATTTTTAAACTGTACCCTTAGAAATAAGTCTGTAGGAATCTATGCACAACTGTACAGCATAACAGTTATAAACTTCCTCTTCCCTCTCTTATTCCCAATCTTACCTTTCACTGAGATCCATCCTCAATTGGCTGTATACACATATGATTAACTCTATGTTAAGATTTCAACAAGGGGCCAGCGCCATGGCTCACTTGGTTAATGCTCCACTTGTGGCACCAGCATCCCATATGGGCTCCAGGTTCTAGTTCTGGTTGCTCCTCTTCCAGTCCAGCTCTCTACTGTGGCCCGGGAAGACAGTGGAGGGTGGTCCAAGTGCTTGGACCTCTGCACCCGCATGGGAGGCCAGGAAGAAGCACCTGGCTCCTGGCTTTGGATCGGTGCAGTGCTGGCCGTAGTGGCCATTTGGGGAGTGAACCAACGGAAGGAAGACCTTTCTCTCAGTCTCTCTCTCTGTCTATAACTCTACCTGTCAAATTAAAAAAAATTTTTTTAAAAAGATTTCAACAAATAACATAAAGAAAAAAATGGACAAAAAAAGAAAATGAAACTGTTCCTCAACAGTCAAGACAAGGGCAGCTCAAATCATCCCTTCTCAAAGTGTCAATTTCACTTCTACAGATTTCATTTTAGGTGCTGTATTCTCACAGATCAGAGAGAATCTAAAATATTTTTCCCTTTGGGACTGGGTTATTTCACTAAATATGATGTTTTCCAGATTCATCCATTTTGTTGCAAATGACCAGATTTCATTTTTTACCACTGTGTAGTATGCTATAGTGTACATATTCCATAATTTCTGTATCCAGTATTAAGTTGATGGGCAATTGGGTTAATTCCATGTCTTAGCTTTTGTGAATTGAACTGCAATATACATGGGGGTGCAGATAACTTTTTTATTTGCTGATGTCATTACCCTTGGGTAAATTCCCAGGAGTGGGAAGGCTGGGTCATATGATAGGTTTATATTAAGATTTTTGAGGTATCTCTATACTGTCTTCCATAGTGGTTTTACCAGTTTACATTCCCACCAACAGTGGATTAGGGTACTTTTTCCCCACATCCTCACCAGAATTTTTTGTTTGTTGATTTCTGTATGAAAGCCATTCTGACTGGGGTGAGGTGAAACCTCATTGTGGTTTTGATTGCATTTTCTGGATGGCTAATGATCCTGAACATTTTATTCATATGTCTGTTGGCCATTTGGATTTCCTCTTTTGAAAAATGTCTGTTTAAGTCTTTTGCACATTTATTAACTGGGTTGTTTGTTTTGTTGTTGTAGAGTTTCTCGTTCTCTTTGTAGATTCTGGTTATTCATTCTTTATCAGTTGCATAGGTTGCAAATAATTTCTCCCATTCCGTTGATTGCCTCTTCATTTCCTGTTTGTTTCTTTTTGTAGTACAGAAATTACTCAATTTGATGTAACAAATTTGTTAATTTTGGTTTTGACTACCTGTGCCTCTGAGATCTTTTGTACAAACTCTTTGCCTGTGTCAATGCCGTGCAGGGTTTCCCCAATGTTCTCTATTAATTGGATGGTGTTGGGTCATAGATTTAGATCTTTAATCCATGTTGAGTGGATTTTTGTGTAAGGTGTAAAGTAGGGGTCTTGTTTCATACTTCTTCATGTTGGAAATCCAGTTTTTCCAGCACCATTTGTTGAACTGACATCCTTGCTCCAGGGATTGGTTTTAGCTCCTTTTCAAATATAAGTTGGTTGTAGATGCTTGGGTTGATTTTGGCATTTCTATTCTGTTCCATTGGTCTATCCATATGTTTTTGTACCAGTACCAGGCTGTTTTGATTGTAACTACCTTGTAGTACGTCTTGAAATCTGGTATTGTGGTAGCTCCGACTTTGTTTTTTTGTATAAGATTGCTTTATCTATTCAAGGTCTCCTGTATTTCCATATGAATTTCAGCATCATTTATTCTATATCTGAAAAGAATGTCATTGGTATTTTGGTTGGTATCACATTGAATCTGTAAATTGCTTTTGGAAGAATGGACATTTTAATGATATTGATTCTTCCAATTCATGAACATGGAAGATTTTTCTTTTTTTTTTTTTTGTTTCTTATTCTATTTCTTTCTTTAATGTTTTGTAATTCTCATTGTAGAGATCTTTGACATTCTTGGTTAAATTTATGGGTCAATTCAGGTAAGTTTCATATGTCCAGAAATCTATCCATTTCTTCTAGGTTTCCCAGTTTTTTGGCATACAGTTCTTTGTAGTAATTTCTAATGGTTCTTTTTATTTCTGTGGTGTCTGTTACATTGCCTTTTTCCATTTTTCATCTCTAATTTTATTGAATTGGGTCTTCTCTTTTCTTTTATGATTAGTTGGGCCAATGATGTGTCAATTTTGTTTATTTAAAAAAAACCAGCTTTTCTATTTGTTGATTTTTTTTTATTCAATTTTGTTGACTTCTTCTTTTCTAATTGTAATTATATTTTTTCTCTTAGCAGTTTAGGGTTTGGTTTGCTGTTGTTTTTCCAAATTCTCGAGATGCATTGATAGCTGATTTATTTCGTGCCTTTCCAATTTCTTGATGTAGGTACCAACTGTTATAAACTTTCCTCTTAACACAGCTTTTGCTGTATCCCATAAGTTTTGATATGTTGTATTGTCTTAATTTGTTTCCAGAAATTTTTTATTTCTCTTTTGCTTTCTTCTGTGACCTTCTGTTCATTCAGGAGCATGTTGTTCAATCTTCATGTATTTGCATATGTTCTAGAGGTTACTGAGTTGCTGATTTGCAGCTCATTCCATTGTTGTCTAAGAAGATGCACGGTATGATTTTGATTTTTTTTTAATTTGCTGAGACTTGATTTATGGCCTAGCTGTCAGTCAATCCTAGAGAGAGTTCCATGAACTAATGAGAAGAATGTGTATTTTGCAACTGTATGATGAAAGTTCTGTAGATATCCATTGAGTCCATTTGGTCTATAGTGTTGATTACTCTGCTGTATTCTTGCTGATTTTCTGTCTGGTTGATCTGTCCATTGCTGAAAGTGGAGTATTGAAGTCCCTCATTACCATCGTATTGGATTCTAAGTCTCCATTTAGATCACTTAACATTCTTTTAAATAGCCAGGTGCCCTGTAATTAGGTGCATATATGTTTATAATAGTTACATCTTCCTGTTGAATTGATCCCTTAATCAATTTGTCTCTTTTAACAGATTTTGTATTAAAATATATTTTTCTGATGTTAGGATGGCTATGCTAGTTCCTTTTTTGGTTTCTGTTAGTGTTGAATATCTTTTTCCATCCTTTCACTTTCAATCTGTGTGCATCTTTGTTGGTGAGATGTGTTTCTTGTAGGCAGAAAATAGATGAGTTTTGTTTTTTTAATCCATTCAGCCAGTCTTTGTTCCTTTAAATGGAGATTTGAGACCATTTACATTCAAGGTGACTGACTACTGATAAGTAATGACTTTGCCCAGCCATTTTTCCAAAACTATTCCTGTTTTTTACTTTGAATTTCCTTTGAACTTTTACTTGGAGATTTCTTTCCTTTATCTTCTTTCATAGTGATGACCATGCTTCTGTGTTTCTGTGTGCACCACAGCACATCCTTAAGCATCTTTTGTGGGGTTGGACAGGTGGTGACAAATTCTTTAAATTTCTGTTTTTCATGGAATTTCTTTATTACCTTCATTCATAAATGAGAACTTTGCAAGGTATAGTATTCTGAGTTGACTGTTTTTCCTCTTAAGACTTGGAATATATCTCACCATTCTCTCCTAGCCTGTAGAGTTTCTGATGAGAAGTCCGCTGTGAGTCTAATTGGAGAACCTCTGAAAGTAGTCTGTCATTCTCTCGTGCACATTTTAGAATCTTTTCTTTATGTTTTACTTTGGTAAGTTTGATTACAATGCATCGTGATGAAGATCTTGTCTGGTCATGTCTATTAGGAATTCTGTGTGCTTCCTATACTTGGATGTCCCTAAGTATGTCCCTTTTTTTTTTTTTTCAAATTAGGGAAGTTTTCTGTTATTATTTCACTAAAAAGGCCTTCTAATCCCTTCTCTCTTTCCATGCCTTCAGGAACTCCTAGAACCCGTATGTTATGTCGTTTATTAGTACCCTCTATATTCCCAACAGTGTTTTTCATTTTTCTAATTTCTTCTTCTTGTGTTTGGTCTGACTGTATAATTTTCTGTGCTTTGTCTTCTATGTTGGATATTCTTTCTTCTGCTTCACCAATTCTGTTGTTAAGGCTTTCCACTGCATTTTTAATTTGTTTATTGAATTCTTTATTTCCTTTTGATTTCTCTTTAAGTTCTCTATTTCATGGGAAACATTTTCTTTCATATCATGTATGAATTTCATTAGTTCATGCATTTGCTTCTGATTACTTCTAAGTAATCCTATGATCAATTTTTTGAATTCCATTTCTGGCATTTCTTCAATCTCATAATATTCACATTCTAGTATTGAAATGTTATGTTCTTTTGGGGGCATTATGTTGTCTTCCTTATTCTTATTTTTTGATTGGTGTGTTTGTTATTCCGCATTTATGGAGATACTCGGTTTCTTTGGTTTTTGCTGTGGCAGCTTTTACCTTTGTATCATTCCTCTGTAGATAAGTGGAGCATATACTTTCATTGAATATCTAGAGGTGTATGGTGGGTGTGGCCAGGGATCTCTGTTCAGTTCTCCAAGGTGTCGGGCATGACTAAGGTGACACATCCAGATTTGGTGTGGTAAATCAATCTCTCTCTCTCTCTCACTCTCACTTTTTTTTATGGAAAGGGAGGTTTATTCTGCTCAGCTAAGCTCCTCTCCTCAAAGGAGACCAGTGCCTGAGCACTAACCCCAGTGGGTATATTATTTGTCCGCTCTACCCCAAGAACCACACAAAGTACCTGTGCAGTACTCAGTATAAGCTCAGATTCCCCAGCAATGTCCCTCACCAGGTAATCAGGAAGCCCTGAGTGTGTGGAGCCTCCCATACAAGTCCCATCCACATAATGAGTCCTCCCACACAGCCTCATTTTTTTTCACAGTCCGGCATACAAGCCTCCCATAGTCACAAGCTCTCAGTCCCCTGTTAGTTCTCCCCACTAGAGTCAGGAGTCTCATCTCTGCTGGTCACTTGGTGGGGACATGAGCTGGCACAGCTGTTACATATGTCCAAAATGGCGCCCCCTCCATCAGCTTGTTATAGGATACTGTTGTAAGGTGATTGGGGAGAGAGAAACATGTCCCTCCTTTTTGTTTTCTCTCCTCTAGTTTGGCAGGTACACAATCCCCTACGGGGCTCCAAGCCAGGTTCCCTCTGGGCTGTTCTTATAGCTTTAGTGCCAGTGGCATGGGATGCTGCAGTCTGCTGTCACCTCACTCACCTACACTGGTGTGTAGGCTATCAGCTACTGGAGTCCTGAGTTGTAGGTGTTCATGCCTTCCATGTATGTCCACTGTGTCCCTCTAATTTGTGTAGAATTTCCTGTGCTATTTTCTCCCTAACTCTTCCATGAGATTGCACTCTCTCCACTTTTTAAGAAACATTTTCTCCTAGACTAGAGCAGTAAAATCCCTCTCTACTCTGCCATCTTGGAAGCTCTGGATAGTACCTTTTAATTACATTTTCCACAAACTTTTTGAAGTACCTTCATAGTAAGTTATTAAGCACCAGTATTCTAGGTACTTAATAAGTGTGAGTTACAATGTGGAGAGTTCTCTATCTAGATCTAAGGACTTCCCTTGATATTAGGCTTTTGCTTTACTTGTAAGGAAATAGAGCCTTAGAGAAGTTGTTATGTGACAGATATCCTGCAGGCTATAAGTTTCAGAGCCAGGTTACAAGGCCAAGTTTCTCTGTCTCCAGGCCCAAGCTTGCAATAGCACTGCACTTGTGTATACTTACTTCTCTTCTCCCCACAGTCAACTCACAAAGTGTAATTCCTGTTGAGCAAGAGTGCTATCTTGCACTGTTTGATAGCTCTCGAGTCACTAAGGAGAAAATTTGCTCAATTTAAGTATTCAATTAAAATCTGTTGGATGAATGAATGATGAAGTCTACTTAATGGTCCCCAAGGGGCTTTAAGAAATTGAAACTCTAATATTTACCAAATAAATTTGTGCTTGGACTTAAGAAAATACAGCTGCTTAACTCAGCTGACTTGAGCATGATACTAATGAGGCCAAGGTCATAGGTATAACTCCCTTGTGGACTGGTTCACTTTGCACTGTTTTCATGCTCTCAATCTTAAACAGGCTTTCTGGCAAATGTAAATACATACACTTGATCCCAGGGGAACCAGTAAAAGAAAAAACAAAAAGAATGAATCAGTGCAAATCTATCACCACTGTTGGAAAAACACCTTGAACAACATTACCCACTTCTGGTAGGTCATTGGCATCATATATGTTTACATATGAGGAATGGCTCAGAAGTGTGATATGTCCTGCTTGAATTTGTTATACTGAGGTCCCAAATAGGGTGTGTACCTTAGCTATAAAAGGATTTAATCATTTAAACAAAACATTAAAATTAATTGGCAGGAGAGCACCATTGGTTCACTTAAAGATTAATTTTATTTATATGTAAGAATATCTTTACTTGATTGAAGTATTCTTAAATAATTTCCTAGTCACTGAGACATGCTTTTGAGGGGTGGGAATCAGGTCTAGCAGGTAATTCCACCACGTGGAATCTGGTCCCTGATTCCAGCTTCCTGGATTGAGATCCTGGTTCCTGGCTTCTATTTTCTGGCCATAGTGGACTTTTGAGGAGTGAACCAGTGGATGGGAGTGCTCTCTCTCTCTCTCTCTCCCTCTCCCTCTCTCTGGCTTTTTCTTTGTCTGCCTCTCAGATAAAGAAATAAATAAGGAAAAAAAAGTGCTTTAAAAAAAATAGAATTGTAGAACATGACATATTGTGGTGGAAAGGTTATGATGGATTTGAATACTGAATATACACATTGCTAGATCACTTTGTGATCTAGGAGAACTTAATTGGTCTTTTTGAGTCTCAGTGTTTTATCTGTTAGGTAATCCCATGAGCACCATAGGGTTGTTCTTGCATATACAGCTAGTCTTTAAAACATTTTATTCCTTTCCCTCTTTATTTCTCAAAATACCTCTACCTTTATTCTTTTTAATTATAAGTGGTATGAATAATCAGAAACAGTGTTGTGAAAATGGTAGCATTGAAATATTACCTGTGTTATCATATTCACATTAAAATACCTATCAAGTGGTTGATTAATTTTTTCTAAGAAAAATTTTTTTAGTTGGTCATGTTCTCTCTGCAAGAGCAAAATCTGTTTGAGAAACAAAGAGGTGCAACTTCCTATAATGATTTTGAATTTCATTTTCACAAAGGGTGAATTTTATTATTTTCTGGTATAATGTAAATGATATTGTAATTAGAATGATAGGCCCTTTGAGGGATAAATAACTGTTCCCAGAAAGGAACATTGCAATACAGAGGTTTCATGAAAGTGTCTGCTGGAAGAGTCCACTTTGGGACTGTCCCACAGGGCAGAGCTAAGTTTATTCCTTATCTGTAAATTTCTGGGGGCAGGCGTTGTGGTGCAGCAGGTTGAGCTGCTTCTTGGCAGGCCTACTTCCCATATTGTAGAGTTGGTTCATGTCTTGGCTGTTCTGATTCTGATCAAGCTTCATGCCAGTGCACCTAGGAAGTAGCAGATGATGGCTCATCTGCTGGTGTAGGGGACCATAATGGAGTTCCCAGCTCTTGGCTTTGACCTCGCCCAGCCCTTGTTGCTATAGCCATTTGGGGAGTGAACCAGGAGATGGAAGATCTCTCCCTGTATCTCTGTGTCACTCCCTCTTTCAAATAAGTACATACATCTTTTTAAAGTGACATTATTTAAAAAAAAAGAAGAAGAAACTTCAGGATTAGGTATTCTGTGGTTGTGGGTATCCATCATTCTCTTTATAGCACCAATATAATTTTCCTCAACAAACAGGCCAATTGGCATTTTTGGAAAAAAGATTATCCACAAAGTCCCAAAGAAAGCATTCTGGCTAATGTAGGACCCAGTGCTTGCTAAATAAGGTATTTGGAGTCATTTTCAGAGAAGAAGGAATCAGCTTATGGGTACTCATTGCTGTGTTTCCAGTAGACCTCCATTCTGCAGCAGAGAGCACTCATCACACCGAGCCCCTCGGGTCTCAGCAGGTTCTATTAATCTCTGTTACTCATTCTCTCATTTTTCTGTCTGATGTTGCTCTGTCAAAGAACATTTAGCAGAAGGAAGAGTAAAAATGCAATCTGTAGGGGGAGGGATTGGGACAAGTATATGGAATAGATGGAAGAATCAGAAAAAAAAATCAAAGGGGAAGCATTAAGATGAAGAATTTATGTTGTACCATTTTTCATGAGTTGTATTGACCAATAAAGAAAATGAGAAGTTTGTGGGTTAATATTTTAAACTCATGCCCTGAATTAGAAGTCAGCAGATCAATGCCAAGAGCCAGAAAATGTACTTAGCAATTAGCAGGAGGGGGGGGAATGTGAGCTGGTTAATCAGCTTTAGAACCTACCTTGGTTCAATTTTGCTTTCTGATCAAACAGTTTCAAACTAGTTGTCATTTACTTTTAAGTTGCTGGTACAAGGAGTTTGCTGTAAATAGAAGTCTTAATTGCATAGACTTGAGCCAAGCACACAAGCTGCATTCTGGGTATATTTGTCTTTGCCAACGAACCTGCTCCTGCTGTTCCTACCCTTTCCTTTCTTGGGCATGGCGTACCCATTTACTGAGCTTTCTGGTGTGTGTGTAGGCGTGAAAGTGTGTATGTGTGTGTGTGTGTGTGGGTGTGTATAGATTCTTATAAATGAATAATAGCATGAGCATTCAAAACAATTCCTTTTCCTTTGTTCTGGGACTTCCAAGTCCCATTTCCCCAAATGAGGAAGCCTACTGTGCTAGCCTAATAAGCCACTCATCTCCTATTATCATTTTCATTCTTTCATTGATCACTTTTCTTTCTCTTCTGTTTCATGATTATAAATTGATTATAAAATTTCATGAGTATAAATTGATTAGCCATTGCATTGTTCTGTACTCCCACCTCTCTCAAGCCACTGCTTGTCATAGACTCACTGAGCCATAACCTCATCCCAACTTGATGAGAACTGCTGATACAGGGGTGGGTATGTCAGGTTCCACTCAAGGTGAGGCAAGACTCAAAGCTGCTCTGAAACTAAAAATTTGGCTGCATATGTACTTCCAGGAAATGCTTGAAATGTGAATTTGGTAAGTTATGAAAAGAACTATACAGAAGAGGTTTATGAACACTATATACCAACTGGCAAGAGGTGATGTAGTGTTCTTTTCTTATTTTTTTTTTAAATGTAACTTACTAAAAGCATTTCCTAGTGTACTAATTGCAGCCCACCAGGGATCAGCAAATTCATGGGTAAATTAACAGCAAACTTTGTTTTGATAATTGATGAGGAAGGCATCTGTCCCAAATCCTCCCTCAAGGAAAGTTTAACCTGCAAAGTCAATGCATTGATTACTGTTTATTTGCTTTATTTTATTAGGATATGTAGCATTCATCACCTAGACAACCAGCTCCTTGGGTAGGCAGGGCAAGTAAAAATTAACGTGAACTTCAGACGTCAATATTGAGAGCACAGCATTCAAATAAAATTAAAGAAATACTATTGAGATGGCCAGCCTTTTGACTTGTCTATTCTGTGGGTGTTAGACCAGGCAGCATGATGTCAGAAAGATTTCTTCTGATCTACACATGCATCCCCTTTAAATGAACTGTGTGTATATTTGCTGGGCTCAAAATTAACTTCTCTCTGAGTTGTTAATAAACACATCTTTGACATTACCTCATCACTTAAATGTATTTTTTCCTTAGTCAAGTCTAGGATCACAGAGGAGACTCCTACACATAAATCCTGTATAGGAAAAGCTGGGATCATGAGATGCTCTCTTGTTATTCTACTCCCTCATTTCTGTTAGCGACCAGTCAGTGCACCTGCAACCCTTGGGGTGGGGCAAGGGAATACACCTTTCCCTTTTCGTTTGTTACTAACTGGCAAAGAAGGATTCACCTCATATGGCCTGGTCTCAAAGTCTGGCCCATCTGATTGTCAAAGCTGCATATTTAAGAAAGGCAATATGGTCTTATACCATCTTCTTATTTAATTGGGACTGCTTAGGTAATCTTTTTACATATTCCTGTCTGTGCTCTAAATTAAGATCATCAGGAAGAATCAGAAGTACAGGGGGAAGGGAAAATATGGCTGACAATTTCAGTCTTCCATACAACCCTCACATAGAATTTGGGCCTGAGCTCAGAAACTGGACACAGAAGGGACAAAAGGCATCCATCCCATCAGACAACTCATTGTTTATTAAGGGACTTTTGGTTTATGTTTTTAGTTTCACTTGAGCCACCAGCATTTTGAAAAATCTGAGACTGCAAAGGAGAAGGGAACACTTTTAAAATAAAAACAAAAAACCACTAGGTATTTAGGGGAACACCATGTTTTGTGACTCTGAAATCAGAAGTTAATTCAAAAGGAAAGTTGTTTTCCCTCTAGCTGTTCACATTTATTATCAATTGTGCAGTTTTATCATGACAATGGTGGCTTTAAACGAAGGCTCTCAAGACAGATTAACTTTCAGGACAGTGCCTTGGTTTCCCTTCATTTTGTAGAGTTGGTTTTATGTTGACAGTACTAAATGTATGAACCCAGACTGCATATGTGAATGAACTGGTAACTCACACTTTTAAAAAGTTAAGAAACTCAGTTGTACTCCTTTATACTCTTTTTTTTTTTTTTTGACAGGCAGAGTGGATAGTGAGAGAGAGAGACAGAGAGAAAGGCCTTCCTTTTGCCGTTGGTTCACCCTCCAATGGCCGCTGCGGCTGGCGTGCTGAGGCCGGCGCACCGCGCTGATCCAAAGGCAGGAGCCAGGTGCTTCTGGTCTCCCATAGGGTGCAGGGCCCAAGCACTTGGGCCATCCTCCACTGCACTCCCTGGCCACAGCAGAGAGCTGGCCTGGAAGAGGGGCAACTGGGACAGAATCTGGTGTCCCGACCAGGACTAGAACCCGGTGTGCTGGCGCCGCTAGGCGGAGGATTAGCCTATTGAGCCATGGCACCGGCTTATACTCTTTCTTTTATAGATTACAAGTAATATTTTTTTAAACTTTTATTTAATGAATTTAAATTTCCAAAGTACAGTTTATGGATTACAATGGCTTCCCCTACCCCCCATAACTTCCCTCCCACCCGCAACTCTCCCCTTTCCGCTCCCTCTCCCCTTCCATTCACATCAAGATTCATTTTCAATTCTCTTTATATACAGAAAATCAGTTGAGTATATATTAAGTAAAGATTTCAACAGTTTGTCCTCACATAGCAACACAAAGTGAAAAATACTGTTGGAGTACTAGTTATAGCGTTAAATCACAATGTACAGCGCATTAAGGACAGAGATCCTACGATATTTTTTTAAGAATTGATTAATTTTCTATGCAATTTTCAATTTAACACCAAGGGTTTTTTTTCATTTTCAATTACCTTTATATACAGAAGATCGATTCAGTATATACTAAGTAAAGATTTCATCAGTTTGCACCCACACAGAAACACAAGGTGTAAAAATACTGTTTGAGTACTAGTTATAGCATTACTTCATACTGGCAACACATTAAGGACAGATCCCACATGAGACATAAGTACACAGTGACTCCTGTTGTTGATTTAACAATTTGACACTCTTGTTTATGGCGTCAGTAATCTCCCTAGGCTCTAGTCATGAGTTGCCGAGGATATGGAAGCCTTTAGGGTTCGCCGACTTCGATCTTATTCCAATAGGGTCATAGTCAAAGTGGAAGTTCTCTCCTCCCTTCAGAGAAAGGTACCTCTTTCTTTGATGGCCCCGTTCTTTCCACTGGGATCTCACTCGCTGAGATCTTTCATTTAGGTCTTCTTTTTTTTTTTTTTTTTTTTTTTTTTCCAGAGTGTCTTGGCTTTCCATGCCTAAAATACTCTCATGGGATCTTGAGCCAGATCCGAATGCCTTAAGGGCTGATTCTGAGGCCAGAGTGTTATTTAGGACATCTGCCATTCTATGAGTCTGCTGTGTCTCCCACTTCCCATATTGGATCGTTCTCTCCCTTTTTGGTTCTATCAGTTAGTATTAGCAGACACTAGTCTTGTTTGTGTGATCCCTTTGACTCTTAGACCTATCAAAACCTAATGGACAGCAATGGAAGGAAGAATTGCCTCCAAGTAATATTTTTTCTAATTGCTTACCTATTCAACTTCCTCACTTGGAGGCAATTCTTCCTTCCATTGCTGTCCATTAGGTTTTTAGAGACATCTCTTGGTCTTTGCAGTGTACTTACGTATAGAAAATAGAAAGCAGCTAAAGTCTTTTCTGTTTGCTCAGGTCCTACCAGTTCCATAGCATTTGACACAGAGGACCCTCACCTTATGCCCATCAGCCATTATGTTCTTCTTCCTGTGGTCATGCATGCTCCTGGCTCTTCCCTTATTATCCCTTTGTAAAATCATTTTGGCCATCTACTGTGTGTCCTTACTTGACACAGTAGTCCAGAGTAGAGGTGGGTAATGAGGTCAAAGGCATTGGATCACTGCAATGATCATTGCCTGAGGTTTGTGGGATTAGAAATCTGATAATATCTGTTTCCAAAATTGATTGAGCAATCTCTATCCCCAGGGGAAACTTTGCCAGAAACTGGTGATTATAAAGTGGGCTAAATGAAATTGTACTGGGATATGGATACTCCTGTCTTTTGGTCAATACATTCCCTGTTTGGGACAAAGTGTGAGGAAGCCAAGTCACCATCAACAGGTTGTGTAGTGAACCTGGGGCAAGAAAATGAGAGCTGGTTGTGCAATTTATCTTCAGAATCAGAGTAGATTTTTTGATATGGATTTGGAAAGGGTGAGTATTGTGAAGTATGTTACTTTTCCCCATAGGTAGTGCTAGGGGCTTCGATGAGCACTGCCCACTATTTGTTACTATGTCCCTTTTTCATCGCTGCTCCATTATTTGATTTCCATAAAATCATGGGCCACTTTATGCCCTCTTCACATCTTGCTTGAATTCCCACATCATCATTCTTTATGAATGGTATTTAGGGTACAGTCATGTTTTAACATATAGAGGGACTCTTCTACCTTATATATAAAGGACAATTAATTCATTTATATAACTCTCATTTGCAACCTTATTTCCACAAATTCCAAAGAAAATCATATTTGCTGTGGATTTCCCCTTCCCTTTCTTCTTCATGCCATTCCTCATGGCTCATTGGCATATGGTCAAAGGATTTTGAAGTCACACAATTTCAGAGGCAGATATCCTCTTTGCCTCTGAGTAGCTGTGGGATCTTGTGTGAATTATTTATACCATTTGAGCTCCTGTTTTTCATCCATTAAATGAATTATTGTAATATCCACATTTAAGTGACTTTAGCAACTAGGCTAATTTCCAAGTCTTATCAGAAGCCCCCATTGTTCTTCTGAGGTCCAGATGTTTTTAAATACTGCTTACCAGGAATCTTCACCTCTCACTGGCAACTTAAAATGTCCTGAAAGTGTATATTCTCTCTCTGCAACACAGTGCTTCTACCTGTAACAGGGTGTTATTAGGTGTTGAGTGAGATTATTTCATGGCTCAGAACCATGAATTAAGGATGCTGATTAGTTCGTATTCTTAAAAACACAGAGCACACTGTGACGAGTCTTGCATCTGCCTGTGGGGCTTGGTAAACTCAGTGGATTCTGCTGTTCCAAACCGTTTTCCACCTCCCCAGTTTTTCACCTGCTCCATCTCTCCCCAACCTCTTTCTATGTCCTTGTCCTGGCAGCCACAGGAAATAGTAAAAGTTGATCTGGAGTCCTCCAAGAAAGATAATTCTGCCTTTTCTGTTTCTCTTCCACACCTAAGACCAGCAGGGAAGATTGGGCGAAGGAGTGGGAGTTGTATGTCAAAATGACCAGGTCCCCAGCCTCCATCCCAGGCTCCTAGCCTGCAGGTCTACAGTGGAACAATGGGAATGAGGTGTTCAACAGAAAACTCCAATCCACATAATCCCGAGGTTTTTTAAATTACCAGTACTGAATTTAAAGAAAAAGAATAAAATTTTTATGATAAAAGTGTTAGAAAAAAATCAGTAACTTACATTGGAGAAGTTATTCAAACCCTGTAGCCCCACTGTTTTGCTCCTAGTTTGTTTTCAAGATGAACTTGTGAATATGTACAAGGAAAAAGTAAAACTGTTTGTAGCAATATTGTTTGTAGTAGTAACACAAAACTCTGGGAGTAAACAAGTATTCAGAAAAAAGGAGGATAAATAATTGGTTCTCATTCACACAATGGACATATTAAGAAGCAGTGAAAATAAATGAACTACAGCTATATCCAAAAACGAGGATGATCAATAAATATAACACTGAGCAAAAAGTAAAAAGCCTTCAAAAACCTAATGATTAAGACACCAATTAAGATGCTGATGTCTTACATTGGAACACCTGGGTTCGATTTCCAGCTTGAGCTCTGGTTCCTGAATCCAGCTTCCTGATGACACAGACCCCAGGAGGTAGCAGATGATGGCTCAAGTAGTTGAGTTCCTGTCATCCACATGGGAGACATGAATTGGGTTTGCAAGTCTCAGTATTCATCCTGCCCAGTTCCAGTCACTGGAGGAAATTTATGGGATGAACCAACAAATGGAAACTTTCTTAGTCTCTCTCTACCTCTCAAAAAAATGAAAAATTAAAAAAAGCTAGCTGTTGAAGTTTATATCTAACTTCATCTTTCAAACCAACATTTGTAATAAATTGTTTTAAGAAGGAAAGGATGGGCCAGCGCCGCGGCTCACTAGGCTAATCCTCCGCCTGTGGCACCGGCACCCTGGGTTCTAGTCCTGGTTGGGGTGCCACATTCTGTCCCGGTTGCTCCTCTTCCAGTCCAGCTCTCTGCTGTGGCCCGGGAGTGCAGTGGAGGATGGCCCAAGTGCTTGGGCCCTAAACTGCATGGGATTCCAGGAGGAAGCACCTGGCTCCTGCCTTCGGATTGGCGCAGCACGCTGGCCATAAAGGCCATTTTGGGGGGTGAACCAATGGAGGAAAGATCTTTCTCTCTGTCTCTCTCTCTCACTGTCTAACTCTGCCTGTCAAAAAAAAAAAAAAAAAAAAAGGAAAGGATGATAAACATAATTGCAATGATTTTCACATCAGGTAAGAGGAGGCCAGAGATGAATGAGGAACTAAATATAGGTAGATGTAATATTTGTCAGTAGTCTTATTCTTCAGTTGGGCTAATTTCAGTATTGAATGTATTACTAACAAATATATACTAAATAAATAAAATAGGGCCATGAATGATAGCAACATGCAAGAGTACAGAGTACAAAGTACAAAGTATTGTACTTTGTCTAATATTAGTCTCCTGAAGTCCTGAAGTCTAAAATAAATAGGAAATTTTTGAATTTGAGTGAGGGTGAACTGACAGCTGGAACAACATAACTGTGGGCAGTTACTGGAAAACATTAAACTTCTATGTATATTCCATATCAAATTAAGGCTTCTCAGTAAAATATTTACAAATATTTGAAGACCTTGCTCTCCCATTGCCCAGGTTTGAAACTGAGTCATCGTCTTTATTACCATTATGAAGTCTAGCATCTTTGAACCACAGGTCATGACCCAATAGAGAACAGAATCAGTTTAGTGGTTTACCCTCAGTTTTTAATTACAAAAATATGGAAAGCTAAAAAAATAGAAAATACTGGTGTGGCTCACACATAGTAAAGGAATATTTTTGTGGAACTTCTGTTTCAGTGATTCATATGAATGTGTTTGTATTGAATTGTAATGCAATTAGAAGTTAGACTAAAAAAAAATTAGTTGGTGGTTAAGTCCCATAGGTCTGTTTGTAATGAACTTAATCCCTCCTTGATTCTTATTGCGCCCACCTGTTACCAAGTTCTCCATTATGCATCTCCTGGTATAATGGCCTCTTCCTTGTGTCCCATTTCCAAGCTTTCCTTTCTAATCTTCCACAACATCTGGAAGAATCTAGCTAAAATACTGTTCTATATGTCATTTCTGTGCTCAAAGTCCTACAGTTGCTTTTCCTTTCAATATCTGTTGAAGTCCAGAGAGAGTCTCAAAGCCCCTGCTGTTAAATATCTGACATATATTATCCAAATACACTTTTCTAGGCATATCTACCAACACTTCCTCCTCTTGTAGCCTCTCTAGCTATATGCAATTTCGTATCATCCATTTAGCACTATGACTTTCTACAGTAGTAACTTACAACATATTTTGTTTTACTAATATATTTCAATCTCCTTGGCATTAGTGCTTAGAACAGTGCGTAGCTGTCCAACAAATACTTATTCATGTAAGGAATGCAACTTGCAATATGGTCTGAATTTGATTATTTATTTATTATTTAAAATATAAGGAGATTCATGACAACCAGTAACCAACCTAGGTATCCTTAGATGGAAGAATGTTAAACAAACACGAAATGCTCCTCAACATTGTAAACAGCTGATTCAACCATGTGGTTGAATCACAAATAAGTTATACTGAATGAAAGAAGCCAGATACGGGCCAGCGCTGTGGCTCACTTGGTTAATCCTCTGCCTGTGGCACTGGCATCCCATATGGGTGCCAGGTTCTAGTCCCAGTTGCTCCTCTTCCAGTCAAGCTCTCTGCTGTGGCCCAGGAAGGCAGTGAAGGATGGCCCAAGTGCTTGGGCCCTGTACCCACACGGGAGACCAGGAAGAAGTACCTGGCTCCTGGCTTTGGATTGGCGTAGCTCCAGCCGTAGCGGCCATTTGGGGGGTGAACCAACGGAAGGAAGACCTTTCTCTCTCTCTCTCTCTCTCTCACTGTCTAATTCTGTCTGTCAAATAAATAAAAAAAAAATTAGAAAAAGAAGCCAGATACAACAGAATATATACTCTATGATTCCGTATTTGTGAATCTTTTGAATAAGCAAAATTAATCTTTGAAGGAAAATAAGTCAAGTCAGTGTTTTCTTGAATAAGCAAAGCTGATCTATGGAAGAAAAAATACTACCAATGATTGGGAAGGAATATGGGAGTATTAAAATATCAGTGTTTTAGTGATACATTTCAGGTCACACTTTTGGATGCATTTATCAAAACTCATTGAATGATATGCTTAGTATCTGGGCATTCCTTTGTATGGAATTTCCTAAAAAAATAGTTCAAAAAAGCTGTAATGTGCAGATATTTAGCTTAGTGGTTAAGATGCTAATTACGATACTCACATCCCATATTGGAGTGCCTGAGTTAAAGTCTTTTTTTTTTTAATTAAAAAAAATTTAAATTTATTTGACAGATAGAATTAGACAGTGAGAGAGACAGAGAGAAACGTCTTCCTTCCCTTGGTTCACCCCCAAATGGCTGCCACGGGTGGCACTGCCTGATCTGAAGCCAGGAGTCAGGTACTTCTTCCTGTCTCCGATGCAGGTGCAGAGGCCCAAGCACTTGGGCCATCCTCCACTGCCCTCCCAGGCCACAGCAGAGAGCTGGACTGGAAGAGGAGCAACTGGGACTAGAACCCGGCGCCCATATGGGATGACGGCGCCTCATGTGGAGGATTAACCTAGTGAGCCACAACGCCGGCCCCCAAATCCTAGTTTTGCTTTGACTCCATCTTTCTGCTAATATAGATCATGGTAGGCAGCTACGATGGCTCTGGTAATCAGGTTCCTGCCTCCCAAAGAGGAGACCAGGACTGACTTCTCAGCTCCTGACTTTAGCCCAACCACGGGCTATTGCATGCGTTTGGGGAGAGAGCCAGTGGATCAGAGTGTGTTCTCTCTCTCTCTCAATAAAAATAAAGTAAGCTATATGCACATATTGAATATTAATTAATGCTTGAATTAATAAGGGGGAAATGTCATTCTGCTATTTACTTTGAAATGCATAAGAAAGAGGGTTTATAGATGAGTAGAGGGATACGTGTGTGTAGATAACATGAAGTTAAGTGTCATACAGTGTTAATGGTACAATCTAGGTTGTCCAGGTATTTACCATAAGAATTTTCAAATTTTCTCTAGTTAGAGGATTTTTATAGTGAAATGTAAAGAAATACAATGAAAGGTAAAGAAGACAGAATAGTTTAAAATGCTTCCTGGTTTGTATGGTATGTTTCTTAACAATGAGTTTTCTTTCTCTTTGAGGTGTCTGCCCTTAGAGCTCCAGGGAATTATGAAAGTGGGAGGTAAGGAAGTCCTTTCAGAGGGGAGGGCAAAGTGTGGGGGAGGGTAGGTAGGAAAAGAGGGCAGGAGGAAAAGGCTAAGAGGCAGATGATAAGCATGTTGGGAAGTGGATCATCATTGTGCACCCAGAGAAGCAGAACAAGTAAGGGATTTTTTTTGGTAGATATATATACTTGAAAGGTACAGCAACAGAGAGGGAGAGAAAAAGATCTTCCATCTGCTGGTTCTTCAAGTGACTAAAGCAGCCAAGCCTGGGTCAGGCTGAAGCCAGGCACCTAGAATTCCATCCAGATCTGCCAAGTGTCAGTGGTCTAAGTGTTTGGACCATCATCCTCTGCTTTCCCAAGCACATTAGCAGGGAGCTAGACAGAAAGTGGAAAAGTCAGGACTCAAACTGGCTCTCCTACATGGCATGCTGGTTTTGATTTTCTCTCAAGGGGAGGCTTAACACCCTGTACCACAACACTAGCCCAAGGGGATATTTACTAAGAGGTTTACCACAGGGAACTGACTTGAGACAATTGTAGGTACTGACTGCGTAAGTCCAAAATCAGCAGGGCAAGTCTTCCACAAAGGCAGGCTGGAAACTCCCTGGCCAGAGTGGGCACTAGTCTGCTGGTAATATTTCTTTTTTGGTCTCTGGGTTCTTAATGGTCCAAAATTTGAGTTATTTAATTATAGAGGGCAGTGGGAAATCTTTAAATGTATTTATCTGTTTATAAATGATAAAATTTGGTTATTATACAGTTACACTAAGTGACTTTTTCAGAATATATGATAACAATTTCAAAAGTTTTTTTTTTTAACAAAATTAGTTATTTGAAAGGCAGAGTGGGGGCTGTCATTGTGGCATAGCAGGTTAAGCCTCTGCCTGCGATGCTGGCATCTCATGTGGGTGCTGGTTTGAGAACTGGCTGCTCCACTTCCAGCTTCCTGATAATGTTCCTCGGAAAGCAGAGGAAGGTGGCCTAAGTTCTTGGGCCCCTGAATCCATGTGGGAGGCCTGATAGGAGCTCAGGGCTCCTGGCTTCAGCCTGGCTCAGCCCTGGCCATTGTGGCCATCTGGAAAAATGAACCAGTGTCTCTGCTTCTCTTTCTGTCACTCTGCCTTTCAGATAAATAAAAATAAATAAATTTTTTTTTGACAGGCGGAGTTAGACAGTGAGAGAGAGAGAGAGACAGAGAGAAAGGTCTTCCTTTTGCCATTGGTTCATCCCCCAAATGGCCACTACGGCTGGTGTGCTGAGGCCAGCGGGCTGCGCTGATCCGAAGCCAGGAGCCAGGTGCTTCTCCTGGTCTCCCATGCGGGTGTAGGGCCCAAACACTTGGGCCATCCTCCACTGCACTCCCAGACCACAGCAGAGAGCTGGACTAGAAGAGGAGCAACCGGGACAGAATCCGGTGCCCCGACCGGGACTAGAACCCAGGGTGCCGGTGCTGCAGCCAGAGGATTAGCCAAGTGAGCTGTGGCGCCAGCCAAAAATAACTAAATCTTAAAAGGAAAACGAAAGGCAGAGTAACACACACACACAGAGAGAGAGAGAGAGAGAGAGAGAGAGAGAGAGAGATACCTTTTCACCTGCTGGTTCACTTCCCAAATACCCACAACAGCAGGGATTAGGGCAGGCTAGAGTCAGGAGCCAGGAATTCCATCTGAATCTATCGCGTGGGTGATAGTGGCCCAAGGACTTGGGCCATCATCTACTTCCTTCCATATGCATTATTAGCAGGCGGGATTGGAAACAGAGGTGGGACTTGATCCTAGGCACTCTGATATGAGATGCAGCCATTCCAAGGGTGGCTTAACCTGTGTCATAATGCCCGCCCTCAAAGGATTTTTATTTGACTTACATGAAAATTTTCTAAGTGGTTCCTGGGCACCAGGTTTTTCAATTAGATAAGAAATTATTTAGCCACCCAGTCTTCATTGTGTCTTTTGAAGAAGAATAAATGTTATTGAAGCCTTTGGCAGATATTTTTATGCAGACATTTTTTTTTTCCAATTCTGTTTTATAGGGCAGCTATAAGTCAAGCTATTTCAGCTAATGAAATTTGCTTTGATCAGAGGAGGCCAATCATCCTTCAAAGCATTGTTGTGTTTTGAAATGCAAGCGAGTGCCTAATAAATTGCAGCGGCACCAGATCAAAATAGAGGTTGATGTTTCATTAGATCACATTAATACCTGACAAAAGAATGGCTGCAGATCAATGGGAGGCACTGTTAGTGGGTGGGTCAACACAGGGGAAAGACAGCTTTCTCCTGCCACTCTGCCTGACTCCCTCCCAGCCTCCTTTCCTTGTTCCTTTTCTTTTTTCCCATCTCCTTAATCATTTTCCCAAAGTACTTTAGACTACAGAGGTAGGGACTTAAGGCAAAATATTACTTATCTTTCATTAGATATTTATGGTGCTAAATATTGCAGAGGGTTATAGTACAATGAAATTGATAGGCAGAACTTTAGGAAGAAATATTATAATAGACTTTAAATCTTATAGAAAATCTTTTAGAACCTCCCCCCAACATATATGTACATTTTTTTCTCTTGAGAAAAAAAATCTTCAAATAACATTTCCAAAATGCACAGATTTCTCATAGAAAAATCTTAAATATGGATTTTATAATAAAATGTATATCTTCTTAGAGTAGAGTCGGATGATTGGGGAAGTCCCTATACTATACTATAATAAGAAAGATTTTTTTTTACTTTTTTGTAATTATGAGAAATACAGATTGCCTCACAAGTTATGGGACAAATTATCCTACTCATGTTTTTAGAGAACTGTCTCTGCCACTGAGCTTCATTTAGCCATTGGGCTCCTTCTTTGTTGTTTTCCCCCAAAGGCCACCAATGCTCCAATTCTCTCACACCAACTGGTGCCCTTTTCAAATCAATTCAATTCAAATCAGCTTAATTCTGACACCAACCACCTGAAATTAAAATAGGCCCCTCAAGATAATGGCTCAGTCCCATATGACTGCCCTCATTCCAGACACTAGCTGCAAAAGTGGTCCCCAAGCAACCCACACTTCTGCCTGGCTGCCTATACATTTGCTTTGATAATTCATTAGCATGACTCACAGAGCTCAGGACAGCACTGTGTTTATGATTATGATTTTATTACAAAGCATGCAACTCAGGAGCAAAGAGATATATATGTTGAGGTGTGCAGTTGCTGATGGTATCCCAAACTTCCATGCCTTCTCTGGATCATGTGGCCCTGCCAGTACATTGACATATTTGCAACCTGGAAGCTCTCAAACCTCTTTGTTCAACAATTTTTCAATTCCCAGCCCCACTGCCTTCCCTGGAGGTGGAGAATTGGGGCTGAAAGGTCCAATCTCTAATCATGTACCTGGCAGTAGTTGGTATTTCTGGTGATTGTCACTTATCCTGGAGATAACTAAGGATCCATCATGAGTCATCTCATTAGTATAAACTCAGTGTGGGAGGAAGGCTGGTATGAGTAACAAATGACACTCCTGTCACTCCAGAAATCTCCAGGGTTTTAGGAACTCTTTGCCCAGAACTGGAGCCAATACTCAAAGACATACATATTATTTTACCACAGACATACTCTCTGCTTGTAGGGTCCTGGTACTATTTTCTACCTTAGATTTTAAGGTCTGTTCTTTTAGCTGTCACACCTTGAGATCAACTCCGTGTATCTGCAAGAGACAAAGTGAAGAGGCCTGAGACCTGAGGCCGCAGTGGGAGGGGAATTGGAAGCAATACCTCCTCCCTGGGTCATGCTGAGTCTTAATGAGTTATTTGTATGAATTACTCAGAACACTGCCAAGCAGATTGTGATTGCTGTGTGTGTCCTACTGTTATCATCATCATCACCACTACTTTCATTGTGCACAAGACTGAAGTGACTTGTGCAGTGTCTCACACTCTTTTCACCTCCCTGAAGCCAAGGTATAGACCCAATTTTCTATTTAGGAATTGGAAGTGGCACTTTCAGGAACTGGATTTGAGCAGCTACAAAAACCCACATGGCTCAGTACTTACTAGGAGCCATTAACAGCAATTTAATATACACCTCTGGATGATCATGATGAAGTTTTATGACTGTATGTGGCGTGTATGATGCATGGAGGTAGTGCAATCACCATGTTTAGAGCTTTGTAGTGGAACAAGAAACTTCCTGCCTTGCCAATTAGAGTCTCATAGTAACTTGGACTGTGATGAAAATGAATTTGTGATGATAGTAATTTAATGGGACAGTAACAAAGGAAGCCAAGTTCCCTTTCAGCTGCCTTAAATTGTACCTTTGTTGTCTCAGAGCTTTTTGCATCTGAGCTTAGAAATTAATGGTCTCTAATAATCAAAGCAGAATGTTTAAAACAATGAAGCCTGAATTTTCTATCTTGTATCTACATAAGAACATGATGCCATTATCACTTAGATCCTACCCTAGCAATTTTCTCCAGCATTATCATTTTATCTTTCTGATCATGTAAGCAACAATTTATGAATTAAAATTTGGATTGGGTGCTGATTGTAGATAGCAATTTACACTTAAGAATTTGAATTGAAATCTCTTATTTCTGTTTCCTGCTTTGTCCTACTTACTCTTGCCAACTTCTAAAACTTCAAGAAATACAGTTTCAATTAAGTGAGAGACCAATATCTACAACCTTTTCTATTGTTATTAAGCCTGACTACAAGCTCATGCCAAGTGTTGAATATAGGAGCTGCCTTGGAAGTTTTTTTGTTTTTGTTTTTGTTTTTTTTTTTCTGGTTAGAATGCTTTAAAACTACCACTGTAGTGGTAGGCATTTGGCCTAGTGGTTAAGTTGCCAGTTAGAATGCCAAGTTTCCATGTCAGGGTGCCTGAATTTGAGTCTCAACTCTGTCTCCTGTTTCCAGCTTCCTGCTAATGTACACCCTGGGGGAGGCGGCAGGTTATGGCTTAAGTAGTAGGGAAACTGCCACCCACATGAGAGACCTACATTGGCTTACAAGCTCCTGGTTTTGGCCTGGTGCAGCCCTGGTCACTGTAGGCATTTGGGAGGTAAACTAGAAAATGACATATGTCTGTCTATCTCCCATTTCTCTCTCTGTCTCTGTCTCTCTGCCTTTCAAATAAATAAAATAAACATAAGAAATTTAAAAATCTCCCCACCCTGCTCAAGAGTAATTGAAGAAAAATCTTATTATTAGTGCACTAAATATCACACTGCAGCTGTGTTTAGCCTGTAAGTCTTACCACTGGCTTCAATCCTTTGTCGGATTCCTTTCGTGCATAGCAATACATGAAGTTGAAGCAATACATGAAGAAAGGATGCCCTCCATCTCCTTCAGTGTTTGGATTCTGCCTCTCTCCTGACTTTCTGAACAAATACAAAGAACCTTAAGCACCCCTCCTGCTTTGCCTGCTCTTTATCGTCTTCCTGTCAGGCGGAGCTATGTGTGTAGACATTTCAGTTTCTTTTTTATCTTCTCCTCAAATGTTGACAAAATGATAGTCCCAATGAAACACGCAATTTACTGAAAATGACAGATGTTGGCTTTTTCTCAGGTTATCTTTAACCAGTCCTCTCTGTAGAAAAATCACTACAATGTTTTGTCTGATTGAACTTCTATTTGTAAATAATTGACCAAAAATTTCCTTCTAAGAATGAAACTATGAATTCAAAATGCCTGGAGTTCATTGGAAAAATGATGCTCTGTAAGTCAACTTAGTTGACTACTATTACCAGTGACAATAGCTTTGGCTCCATGGCTTGGTTGTTTAAAATGCCAGGCTAGTATTACCAGTGACAGAATTCTCAAACTGAAAGTGGGTCCAACCACTAGAGTTCACATTAAACCTCCACTGCCTCAAGAGACAATTACTGAGCAGCTGTCTCATGGAGGGTCACCATGGGTGGCATGAGGGAGTGTAAAACATCATCTCTCCTCTGAAGGACCTAGTTGGGTGAGAGACAGGAAAACTCTCATCATAACACATGAATCAACAAGAATGAACATGAATGTGTGAAAAATGTTCTGAGTAGGTACATGATTTACTGAAGGCAGGCAGAGACTGGAGGCAGGCAGTACTGGAAAATATCTGAAGCAAAGATATTAGAAAGAACACCAGTTTCAAAAGCTACAGTTTTCATGTTCCAACTGAGGTACATAATTGTAAGCATTTTGTCCACCATGAACAGAATCTCAGTGGACTGAAGGGTAGTTTGAGAAAGGAGGATGCTAGGAAATATGAGTTGTGTTTTTGTGATGCCAGTCCATGTGGTTGGGCTGCATCTTTGACCTATGGGTCTGTCATTTTGCCAGTGTTTGAGGGGTGGGTGTTATTCTGTGCTTCAGAAAAAAAAAAAAAAGCAAGACTAAAGGGGCAGCATGGAAGAGCAATAAACATGGGAATTTGTTAAGTCTGATTTTAAAAAGCTATTGTGTATCATGGTTCTTGAGAGAAACAGAAGTAATATAATATCTCTTTATTCATCTGTCCATCCATCCATCCATTTATCTATTAAGAGACTTGTTTTAAGGAATTGACTCCTGACTATGGAGGCTGGAAATTCCCAAATCTGCAGGATAGGGAGGCTGGCAGGCTGCAGACTCAGGGAAAAGTTGATGTTGCTGCTTGAGTCCAAAGTCTTCCTGCTAGGTGTATTCCTTGCTTTTCCTCAGCAAAGGTCAATCTTTTCTCTATTCAGGCCTTCAACTGATTGGTTGAAGGCCATCCACTTAAGAAAGGTAAGCTTCATTGCTCAAAGTCTACCACTGCAAATGTTAATCTCATAAAATTACCTTCATGGAAACATCTAGAATGAGGTTTGCCTAAATGCTTGGCTATCATGGTCTAGCCTAGTTGACAGATACCTTGAACCATCACCCATGGTAAGATCCTCTTTGCAGTTGTGGTCTGATTGGCCTGCCCACATTGAGACATGCAAAGAATCAGTCAATCAACAATCATAAGTCTGATTGGCCACATCTCAGGCCTGTGCCCATGCCCCTGCTGCAGCAGGGGAAGGAGAGAGAGACTGCTCCCTCAGTTTGTACAGACTGTAGCACCTCAATCAACAAGAGTTTTCCTTAAAAGGTGACTTAGTTGCGTAGAGGAAGGGAGGTAGGATTCTGGAAGGCAGAATAAATTCTGATCCACTTATTTTCCACATGATTCACTTTTTGAAAAGTTTGTTGTGTCTTATCTATTTCTTCATTGACTCCTCATAATCTTGTTATTTATTTATTTATTTATTTATTTATCATTTTACTCTCCACCCTAGCATGTAAGGTTTTTTTTTTTTTAAGGTTTATTTATTTACTTGAATGACAGAGTTACAATGAGAGAGAGAGAGAGAGAGGGAGAGAGAGAGAGAGAAACAGAGAGAGATGTCTTCCATCCACTGGCTCACTCCCCAGATGGCTGCAACAGCTATTGTTGGTACAGGCTGAAGCTAGGAGCCCATAACTCCATCTGGGTCTCCCACATGGGTCATAGGGATACAAGCACATAGGCCCTCTTCTGCTGCCTTCCCAAGCACATAAGTAGGGAGTTGGATCAGAAATGCAGCAGTGCTGGGACTGGAACTAATACTCATATGGGATAGTGGTGTTACAGGTGGCTGTTTAACCCTCTGCACCACAACACCAGCCCCTTGAATGTAAGTTTAATGAAGCTAGGGCTCTTGCTTCTTTTGTCCTCACCATTTCCAGCAGAAGCTAGAATCATGTCTGAAACATAGCAATGTTCAATATATATTTTCTTAATAACTGAATATGTGAATAAATATTTGACTCTGGGAAGTACACAGTGTATAAATAAATATATAGGTTACATGTCCTGCCTGACTTTAACTGCTTGCTACAATTACAGAAAAAAATGATAAAAAAGAGCTATCAAAAATTATATTGTAATGTTTCAATTCCACAAAACCAAGAGGTTTAGCAGAAGTTCTTTCATAATCATAAATAAATGCATGCATTACAGCTATATACATGATAGATATATGACACAAACAAGAATTTTCTGGTTTTGTTTTAAAAATATGTCTTTATAATATAGAATTTGATCTCATATTTATGGGTCTTTGTCTTGCACTTTATATGGTTTTCTTCTGCTGTTGGGACAATTTCTCATCCCTTGGGCATTGTTATTTGCATAATAGGGGTTATTTATTAACAGTTCTGACTGCAACCTAGACCTAAGAAAAAAATATTTTTGCCTCATAAGAAAATGAAAAGCCACAAAAAGATACTGATAAAGCTTTCTCCAGATGATCAGTGTTTTTCACTGAAAAACATTTTTATATTTTCAGTGGCATAGGATTCCACTCCAAATGTTCCACTGTTACTAGTAATGGTTTTCCCAGTCCAGCATGAAAAAAGATTGGTTAACAATGACCTAGCATGCCTATTGAATTTTCTAGCCAAAAAATGTAATGCTGGGGACTCTTAGACTTGGATGACTTATGTGACAGACTGCACCATCCAGCATTTTGATGCTGTTTGCCTAGGATGATCTCAAACCATTGCTTTTGACTTCCTGGCTCTTCTGATGAATGTCCCGTTATCTATGGCTGTGTAACAAGTCGCCCTAAAGTTATTGGGGAAGAGCCACCACCTAACTGTGCTCACAGATTCTGAGGGTCAGGAATTCAGACATACATGAGTAGGGATGGCTTCTTTGTTTGTATCTGGATCCTCAGCTGGGAAGAATCAAGCAGCTGGAGGTGGCTGAAGTGGTTGGGAACACAAATCTTCCAGAGGGTCCATGTATGGCACTTGGCTTGGAATGAAGGAGAGGCAGGGTTTAGCTGGGACTGCAGACTCCAGGGCCTACTAATAGACTATTCCTATGGCTTGGGCTTCTCACAGCATAGTGGTTGGATTCCCAGGGCAGCACCCTGAGAATGAGGATCCCACATTTTGAATCTCAGAAAATCATTTCCTTTGAGGCACTTGGCCTCACAGTACCATGAGACATGGATTTGTATCTCTGTTGTCTCACCATCTCAGAGAGTTAAGTGTGTTTTCTCTTTTCTCTTCTCCCTTCATTAATAACTTCCCAGAGTTTCAGTTTCTTCATCAATACAAAGAGAGACTAGCAAGAGGAAAAGTTAGTTTTTTCTCCTGCGAGGTGAACTACCTCATTCCTGAATATGCAAGGGGAGTTGGTTCCAGGATCCCCTGTGGATATCAGAAATCTGTAGATGCTCAAGTCCTTCTTCAGAGAAAATGGAATATTTTCAGATAAAACTTATATATCCCTCTGGTATACTCTAAATCATCTCTAGATTACTTGTAATACATTTTTGAAAGAATATTTAAGTTTATTTATATTTTAGAAAATAAATATTTATTTGGGAGGTAGGGAGGGACAGAGAGAGAAAGAGAGAGAGAGAGAGCGAGCAAATCAGTTCCCATCTGCTTGCTCACATCCCAAATGCCAAAACAGCTGGGGCTGGGCCAAGGCAAAGCCGGAAGCTGGCAGCTTAATCAAAGTCTCAGGTGACAGGGACCCAATCATTTGAACTATCCACCTGCTGTTTTGCAGTGTGTGAATTATCAGAAACCTGGAACTGGGAGTTGAGCCAGGAGTAGAACCATGACACTCTGACATGTGATATAGTTGTCCTAAGTGGTGTCTTATCTGATAGGCCAAGCATCTGTCCCAATATTTAATACAATATAAACACTAGGTAAATAAGTTGTTATATGGTACTGTTTAAGGACTAATAACAAGAAAAAAACTCTGTACATGTTCAGTATGACTGCAATTTTTAAAGGAAGTTTCAGTTTGTTATTGGTTGAATCAATGGATATAGAGAGCTGACTATATTAACTACTTGGGAATAAGGTAGGTAATTTTGTAATTTTGCCTAAGGAGTTCAGAAGACTTTTGGGAAGTGACTACTTTTTGCCCCTTGTATTTCCAGTCATCCTGTGGTTCTAAGTTAGAGAATCTATCAGAATAGACCTGCGCTACCTTGAGCAAGACACAAGTATAGATAAATTAATGACAAGTATAAAAGAGGATCAATGGGCTGGTCACAACCATTGGATGAGGCAAGTGGAAGAGAGCATGCTTTTGCCTTGGCAAAAATTTCTGTGTGAACCAACAAAAAGGACTGGAAGGTTGAATCTGAGATTTTTGGGCTTGGAATCCCTTTGGTTGGACTTTGCACTAGGTGACAGGAGGCAGATGTCTTCTGCTCTTCCCTGACAGAGCATAGGGATATGGCGTGGTGGTGGTGGAAGCATAACCACAGGAGAAACAGAGATGATGCCACCAGCCGTGGAGAAGTTGCTCTCCTGGTTGTTGGGTTTCTTGTTGGGCAACCTCCTGTTCTGGAGCTTCTGATGTCAGCTACAAGATTCCTGACCCTTGAGCACCAGAGAAATCAATAGATAGGAGCCTCTGAATATTATGGAAAAAAACAGCAGCAAAGGGAGGTTGGGGGTAGATGGAGTGATAGGGGTGAGGGTGTAGAGCCTTGAGCTATGAGATTTTCAGACTTCTGCAAGAAACCACAGCTATCCATGTGAAGCACAACAAAAATATCAGCCTTATCTTGTGTCATAGCCTTATCTATTTAGTACTTGACTGGGCTAAATAGCAGAAATAAACTTATATGTAGTGCCCAGCGTAGAACCTGGCTTGCATAAGACAACTAATTTGTTCCCTTCCTATCCCTCTCCATTTCTCACCTCTGGCTCCTTTATCTGCTGGTTGTGATTTGGACCAGTCTCTTCAACTTTCTTAACCTTTCTCAGTTAAAAATAATTATTTTTATAGTTTAGTAAGCTGACATTGAAGCATAAAAACTAAATAAAATAGTACTTATCTGGGTTTTCTAAATCAATGTCTTGTTTTCCCTTTTCTTCATACTCAACAAAAAATCCATGCCATTTATAATTCATAATTCTAGGGGAATTTCAAATGCATTCTTCTCTTCCTTTACTGACTGGCCCTGGCCTTCAGGAGCACTTTTTTGGGACCACTCACATTTCCTAGACTGAATTTCCCTAAATCTCCTGCACTAAACACCCCACTGGCCATGCTTCCTTCCTTTTGTATCCATGAACAAGATCACCTCCTGTACATTTTGGAATGTGTCCATGTGAGGCCCACTCTGCCTTTATGTTTGTCATTCATCTTTGCTTCAGAGGAACTAGATAGACTCTAGGGTTAAATTTATGTTTTTCCTTATAGAAGGCAAGGGCATAGCACCAACTTGAGGGACTCCAAAACAGTTAATCATTCTATAGGGAACATCCGAGGTCTCATCATGGGACACAGAATTCACTGGGTGACCAGGAGCTAAAGGGCTCCTTGGGATCAAACTGCTTAATCAAAGAGCTCAGATTAGCCTTTGTGTTTATCAGGCCACAACCCCCACACTCACAAGTTTCTTTGAACTGAGAGCAATTCCACTCCAGAGTCAGTGCCTCATAATGGAAGGAAATCCACTCAGACTTTTTAGTTCTGTATCTGAAACCCTAGATTAGGTTTAGGGCTTTTGCTAGCTACTCTATGGATGAGATGAGATTCACTGTACAGCGTGTTAATGAAACTGTTGGGAACTCAACATGGTGATTTTTTCTGCCTTCAGACCAAATGCAACTCCTTTGAGATAGTGGAATTACTGACTTACACAAGCAGATGTTTTGTCTTTTCTTAGAGAAGAGTCTTCTCAACTAACTGAGCACCAAAGGGGAAACCTGTGAAAGTGAAATGGACACTATGAGAAGCAGTGACTTGATCAGCTCTTGTGCTGACTGTTGATGTACAATGTAATACTTTATCCATTTTAGTATTTTTTTTGTTCTAGTACTAGTGGTTGAACTCTGTAATTAACACACAATTATTCTTAGGTGTTTAAATCTTAACTGAAAAGTGATCCCGGTTAAATATAAGAATGAGAAAAAGAGAGGGAGGAGATGTACAATTGGGGACATGCTCAATCGGACTTGCCCCAAATGATGGCATTAGAAACATGCCAGGGGATTCCAATACAATCCCATCAAGGTGGCATGTACCAATGCCATCTCACTAGTCCAAGTGATCAACTTCAGTTCACAATTGATCACACTGATAGATCTAAGAGTCAAAGGGATCATACAAACAAGACTAATGTCTGCTAATACTAACTGATAAAACCAAAAAGGGAGAGAAGGATCCAACATGGGAAAGGGGAGACACAGCAGACTCATAGAATGGCAGATGTCCTAAATAGCACTCTGGCCTCAGAATCAGCCCTTAAGGCATTCAGATCTGGCTCAAGAGCCTATGAGAGTATTGTAGGCATGGAAAGCCAAGACACTCTGGAAAAAAAATAAAAAGAAGAAGAAGAAGAAGACCTAAATGAAGGATCTCAGTGAGTGTGATCCCAGTGGAAAGAACAGGGCCATCAAGGTAGGAGGTACCTTTCTCTGAAGGGAGGAGAGAACTTCCACTTTGACTATGACCCTGTCAGAATAAGATCGAAGTCGGCGAACCCTAAAGGCTTCCATAGCCTTGGCAACTCATAACTAGAGCCTAGGGAGATTACTGACACCATAAACAAGAGTGTTAAATTGTTAAATCAACATCAAGAGTCACTGTGTACTTACGTCCCATGTGGGATCTGTCCTTAATGGGTTGTCCAATGTGAAGTAATGATATAGCTAGTACTGAAACAGTATTTTTACACCTTGTGTTTCTGTGTGGGTGCAAACTGATGAAATCTTTACTTGGTATATACTGAATCGATCTTCCATATATAAAGATAATTGAAAATGAAAAAAAAAAAAAACCCCTTGGTGTTAAATTGTAAATTACATAGAAAATTAATCAATTTTTAAAAAAAATATCATGCAGGATCTCTGTCATTAATGTGCTGTACACTGTGATTTAATGCTATAACTAGTACTCCAACAGTATTTTTTCACTTTGTGTTGCTATGTGAGGGCAAACTGTTGAAATCTTTATATATACTCAACTGATTTTCTGTATATAAAGAGAATTGAAAATGAATCTTGGTGTGAATGGAAGGGGAGAGAGAATGGGAGAGGGGAGGGTTGCGGGTGGGAGGGAAGTTATGGGGGGGAAGCCATTGTAATCCATAAGCTGTACTTTGAAAATTTATATTCATTAAATAAAAGATAAAAAAAAAGAGAAGAGTCTTCTAAGTACTCAAATGAAAAGTTGTTCTATAACTAACACAAACTCTTAGAATGAACTTGGCATGACAGACTTACATGATGAATAGATGATTTTATTATCTGGAATTTATATCTAAATTACTTTTATAATTAGGGAACTCAAGTACTAGAAATATAAACAATAGAGACAAATACACACATATATGCAGTAACAGACAAAGACCAGGAAAGAAACCTGCCAGCTCTCCCCAATTCTTTCATATTCTGATGTCATGAATTAAAGACAGGTGTTCTGAGGCCGGTGCTGTGGCACAGCGGGTTAAAGCCCTGGATTGAAGTGCTGGCATCCCATATGGGCACCAGTTCTAGTCCCAGCTGCTCCTCTTCTGATCTAGCTCTCTGCTATGGCCTGGGAAAGCAGTAGAAGATGGCCCAAGTCCTTGGGCCCCTGCACCCATCTGTGAGACCCAGAAGAAGCTTCTGGCTCCTGGCTTTGGATTGGCACAGCTCTGGCCATTGCAGCCATCTGGAGAGTGAACCAGCAGATGGAAGACCTCTCTCTCTGTCTCTGCCTCTCTCTGGAATTCTGTCTTTTAAATAAAATAAAATAAAATAACTCTTTAAAAAAAGACAGGTGTTCTGCTGATACAAGGTCATATGTTAAGGGAAGTCCCCTTTCTGGAGTGCCCTATATCTCACATGCTGTCATTAAAAAACCCCGCAAAAGTTACATGGAATAGTGATGTCCAAATACTGTCAACTAATAGCTTGACATTGTCTGGAAGAGAAGTTTCCACCAGATTTTGTCCTTTACCTGGACCACAGGAAAGGAAATAGACACAATTGAATGAAAGAATAAGGAGCCAGCAATGTAAATAGGCAGGAGTAATGAACAAAGTATCACCAAATTAAAGGAGGTGGAGATAAATGTCAGGTCTGAACTTGGTTTTAAGAACCCAATTCTAAGGGGATTGGGTGGGGCAAGCATGTCTTAGCAACTGACTTGCTAGGTGAATAGTGAGAGAGTCATTTGTGTCAAAAGGATGATAATGTGGCAGCGGTAGAGGAAGTCATAAAACACACAGAGTTGGTCTTGATTAACTCTCGCTTGGTCACTTGATACCTGAAATACTTGTCACAAAGCTGGAGAAGCCCAGCGACAAGCATGCTGAAGTAAGTTCAGTAGAGAGTGCTGAGAATGTTGATAGGAGACTTGATAGCAGGTCATGAAAATAGCCAGAAATTAGGGCTGCTTAGGACGGAAGAAGACTCATGCATCTCTTAACAAAGTCAGTGTTTACCTGTCATATGCAAAAATTTGGGTTGGTGTCTCAGCTTAGGTTGTTAGTTTGTTAATGTGGTTTTTTAATTTGGTTTATTCTGCTTGGCTTCCTGTGGGGGAAGATGAAGACTGGGCAGAAAGCTTCATAGTAATAGATATTTGGTTTACTTTAAGAAAGGGTGTGTCATAAAGATGTGTTGAGTAGTATGAGAAGTCATACATTTTCTCTTATTGGGATGTTTACTCATTAAGTTAAAAATCAGTTGGAGTTGGAATTTAGATATATGAACCATGGTATGACTAATAATTTCCAAACTCCCAGTGATGTGGGATAAATAGGCAGGCAGCTAGATAAATCTGCAGTGAACTGGAAGTATCTGCAAGCTATACCCTACCCTCCATGTAATTCTGACCTCCGGCTTGTCAGTCCAAATGCACACTTCATTTACAACGATGTACCTGCTTCATCTGGGACCTAGGGGGATGCCATGAAAATATGGATATTAAACACCCTATGGAACTCTTGTAGATACCATAAAAGTTCCAGTACTTGTAGAGGCACTGCCCCCTACCTAATAAAAGGGGCCAATATCAGGGAAGGATTCTCTCTCTCTCTCTCTCTCTCTCTCTCTCTCTCTACACCATAGCAGGAGGTGCTGCACAGTTACAGACTCCCTCTGAGTCCTACCACACCCCTTCTTCCTTTGGGAAATTCTTTGTCTCACTGTCCACTTATGGGTATTTCTCTGCATGGGGCAACCCACACTCATATGGGCATGTGTTCTTTCTTTCTTCTCTTTAGATTTTTTTTATTTATCTGAAAGGCAGAGTTACAGAGAAGCAGAGAGAGAGAGAGAGAGAGAGAGAGAGAGAGAGAGAGAGAGAGAAATCTTCCATCTACTGGTTCACTCCCCAAATGGCTGCAATGGCTGGAGCTGGGCTAATCTGAAGCCAGGGGCTTCTTCCTGGTCTCCGACATGAGTGTATGGGCCCAAGGACTTGGGCCATTTTTCTCTGCTTTTCCAGGAGCATTAGCAGGGAGCTAGATCAGAAGAGGAGCAGCCAGGACTCAGATCAGCACCCACATGGGATGCTGGTGCTGCAAGCAGAGGCTTGATCTACTATGCCACAGTACCTGCCCCGTGTGTTCACTTTCTCAACTTATGAATAAATTTTATTAACACTTTTTACACCATAAACCTTTCTGTACTTAGAATGCTTTTCTGTGTGAGACAAGGACCTACAACATAACCTACAACATCATTGTAGTTGGAAATCCTGAATAGATGATTGACATTTAGATCTAATTGAATATTTGTTATTTATAAAACATTTGAATCACTGTAAAGAATAAGAAGGCCCCAACACAGATTTTTGCCACATGAGATTTAAACACTGGCCTTGGTACTTGAGTCCTAGAGGGTTGGTAGTTTGGAATGTGCACTAGGTTGTGGCTTACTGTGGTGGACTGAGGTGCATTAATGAGCTATGCTTGGCCTGGGCCACACCAGCTGCTGAGAGTTGACAGAGAGTGTCTTCTCGAGATTGCATTCAGGATTTTTTATGTTGGCAGCTCAAAGTCGGTCATAGTGGGAATATTTATACCACAAAAATTAACAAATAGTACAGATCAGGGCTCCCCTCCACCCTCCAAATTCTGGGCTTTTTGTGCCCTCTGAAGAATTGGTTGTTAAAGATTTTCCAATAAAACCATTTTAAAAATAGATACTTTTATAAAAATTCCAGGATGTACAACAGATAAAGGAAGAATGAAAGTAGTGGAGTGGGCCTATACGCCATACCCACTTAGATTTCCCACTTTCCACTGCATATTCTTCCCCCATAGGAGGCTCAAAGGCACCTGGCGGCACCCCACAATGCCACAGGGTTTAAAAACCTCAGAGGAAATAATCCTTTCAACTCAGCTGTGCTGTATTCTTTTAACTACTATTTCCCTTTTCCTAGATCTAGGAATATAGGCATAAAACAGCAGGGTTTCCCTTAGTTTTATGAGATTGTTTTCAAATGAAATGCCAGAGGGATCAGTTTAGGAACACTGGAAATCCAATTCTTTTTTTTTTTTTTTAAGATTTTTATTTATTTATTTATTTGACAGGTAGAGTTACAGTGAGAGAGACAGAGAGAAAGGTCTTCCATCCTATGGTTCACCCCCCAAATGGCCGCAACGGCAGGAGCTATGCCGATCCAAAGCCAGGAGCCAGGTGCCTCTTCCTGGTCTCCCATGCAGGTGCTTGGGCCATCCTCCAGTGCTTTCCCGGGCCACAGCAGAGAGCTGGAGTGGAAGAGGAGCAACCCGGTGCCCATATGGGATGTCGGTGCCACAGGTGGAGGATTAACCTAGTGCACCACAGCTCCGACCTCTGGAAATCCAATTCTTAAAAACACAAGAAGAAATGCACATACATAAGAGTGAATTTCCTCACTTCGTAAATGTTCTTAATGTTATTGGGCAGTTATGCTATAAAGGTACCCCCAAAACTCTCCACTAACCCATCACCTTGTTTTGTTGGACGAGAAAACCTGATGGCCTTAAGGTATAAGATGGTATGGGATGTTGTCATGTGTGGAGGGCAGGAGCTATTGGAAGGCAAGTTCAAATGATCAGCAGACCTTTGGATAGACTCCTACCAATAGAGGATAGCATTAAAAGGGTGGCTTCAAGGGGTCATTTGTCCATTTGATTTTTGTACTGCATGGTCTATTTGCTGAAGTACATGTAAATGACCCAAAAAGGATCATACAATGGCTGTCAGATAAATGGAACTGAGTGCAGGCATCTTGCATGAAATGCTTGAGGCAATCCCGGTGTTTACCGGGTGTCTGAGTGTTTATAAGCCAGAGAATAGGGGTGAAAGCAACATGATCGCTGCCAAACTTGTCAGGTCAAATAGGCTTTTATCACTGATGGTGGAATTCCTTCTCTTCTAAAAAATTCAAGTGCTCTGGTGTGTGCATATTTTGGTTTGAATATTTCCTTTGGAATTCCTCTTGTCTTATGAATTCTGATTTCTTTTAATCTCGCCCTTCCCACTCTCCCCAGAATTATAATGAGTTCATGTGCCTTTCAAGGTCCTCTATTTCTCTCTCTTCTTTCCTTGACTTTGTCCCCTGACTTCCATTCCCTAGAGTTCCCATCTTCACAGTGGGGCACAGAGTCCTGGCTGGCTGGACTGCTGTCCTTATCTCTACCCACACTCCTTCCTGTTCCCTGCTCTTGCCAAACTTCGCTCTTCACTCTGCCCTTCAGCCCCTGTGCTGGCCTTGGACTCAGACTTCTTTGCCAGGTGCCCCTCGTGTCCAATCTATGTCCTGATCAGAGCTGCCATGAATGTTCTTTCCTCTGCCTAAATCCTCCCACTGGTCTCCCTAGTCTTCAACCTGCTGCTTTCTCTTACACCAGCCTGGGTTAAATTTCTATTTCTTGCCTTATATTTATGTCTTTTTTCTTAAAAATATCAAAAAGAAAAGATTTTACATAGTCTCCTGAAGCTAAGTCCCCTTGCAGATACTAAGCACACATCACAAGATTCAGTGCAATGCCACTTAAGTTCTCGTTACGTTACTGATAAAATGGTGGCAAGGAAGGGCGACCTTGGTTCTTGTCTCACGTAAAAGAATTTCTACCTTTCTATGTCCAGTGAGAAAGCCAGATTTATTTAAGTCAGAAACCTCCTGCCACAGCAGCCAGGTGGGGGGCTCCAAGAGAGGCAGGCCTGAGAAACTGTGACGGAGTCTTTTTGTATTTTTTGTTTTTTAAAGATTTATTTTATTTATTTGAAAAGCAGAGTTACAGAGAGACATCTGCTAGTTCACTCCCCAGATGGCCACAAGGGCCGCAGCTGCACCCATCCAAAGCCAGGAGCTTTCTCATGGTCTCCCACGCGGGTGCCATCTTCTACTGCTTTCCTAGGCCATAGCAGAGAGCTGGATCAGAAGTGTAGCAGCCGGGACTCCAACTGGCACCCATATGGGATCTGGCACTGCAGACGGTGGCTTTACCCGCTACGCCATAGTGCCGGCCCCCGATGGAGAGTTTTTTATGCAAGTCTTTTGAGTCTTTTTTGGGAGTCTTTTATGTACAATTTGAGGGAAAAAAAAAAAAAAAGCCAGCAGCTAATGGTTGATCAGAGCTTGTTGACAAAACCCATCAAAAGTCAGAGTTTGTAGTTCTATCTATTCTGTCTAGCTTTCTCATAATAAAACAAAAGGTCATCAGAAAGGTGTGATTGGTAACTTCTGTTTCTATTCTCATGAGAGACCAAAACTAAGAAGGGTAGAAGTATTGCTTCCTTGCTGTTCTTTTAAAACTGGAAACTCAGGAGTGGGATTCAGCTTTATCTTGCTAAAGGTAGCTTTTGGGAGGAAGCAAGTGTTTCGCACCTCTTAAAGAGACTTTCCCTTTCCTCATTCCAACCAGTCTGTTAGTCCATCTGCCTCCTCACACTTACAGTGAAGAAACAAAGACCATTTAGCTTCTTCTCAAATGTAAGGGCAAATTTAAAATGTCCCCAAATAATTAACAAAAATGAATAAAGGCATGTGAAAATTTAACTATTCTTTTCTAAGAGAAGAGTCAGAAGAGAGCAGAAGTAGGACCCTTATTATATTGCTCCAATTGACAGGGCTAACCAAGTAAAGGAAAACTACTGTACCCTGCCATCTGATTTTGCAGTATACTTAGGAACACAGATTATTTCTGATCAAACATGCAAAATTCTAGGTAATCAAAGTTAGTTTTTCAAATCCAATAATCTGACACCTAGTGTTAATTTTGAGTACTGCTAAGTATTTCACATTTGAAGTGTATAAATATAGAAAGTCTTCATTTTTCATTTCATTTGGTTTCTTTATATATTTGTAAAATATATTGAGGCTTCAGTGTAATCCCAGGACAGGTGTAACTTAGTTATAGATGTTAAGATGCAAGATAGGACTCGAGGTCAGGAAGCTGAATTCTAGTCATGGACCAACTAGCTCCTGTAACCTTATGTAATTTCTTTTCCTGTGTGAGCCTGAGTGCTTTCATTGGTAAATGAGAGTGGTTGAGTATGTGATTTATCTTTAGGTCTTTCCCAGTTTCAGCACCCTATGAGTTCATCTTTTTAAAACAATAATGTGCACTAACTCTATTTTGAAGCTTAGAATATGTTTACCCAATAAACAAGAAAATAAAACAATAAAATTGGAGGCGTATGGCTATTCATTCCCTAAGTAAAATTCTTTCAAAACTTATCTTACAAGTTATAAAAAAAAGCACCAAATTTGGATTTTGATAATTTATAGTAGAGCTGCTGTTACAATGAAAATTTTTGTGCTCTCCAGTACTGTAGGCACTAGTCCCATATGGCTGTTGTGCACTTGAAATGTTGCTAGTGATAAAGAACCAAGTTTTAACTTTATTTAGTGTAGAATCAATGTGAATTTAAATAGCCACATGTGGCAAGTGGCTTGTCTTGGACAATATGGATTTGTTGAATATGAGAACATGGGACTTTCTTGACAAATTTGGGGTTGTAGTCACTGATGTACTTAATTTGCTTGGTATACTAAGTGGTTTGCCTGAATTCATCATACAGTGGTTTAGAATTTATTCCATATCTGTGTTTTGTCATGGTTTCAGCTATATAAATCTAGTCTAATTGAATTCAGGAAAAGTCAATGTTTTTTTTTCTGGTTCACAGATAAAATTGAAACACGCGAAAACATTGAGAATATGTTGTCATGCTTAAGGGTAAATTTCAATTATTTTTTTCTAAGCTAATTCTCTGCATTTGAGATTTCAGGTTAAAGAAAAGGAAGGAGTCACATATAGAAACATAATTTTCTATTTCTTATAGTATATAAAACACTTAGACAATTTTTTAATGTAATTTAACTTAAAATTTAGCTTTTTACAAATCCACACAAAAAACACGTAAGTATTTTGAATAGCAATTGCATCCCATTTTATTTACTATAAATTATTTGCCATGGCTATAATATCCTTTGTGCTTTTGCAGTTAAAATTAAAGCTACTCATCTGACTCTTTCATTAGTACATTATCTATTGTACTTTCTTCTATTTGCTCCATTGAAGAGACTTTGGTTTAAGTCCTATAGTCAAATAAGCAATTCCTTTAACAATAGCACACATACATAGACAAAGACATATACAGCATGCACATATATATACTGCCATTCACATACACACACACACACACACTTTTACCTTGCTAAGATGTCAGGTAACTGGGAGCAATTTGTGACATTGCTGTTGAAAGCATCCCTCTTTGTGGTTTTTTTTTTTTTTTTAAGATTTATTTATTTGAAAGTCAGAGTTATACAGAGAGAGGAGAGGCAGAGAGAGAGAGAGAAGTCTTCCATCTGATGGTTCACTCCCCAGTTGGCTGCAATGGCTGGAGCTGTGCCAATCCGAAGCCAGGAGCCAGGAGCTTCTTCCAGGTCTCCCACATGGGTGCAGGGTCCCAAGGACTTGAGCCATCTTCTACTGCTTTCCCAGGCCACAACAGAGAGCTGGATCGGAAGTGGAGCAGCCGGGTATCAAACTGGCGCCCACATGGGGTGCTGGCACTTCAGGTCAGGGCGTTAACCTGCTGTGCCACAGTGTCAGCCCAGAAAGCATTCCCTCTTTGTAAGATGAATGTGCATGGGAGGATCTGGCCTCAAATCAGTAAAATGAAAGTGGTTTATAAAGGATGTTTGTTATATCTATAGAGTTTGATCTTTTTCTGTACCTAAGCCCATTATAGCCCATACTTTTTCCTTGCTATGAAACTATTATTCAGGAGCTGATGTTGTGGTGCAGTGAGTTATGTTGTCTACTTCAACACTGACTTTCCATATTGGAGCTGTGGTTCGAGTCCCATCTGCTCCACATGCAATCCAGCTCCTTGCCAACATTTCTGGGAAAACACTGGAAGATGGCCCAAGTGCTCAGGCTCCTGCCACCTATGTGGGCTACCCGGATGGAGCTCTGGATTCCTGGCTTTGGCCTGGACCAACCCTGGCTGTTGTGGCCTTTTGGAGAGTGAACCAGTAGATGAAAGACAACTCCCCCATCATTCTTCCTTTCATATAAATAATTAATAAATCTTTTTTAAAAAGTAACTGCCAAAAAAATTAAAAGAATGTCCTTCACATATGTTTGCCAAATATTTAGAAGTAGTTAAAACACACTTTTTAAATGCAAAATACAGATGTTTTTCTACCCTTCAATTAAAGGATAACTTTTATGTATTCCGGAGGGAGAACAGGTAGAAAGCTTAGCTAAGGTTTTTTTTTTTTTTACAGTATTTTATAGAAAATAATGACCACAAAGCACTACATAACCCTGTATTTCCTTCTGAAATGAAGATTGAATTTTATTAAAGAGAAGGTCAGCATTGTGTGAATACTACTAAGTTCAGTTCCTTAGGAATTGGTAAGCTTCTGCTACTGAATATAATTGTACACAGTACAACATAATGCATATTTTTAGAATATGATTGAATACAGTGTCATGTTCTAACATAGCTTTGTAAAAGAAGGAAGGTATACAGACCTACTTTGCACCACACAAAAAGTGATAAGAGGTATCTCTGCTCCTGGTGGTATCGAGGAACCGCAGTTTGAGAAATCCTTCTGTTAGCACGAAGGCTGTAGTTACTCTGCATTCACCAGAGTAAAAAATGTTCCTCTGCAAGTAGAAATTCAAACTCCCTAGTGACAAGGATTTCCAGACCAGAATTCTGTTGTTCCTGCTTATTTATATTATCTGTTGGCTTATCTTCTAATAAAATTAGCAACCTTTGTAATGTGAGTTTCCTCTGCAGACAATGTTCCCATTATTAAACACACTTAGTCCTAGAATTTGTTTTGTATTACAAATGTCCAGTAGATGGCAGCCCATACACTAGTATTCATAAGGTGGCCTCAAAGCATAACTGCAGCTGTTTTGTTTTGTATTTTATCTACATTTTGGAAATTTTGGTAAATTTCACACAATGAAGTTGAAAGTCAATTTTTAGCTACTGCATTTTCAATTTTTAGCTTTAAATAAGTAACATAGATGCTTTTTTATTGGTTTCATTTTGTTTGAAAAAGATTGTGGCTCAATTAAAAGGAACTCATTAGCTTCAAACATCCACAAACACCAAAATGATAAAGACTGTGACCCAGTATTTGATAAGTTTTCTTGCAGATTTGTAAGAAAAGAGTAGATTGGAGGATGTGTTCCTTTGCTAAGATGCTGCTCTTTGCCGTTACCAGCAATATCCAAGCAATGCCTCAGCCTCTTTAAAGGCTTCCTTGTACCTGGATGGAAGACCCAGCACATGGGTGATGTTGGAAGAGCTGCTGTTGTGAAATACTGACAAGTGGTTTTTTACACAGGCTTTCAGTCTGATTTATACCTAAGAGATAGGAGGTTCTAAGGGTTTTTGTTGTTGTTGTTTGTTTGTTTGACCTTGCAGGATTTGGGCAAGATAAAGAATTCATCCTACCCCTTGGGTGAGCAGAGAGAGAATGATTGCTTCCAAGAGTTAATGCATTCTGGGAATCCATGGGGATTTGCCAGGCCAGAGATAAGTGTGGGGATGCTGGAGTGAGAGGTTACCAGGTTAGGGGAAGATCAAGAGGGGCCCTTCCTGATCAGAAAGTGAGGTCACTGACTGTGTTTGAAGCTAAGAAACATGGGGAAAGATTTAGAAGAGCAGGATGTGTAACAATGGGAGGTGAGAGGAGCATAACCAAGGGTTAATTAACCATTTGCTCCATTCTGGGCAACTCAGGAATCTCCAGAACATATGCAAACAAATGGAAACTGAACAACATGCTCCCGAATGAAGATGGAGTCATAGAAGAAATAAAAAGAGAAATCAAAAAATTTCTGGAAACAAATGAAGATGTCAATGCAGCATTATCAAAAACTTACTGGATACAACAAAAGCAATGTTAAGAGGAAAGTTTAGAGCAGTTGGTGCCTACATTAAGAAATTGGAAAGGCACCAAATAAATGAGCGATTAATGCATCTCAAGGATCTAGAAAGACAATAGCAAACCAAACTCAAAACTAGTAGGATAAAAGAAAAAATTAGAGAAGACATCAACAAAATTGAATAAAAAAAATACAAAAGGTCAGTAAAACGAAGAGCTAATTTTTTGAAAGAAATAAAATTCACACACCATTGCAAAAAAAGGAAAGAGAAGACCCAAATCAATAAAATTAGAGATGAAAACGGAAGTGTAACAACAGACACCACAGAAATAAGAATCATCAGAAATTAATACAAAGAGCTGTATGCCTACAAAGTAGGAAAGCTAGCAGAAATGGATAGATTCCTGGACACATACAACCTACCTAAATTGAGCCACAAAGACCTAGAAAACCTAAACAGACCTATTACCAAGATGTAAACTGAATCAATGATACTCTCCCAAGAAAGAAAAGCACAGGACCAGATGGCTTCACTGCTGAATTATACCAGGCATTTAAAAAAGAATCAACTCCAATTCTAATCAAGTTATTCAGAACAATTGGAAGGGAGGAAATCCTCCCAAATTCTTTCTATGTAGCCAGAATCATCTTAATTCCTATACCCGGAAAAGGCAAAACAGAGGAAGAGAACTACAGACCAATTTCCCTGATGAACACAGACGCAAAATCTTCAACAAAATTCTGACCAATTGAATTCAAAGACACATCGGAAACATCATTTACTTATCTGTAGTATGCAGGGACAGTTCAACATTTGCAAATCAATCAGTGTGGTATATCACATTAACAACCTGAAGAATAAAAAGCCATATAATTATCTCAATAGATGCAGAGAAAGCATTTGATAAAATACAACACCACCCTTTCATGATGAAAACTAAGCAAATTGGGTTTAGAAGGACATTCCTCAACACAATCAAGGCAATTTATGACAAACCTACAGCCAGTATCCTATTGAATGGGGAAAAGTTAGAAGCATTTCCGCTGAGATCTGGTACCAGACAGGGATGCCGACTCTCACCACTGCTATTCAGTATAGTTCTGGAAGTTTTAGCCAGAGCTATTAGGCAAGAAAAAGAAATTAAAGGGTTACAAATTGGGAAGGAAGAACTCAAACTATCCCTCTTTGCAGATGATATGATTCTGTATTTAGGGGACCCAAAGAACTCTACTAAGAGACTATTGGAACTCATAGAAGAGTTTGGCAAAGTAGCAGGATATAAAATCAATGCACAAAAATCAACAGCCTTTGTATACACAGGCAATGCCACGGCTGAGGAAGAACTTCTAAGATCAATCCCATTCACAATAGCTACAAAAACAATCAAATACCTTGGAGAAAGAACTTCTGAGAGCAAGCCCATTCACAATAGTTCCAAAAAAAATTCAAATCCTTGGAATAAATTTAACCAAGGAAGTCAAAGATCTCTACGATGAGAATTACAAAACATTAAAGAAAGAAATAGAATTAGATACAAAAAATTGAAAAAAATTCCATGTTCATGGATTGGAAGAATCAATATTATCAAAATGTCTATTCTTCCTAAAGCAATTTATAGAATCAATGCAATTACCAATCAAAATACCAAAGACATTCTTCTCTGATATAGAAAAAATGATGCTAAAATTCATTTGAAAACACAGGAGACTTTGAATAGCGAAAGAAATCTTATACAACAAAAACAAAGCCAGAGACATCACAATACCAGATTTCAGCACATACTCCAAGGCAGTTATAATGAGAACAGCCTAATACTGGTACAAAAACAGATGAATAGATCAATGGAACAGAATATAAATGCCAGAAATCAATCCAAGTATCTACAACCAACTTTTGACCAAAGTGCTAAAACCAATCCCTGCAGCAAGTACCATCTCTTCAACAAATGGTTCTGGGAAAACTGGGTTTCCACATGCAGAAGTATGAAGCAGGACCCTTACCTTACACCTTACACAAAAATCCATTAAACATGGATTAAAGACTTAAATCTACAGCTTGATCCAATCAGATTATTAGAGAGCATTGGGGAAACCCTGCAAGACATTGGCACAGGCAAACAGTTCCTGGAAAAGACCCCAGAGACACAGGCAATCAAAGTCAAAATTAACAAATGAGTTACATCAAATTGAGAAGCTTCTGTACTGCAAAGCGAAACACTCAGAAAAGTGAAGAGGCAACCAATAGAATGGGAGAAATTATTTGCAACCTATGAACTGATAAAGGATTAAAAACCAGAATATACAAAGAGATCAAGAAATTCCACAACAACAAAACAAACAACCTTGTTAAGAAATGGGCAAAGGACTTAAACAGACATTTTTCAAAAGAGGAAATCCAAATGGCCAAGAGACACATGAAAAAATGTTCAGGATTTCTAGCTGTCAGGGAAATGCTCATGAAAACCACAATGAAGTTGCACTTCACCCCTGTTAAAAAGGCTTTCATACAGAAATCAGCAAACAAAAATGATGGTGAGGATGTGGAGAAAAATGTACTGTTGGTGGGAATGTAAAGTGGTAAACCACTATGGAATACAGTATGGCGATACCTCAAAAGTATGAATATAGACCTCTCATATGATCCAGCCATCCTACTCCTGGGAGTTTACCCAAGGGAAATGAAATCAGCAAATAAATGTGTTATCTGTACCTCCATGTTTTTTGGAGCTCAATTCACATAGCTAAGATAATGGAATCAAGTAAAATTCCTGTCAGTTGAAGACGGGATACAGAAATTATGGGATATGTACTCTGTGGAATACTACAGAGTGGTACAAAAATGAAATCCAGTCATTTGCAACAAAATGAATGAATCTGGAAAACATCATACTTAGTGAAATAAGCCAGTCCCAAAGCGACAAATACCATATGTTCTCCCCGATCTGTGACAACATAGCACCTAAAAGAAAACCTGCAGAAGTGAAATTGACACTTTGAGAAGGAATGACTTGATCAGCCCTTGTCTTGACTGTTGAGGAACAGTTTTTTGTTTGTTTGCTTGTTTGTTTTCCTTCTTTAAACCATTGGTTGAACTCTTTACCTAACACAGAATTAATCAAATGTATATAAAGTCAATTGAAAATAGATCCCAGTAAATATAAGAGTGGGAACAAGAGAGGGAGGAGGAATTTTATTAATTATACTCTCTCAATTTTGAATCCTGCTTTATTTTTCAAATGATTGTCATCCTTTGGGGAAAAGGTTTCACTTGGTAGTTAATATACTTGTAGTAATGCCAGATCCCATATCAAAGTGGCTGGGTTTGAGTCACAGCTCTGCTCTCAACTCCAGATTCCTACTAATGTGCACCCTGGGAGGTGGCAGGTGGTGACATAAAGTTGAGTCCCTGCCACTCATGTGGGAGAACTGGATTGCTTTGGCCTGGCCCAGCCTCAGATGTTGCACGCATATGGCGGGGTGGGGGGTAGTGAAAACCACTAGATGAGGTCTCCATCTCTCTCTCTCTCCCCCCGCCCTCAATCACTCTCAAATAAGAAATACTTTAAAAAATTATCCTTATCTCAGGCTGGTGCTGTGGTGTAAGGGGAAAAACTTCCATCTGCAGCACTAGCACCCCTTATGGGTGCCAGTTTGCACCCAGTTGCTCCAGTTCCAATCTAGCTCTCTCCTATTGCCTGGAAAGCAGTAGAAGATGGCATATGTCCTTGGGACCCTGTACCCACACTGGAGACCTAGAAGAAGCTCCTGGCTCCTGGCTTTGGACCAGCCCAACTCTGGCTATTGAGGACATTCAGGGAGTGAACCAGTAGATGGAAGACATCTCTCTCTCTCTCTCTCTCTATCTATCTCCCTGTGCCTCTGCCTCTGCCTCTCTGAAGCTCTGCATTTTAAATAAATTAGGAAGGAAGAAGTCAAACTATCCCTCTTTGCAGATGATATGAGTCTTTATTTAGAGGATCCAAAGAACTCCACTAAGAGACTATTAGGACTCATAGAAGAGTTTGGCAAAGTAGCAGGATATAAAAATCAACAGCCTTTGTAAACACAGACAATGCCATGTCTGAGAAAGAACTTCTAAGATCAATCCCATTCACAATAGCTACAAAAACAATCAAATATATTGGAATAAACTTAACCAAGGATGTCAAAAATCTGTATGATGAGAATTACAAAACCTTAAATAAATAGAAGAGGATACCATGTTCATGGATTGGAAGAATCAATATCATCAAAATGTCCATTCTCCCAAAAGCAATTTATAGATTCAACACTATACCAATAGAAATACCAAGGACATTCTTCTCAGATCTAGAAAAAATGATGCTGAAATTCATATGAAGGCACAGGAGACCTCAAATAGCTAAAGCAATTTTCTACAACAAAAACAAAGCCAGAGGCATCACAATACCAGATTTCAAGACATACTACAGGGCAGTTATAATCAAAACAGCATGGTACTGGTACAGACACAGATGGATAGACCAATGGAGCAGATTGGAAACACCAGAAATCAATCCAAACATCTACAGCCAACTTATATTTGATCAAGGAACCAATCCCTGGAGCAAGGACAATCTATTCAATAAACGGTGCTGAGAAAACTGGGTTTCCACATGCAGAAGTATGAAGCAGGACTCTTACCTTACACCTACACAAAAATCCACTCAACATGGATTAAAGATCTACATCAATGACCCGGCACCATCAAATTATTAGAGAACATTGGAGAAACCCTGCAAGATATATATATGCACAGGCAAAGACTTCTTGGAAAAGAATCCAGAGGCACAGGCAGTCAAAGCCAGATTTAACAATTGGGATCACAACAAATTGAGAGTTTCTGTACTGTAAAAGAAACAGTCACGAAAGTGAAGAGGCAACCGATAGAATGGGAAAAAATATTTCCAAATTATGCAACTGGTAAATGTTAATAACCAGAATCTACAAAGAGATCAAGAAACTCCACAACAGCAAAACAAACAACCCACTTAAGAGATGGGCCAATGACCTAAATAGACATTTTTCAAATGAGGAAATCCAAACAGCCAACAGACACATGAAAAAATGTTCAGGATCACTAGCAATCAGGGAAATGCAAATCAAAACCACAATGAGGTTTCACCTCACCCCGGTAAGAATGGCTCGCATTCAGAAATCTACCAACAACAGATGCTGGAGAGGATGTGGGGAAAAAGGGACACTAACCCACTGTTGGTGGGAATGCAAACTGGTTAAGCCACTATGGAAGTCAGTCTGGAGATTCCTCAGAAACCTGAATATAACCCTACCATACGACCCAGCCATCCCACTCCTTGGAATTTACCCAAAGGAAATTAAATTGGCAAACAAAAACTGTCTGCACCTTAAAGTTTATTGCAGCTCAATTCACAATAGCTAAGACCTGGAATCAACCCAAATGCCCATCAACAGTAGACTGGATAAATATATTATGGGACATGTACTCTATAGAATACTATACAGCAGTAAAAAATAATGAAATCCAGTCATTTGCAACAAAATGAATGAATCTGGAAAACATCATGCTGAGTGAAATAAGCCAGTCCCAAAGGGACAAATATCATATGTTCTCCCTGATCAGTGACAACTAACTGAGTACCTAAAAGGAAACCTGTAGAAGTGAAACGGACAAGAAACAGTGACTTGATCAGCCCTTGTCCTGACTGTAGAGGAGCAGCTTACTATTTTATTCTTTTTGGTATTTTCGTGTTCTACTTAATACCATTGGTTGAACTCTTTAATTAGCACACAATTATTCTTAGGTGTTTAAATTTAACTGAAAAGTGATCCCTGTTAAAAATAAGAGTGGGAATAAGAGAGGGAGGAGATGTACAGTTCAGCACATGCTCAGTCGGACTTACCCCTAATGGTAGACCTAGAAACATGCCATGGGACTCCAAATCCCATTAAGTTGGCATGTACCAATGGCATCTCACTAGTCCAAGTGATCGGTTTCAGTTCCCAATTGATCATAATGATAGGACTAAGAGTCAAAGGGATCATATAAACAAGACTAGTGTCTGCTAATACTAAGTGAAAGAATTAAAAAGGAGAGAATGATCCAACATGGGAAGCTGGATACACAGAAGACTCATAGAATGGCAGAGGCACTCTGGCCTCAGAATCAGCCCTTAAGGCATTCGGATCTGGCTAAAAAGCCCATGAGAGTTTCACAGGCATGGAAAGCCAAGACACTGTGGCAAAAAAAAAAAAAATGACCTAAATGAAAGATCTCTGTGGGCGCGATCCCAGTGGAAAGAACAGGCCATCATAGAAGGAGGTACCTTTCTCTGAAGGGAGGAGAGAACTTCCACTTTGACTATGGCCTTGTCTAAATAAGGTCGGAGTTTGTGAACTCAGGAGGCTTCCATAGCCTTGGCAACTCATGACAAGAGCCTTGGGTGATTACTGATGTGCTAAATAAGAGTGTCAATTATTAAATCAACAACAGGAGTCACTGTGCACTTACTCCCCATGTAGAATCTCTGTCCTTAATGTGTTGTACTATGCAAATTAACAATAGAATTAGTATTCAAACAGTACTTTATACTTTGTATGTCTGTGTGGGTGTAATCTGTTGAAATCTTTACTTAGTGTATACTAAATTGATCTACTGTATATAAATACAATTAAAAAATGAATCTTAATGAAGAATGAGATGGGAGAGGGGGTAAGAGATGGGATGGTTTGCGGATGGGAGGGTGATTATGGGGGGAAAAACTGCTATAATCCAGAAGTTGTATTTTGGAAATTTATATTTATTAATAAAAGTTTTTAAAAAAAGAAATTAAAAAATGAATAAATAAAGTAAATTTTAAATAAAAAGTCAAGCCCTGGCCTATTGTAGAATTCCTGTATCCTCAGTTATCCTGCCTTTAAAAGACCCTATTCCTTTCTTACCCAACTCTATGCTTTTTGCTCTGTTGAAGGAGCCAGAACCAGACCTAGATTTTGAGATTTTGCTTGGGATGGTATGTAACAGTTTTCTTGGAGAAGATATATTATTTATGTCTGCCTATATGAGTTTTTTTTTTTTTTTTGCTTTTTTTGTTTTTGTTTTTATAAAGCTGTGTGCTGTTATCTGGTAACTAATTCCTTTGGTTGTTTTCCCAAAGAGCCTCAACCAGGTGCTATAAAAGTAAGAATTTCCACATTTTGGGTGGGCCACTCAACCAGCCATTAGTATTGGTGCTCAGGACAGAACCTCTTTTTATTTTTGTTAAAAAAAAAAAAAGATTTTATTTGTTTGAGAAGTAGAATTACAGAGAGAGGGAGAGACAGAAAGGGCATCTAGCCATTGGTTCACTCCCAAAATGGCTGCAATGGTCAGAGCTGGGGTGATCTGAAGCCAGGAGCCAAGAGATTCCTCTGGGTCTCCCCCATCAATATAGAGGCTGGAGATCTTGGGCCATCCTCCACTGCCTTCCCAGGCCATAAGCAGAGAGGTGGATCAGAAGAGGAGCAGCCAGGACACAAACCTGCAGAGGTTTGGCCTACTATACCGCAGCATTGGCCCCTTGGCAAGGACCGTTTAAGTCCACCAAGCCCCCAGCTCTGTGAACACTGCTCAGAGCTCTGGTTGTGAGCACTTTCTTAAAGCCAGATCTCATATAATGGCCCTTGAACATGGCCCATTTAAGAATCAGTACAGCCACATCTAAGAAAGGCCCAGACTCAGCTACGGTGATGGACACTGTAATTCCTGTGAATGGAGGCAGGAATTTCAAGAAACTTCGTTCTCTCTGAGGCTCAAACTTAAAAGAACATGCGATCATTTGCAGATTTCCAGTAACTTTCTGTAGTCTACAAAGTTAGAGTCTGAGCTGATAATCCTTCAGTGCTGACAGAAATATGGAGATAAATTCTTCTTCTCTTGCTTAGTCTTCATTTGGCTTTGAGAAGGTTTTGAAGACAGCCTGCTGGGATGCTCCCCTCTGGCAGTAGATACACAGTGAAGCTCCTGGTGGTGTTTGTGAGCCTGGCATCATCAACACTGGCTCTGACCATTAAGTCAAGGGTCTGCACATTGTGGTCTCTGGTCAAATTTGGCCTGTAAATGCTATTTTTTTCTCAATAAAATAAGAGTTTTATTAAGACACAGCCATGCCCATTAAGTCACTTATTTTTTCTGGTTAGTTTAGTGTTAAAATAACAAAATTTACTAGGAGTAACAAAGGCCATAGGCCCTACAAAGCCAAAAATATTTAGTATCTGTTCCAGAAAAAGTCTGCTAAGCCCTGCAGTAAGTTATCCATAGGATTATAAGGTGCTTGATTGAAAACTGTTTGCTATGTCCTTAACCTATTGGGGAGCTACACTTCAACAGGCTACCCTTGACTTCAGTGTGGTACCTCTGCCACTTGCAGTTTGTTCCTTAAAAGCCATTTGCAGTAGGAGACATGATGCTTGCCTCTACTTGGCACTGAGAGTTTTTCTTTTCTTTTTTTCTTTTCTTTTCTTTTTTTTTTTTTTTTTTTTTGACAGGCAGAGTTAGAGAGAGAGACAGAGAGAAAGGTCTTCCTTCCATTGGTTCACTCCCCAAATGGCTGCCACTGCCGGCGCGTGTTGCGCTGATCTGAAGCCAGGAGCCAGGTGCTTCCTCCTGGTCTCCCATGCGGGTACAGGGCCCAAGGACTTGGGCCATCCTCCACTGCCTTCCGGGGCCACATCAAAGAGCTGAACTGGAAGAGGAGCAACCAGGACAGAATCCGGCGCCCCAACCGGGACTAGAACCCTAAATGCCAGCGCTGCAGGTGGAGGATTAGCCCAGTGAGCCGCAGCGCCGGGCTCTTTTTCATTCTTTAAACACTCATGAAAGTAGCCTTGAGCTTTCCAGAAATCAGTGGAAATTATAAACAAGTATTTGCTGCAAATTTCAATGTGTGCTCTAGTAAGAAGAGAGGATGGAAGGCTTTGCAGGGGACATTTCCAGAACTATTGCCTTTTTATTCATCTTACAGAAATTCTCAACTTTTTTTTTTTTCTTTTTTATATTTTGGGAACTCTTTTGTTCCCTTGGGTCTTACTGTTTTCATATCTCTTTTAAACGAGTGAGTCAAAGCCATGCTACAATGTACAGTCTCACAGGCCCTCTCCCTGGTGAGAGATGGTGTTGAGGTGCAAAGATGTCACTGGCTGAACTAAATATAGGCCTGGCAGTGCACTCACTCCCAGGCCCAGCCATGCCTCTGCTGATGAGGACTGCTGCTGTTCGGAGCCTCCTCCTCCTTTTTTGCCCTGGGCCTCTGACTTTGCTCTGAGGAATCTGTCCCCTCAGGGCAGGACTGATGGAGCATTCCTAAATTCCCTGAGGACATAGGAAACTCAGCTGCTGTGTGAATCCTTTTCAGGAGCAATGGAGAGAGCCTGAGGGTGGTGACCAGGCACAGGGCTGGGAGTCTGCAAGCACCTTGTTAAAGCTTGTCTCCTTTCTCAGGGCTTAGACCAATTTGCTGTGCATTTGGGTGGCAGCACTTAGCTGCTAAGTGTGGTGACATCACAGGGAGGAACTTTGCAATTTGCCTCTTGGTACAAATGAGTGGGGCCATGTGCTTAACAGATTAAATAATGGGAATGTGCATTTGTACTGACATGAAAATACTGATGGGATAGAATCACTTGGGAGAGGGAAAGAAACAACACTATATTTAAACCACAAAGAGATTGTCCAGCTAACCGTAAATTTCCTCACTTCTGTGAGGCTGATGTGTTTGGCCTTCTTGAAGGTGTCCATCAGAAGGTAGGATCCTGAGTTCAGGACCTCCCTCATGATTGACACCCTGCCGTGCCCCTAAGAATAGAGATTGGACCCCATCCTGCAGGAGGGGAGATTCCCCAGCAGAGGGAGGATAAAAACTTTGGCTTTGCCTCTGACTAAGTGTGTGACCACGGAAAACTCTGATTACAAAACATGGGAAAGTTGGATGTTCCCTTGAGAAACATTTGACAGCACCTCCTACTCATCTTCTCAACCCATATGTCCTAAAACTGCCTTCTTGGGCAATAAGGAAAGCTGAGACCTCCACAACTGTGACAGGAGATGAGTAGGCTGCAGACAGCTGGGGCAATTAAGTTGGCTGCAAGCCTCATCCTAGTCATGGATGTCTATTGGATAATGTAAGTCCAGCTGCTGTAATAGATAAACCCTGAAACCTTGGGCACTCAGTGCAATGGAAATGTCTTATGTAAAAGCCCGTTAGTGCTGGAGGGTGGGATGGGATGGCAGATGGCATTTTGCTTTGTTCAGTCCTTTGAGGACTCAAGCTGTGAGATGGCTTGCCATTTCAATATAGTTCTCATGGGTCCCCTGGTCCAGATATCCTGCCAGTAGAGAGAGGAAGAGTAGAGGTTTATATGCAAAATTTTGAAGGTTCAGGCCTGCAAGTGAAACATGTAATTTCTGTTCAAATGTCAGAGCCAGATCTGAGGCACATTGCCACTGCACAACAGGCTGGGGCATGGAGCCCCATGTGTACCCAGGAAAGGAGCTAGAGTTTCATGCACCAACTAGCCAGTCTCTTCCATGGTGGCCAAAACCCACTTCCATCATGGCTGGTATTAATGGTATGTCCTGCACAGGGGCTGGTCTTCAAGCAATGGGGAATCTTGAAGTCAGATGATGAGTTGTAGCTGCTTCTGAAAAAAGTCTGTTAGGTTTGAAGAGGCCCATGGCAAAAGCATGGAGAATGAGATTCTGTCCCCTGAGGATGACTTGGATGACCCAGACAGGGTCACAGGGTGGGAAGTTGATAGCCAAATGATGTCAGCCCAAACATGTTCCAATTCTGGGAGAAGCCAGAGTGATCTTGGTATGAAGCCAGAGTGATCTTGGGATGTCATGATCTCTGTCATGACATTTTGGCCAACATAACCAACTGGGAGAAGCTGTACCCTGGTGTCTAAGACAATTGCTCAGCACATGATGTATAAAGCCAGAACTAGATCATATTACCTGATGAAGATATGTCCTCTGCCAGACTTGGTGGCATTAACTCTGCAGCTGAGTGAAGTTAAGATCTCTAGTTTCTTCAGCTAATAAGGGTTAAGAAACACATAGTTTTTGTACACTTTTTTTTTCTTTTTTTTCCTTTCTCCTTGCATCTGGTAGACACATGGTAGAATCCCTCAGGTCTATTCCACTACAGATCTAAGCCCGTCTTGCTCATTCCTTCCCATTTGTTTGGCTAGGTAGTTTGGCAACCTGCTTGATGAGGAAGTATGGAATTACCGGTCCCCCTTGGTAGTTCACTAGAATTGCTTCTCATGTATCAGTAACATCTTCAGGTGAGCCATTCACAGCATAGGGTATGAAGATGCATTGGATTTGACAATCTCAGCTCAATGAATCCAAATAACCATGAATCTTTAGCAATTTATCCACCTTCTCATGGTGGTATGGGCCTGATGCAACTTGGCTACCAATCCTGGGGTAGAAGTAGGAGGAAGGCCTCAGGCTAAGGGGTCTGCAGTTGGCTTCCCTCTTGCCTTCAGCTGGCAGCAGAAGCTGAGACCAAAATAACTGGCTAATTTAGAAAGTGCAGGAGCTCATGGCCTAGAGTTTCAGGTTCATTGCAGAGGACCTGGAGAAGGCAAGTCTAGAATATGTAGCGGATGGCTCAAAACCAGGGAAACCAGTGTGA